>NC_041386.1:398413695-398591534 GCF_002162155.2 Triticum dicoccoides
TAAAGGCCACGACCCCAGCTATTTGATATGCCCTGGGTCGAAGGCAGAGGAAAAAGGCATGTTACAGGCACGAAAAAGAGTGCGATCTACAAAAAGTTATTTTGGACCTCCTGTCGCACGTCTGCGCCGCCTGTCCTCGATGAGGGTAATCCTTGAAGGAAGTAGCCCCGTAGGTGAGTGTACGGATTCGAACTCCGATGGAGTCGGTCTTAGATGTTTCTCCTTTGCGCCACCTATTTTAAGAGATAATGAAGAAATAAAAAGGAAAGTAGATAAAATGTTACCGGAGTGCTTGCAGACTTGTCTGTATTATGCTTCCACAAATGCCCATGGTATCTTAAGTGCGTAGTTATGTATGTGCGGTATAGTTTTAACGGGTATATGAGATGGGCAACGGAAGCTGAACTGCTATTTCTGCTCTAGATTTGATCGATCTTTGGGGGGGAATTGCTTCTGGCCCCCGGAATTTGGTTGCTAAACCCCTCCGTCGTCCCTATTGCCTGGCGGCCCCCTTCCCTTGTGTTCGGCATTGAGCTTGCCGGCCTGCTTGAGGACCCAACAACTTCTGTTGGTGTGATTAGCTAGTTTATTGGGGTGGCCGTGAATCTGGCAGGGTCACTCCAGTATCCTGTCTAGGTTGGATTATCTGTCTCTTTTCACCTTGAATGCCTTTTTCCATTGACCGGGCTTGGGATTGCTGAATCCGGCTTTGACCACAGTGTCACGTGATATTTCATTATCATTGCGACTGTTGTGTTTACTTTGTCGTGGCTTGCCATTGCCATCTCAGATTTTGGAAGTGCGCGAGTCGCTGGCGCTATTGCTTCTGCGAGCGAGCCAGTGATACGTCTCCATCGTATCTATAATTTTTTATTGTTCCATGCCAATATTCTACAACATTCATATACTTTTGACAACTTTTTATACTATTTTGGGACTAACATATTGATCCATTGCCCAGTGCCAGGTCTTGTTTGTTGCATGTTTTTTGTTTCCCAGAATATCCATATCAAACGAAGTCCAAACGGGATAAAAACTGACGGAGATTTTTTTTGAAATATATATGATTTTTGGGAAGAAAAATCCACGCGAGACGGTGCCCGAGGGGGCCATGAGGCAGGGGGCGCGCCCCTGACCCTCGTGGCCACGCTGTAAGGTGGTTGGTGCCCTTATTTCGCCGCAAGAAAACTAATATTCGGGTAGAGATCGTGTTAGAATTTCAGCCCAATTGGAGTTACGGATCTCCGGGAATTATTAAAAACGGTGAAGGGGTAGAATCTGAGAACGCAGAAACAGATAGAGACAGATCCAATCTCGGAGGGGCTCTCGCCCCTCCCATGCCATGGAGGCCAAGTACTAGAGGGTAAACCCTTCTCCCAACTAGGGAGGAGGTCAAGGAAGAAGAAGACGAAGGGGCCCCCTCTCCCCTTCTCTTCCGGTGGCGCCGGGACGCTGCCGTGGCCACCATCGTCATTGCAATCTTCACCAACAACTTCACCGCCATCATCACCAACTCTTCCCCCCCTCTATGCAGTGGTGTAACCTCTTTCTTACCCACTGTAATCTCTACTTAAAAATGGTGCTCAATGCTATATATTATTTCCCAATGATGTATGGCTATCCTATGATGTTTGAGTAGATCCGTTTTGTCCTATGGGCTATTTGATGATCAAGATTGGTTTGAGTTGCATGTTTTATTACCGGTGTTGTCCTATGGTGCTCTCTGTGTCGCGCAAGCACGAGGGATCCCCGTTGTAGGGTGTTGCAATACGTTCATGATTCATTATAGTGGGTTGCGTGAGTGACTGAAACACAAACCCGAGTAAGGGGGTTGTTGTGTAGGGGATAAAGATGACTTGATGCTTTAATGCTATGGTTGGGTTTTACCTTAATGATCTTTAGTAGTTGCGGATTCTTGCTAGAGTTCCAATCATAAGTGCATATGATCCAAGTAGAGAAAGTATGTTAGCTTATGCCTCTCCCTCATATAAAATTGCAATAATGATTACTGGTCTAGTTATCCATTGCCTAGGGACAAATAACTTTCTTGTAACAAAAAGCCCTTTACGAAAACTAACTTAGTTGTGTCTTCATCTAAACATCACCTGCTTTTTATTTACGTGCAATTTATTACCTTGCAACCCTATCCAACAACACCTACAAAATACTTCTAGTTTCATACTTGTTCTAGGTAAAGCGAACGTCAAGCGTGTGTAGAGTTATATTGGTGGTCGATAGAACTTGAGGAATATTTGTTCTGCCTTTAGCTCCTCGTTGGGTTCGACACTCTTACTTATCGAAAACTGTTGCGATCCCCTATACTTGTGGGTTATCAGCTAGCTGTCTTCTCCCACTCAAAAGCTGGTAATTAGAGCGGTAAGGGCTACCATGGATCTAGGTCCTTCTTGACCGAGGTGGCGTGCAAGCCATTCATCCCGGAAGCTGTGTTTAAAGGCCGCAAGGGCTTCCGCCTCTGGATAGTCAATGATTTAGTTCTTTTTAACTGAGAACCTAGTCTAGATCTTCCTGGTTGACTCTCCGGGCTACTGGGCAATGTGACTTAAGTGAGCGGCGTCCGGTGGCCGGACATATGTTCCTTGGAAGTTGTCAGGAAAGGCGTCCTCCAACTCTTCCCAGCTGCCAATAGAATTTTTCGGCAAACTGTTTAACCAGTACCGAGCTGGTCCTTTGAGTTTTAGTGGTAGGTATTTGATGGCATGAAGGTCATCCCCACGGACCATGTGGATATGAAGGAGGAAGTCCTTGATCCATACCGTGGGATCCGTTGTTCCATTGTATGATTCGATATTCATAGGATTGAACCCGTCTGGGAATTCATGCTCCATTACTTCATCTGTGAAGCAAAGAGGGTGTGCAGCGCATCTATGTTGGGCCACACTACGACGTACCTCCGATGGAGTCCATTTACTGTTTTCGGCCCGGGCGTGGCTAGTTTTGTCACGTCTGAATAGGTGGCCATCGTCGCGTGTCGAGGTATGTCCTCGCGATCCGTAGATCACTCTTGAGTTTCTAGCTCTACTACCCAAGTCCTGTTGACGGTCATATGCACAACCCCGAGTTGTTTTCTTCTTGCTTTCACGGAGAGGTGGGGCGGTCTGGTGTTCGGCTTGAGTTGCCGCTTTACTCGGACCAAGTTGTGGTCGACCTAACGCCTTATGCAATGATGGCACCAGCTCGAGCACCTTGTCGTCACCCTGGGGTAGCAATCTACTCTTCAGGTAGCTTTTTGTTGGGCCACTAAGGCTGTATTCTTCGGAGGCTAGGACTTCGGTCCATCTATCATTGAGCAGATCTTGGTCAGCTTGAAGCTGCTGCTGCTTCTTTTTTAGGCTCCTTGCAGTGGCTATTAGTTGGCACTTGAAGCGCTCCTTCTCAAGAGGTTCCTCAGGCACGATGAAATCCTCGGTGCTGAGCCTCACCTCATCCTCAGGGAGAAGAAGGTAATTGTCGTCCTCCGAATCTTTGTGCGTGGCCTATTTACCAGGGCTAACCTGCCCATCTTCTCGTTTATCTTTTTCATTAGCTGTATCAACGGGGTCTTCGTTGTCTTCGGCATCGTCGTCCATATCGTCAATGTTCTCGGAGTCGTAATCAAGTGTATCGGTCGAATCCTCGATCGTGCCTATGAAGTGGGTGGTGGGTGGTGAGCAAAATTCTCCACCATTAGCCCCTGGTTCAAGACGGATATAGTTCGGCTATGAGTCCTCCAACAAGGATAGGTTCTTTAATGAGTTTAGCACATCACCCTAGGGCAAGGGCTGGAAGATGTCTTCGGCGCTGAATTCGAAGATCGATAAACGATCAAGCTCGTTGTCCGTGGGCTCACGTGGTTCGGAACTTACGGCCGGAGACGAGTCCGGAGTTCCGCTCACAAAGACGTCGTGAGAGATTAAGTCTATGTGCGGCTCCAACGTCGTGGAATCTGTGGCCTCCGTGGTGAGGTTGATCCTCCCGTCCTTGGATGCAGTAGCTTGCTCCGGATCTAGGGCCAGAGCAGTTACAGAAGCAATCTCCTGGATGCGGCCTGATGACAGATTTAGGTCATGATCATTGGGGCGACCGGGAGCGGCTACCGCGGTCTCGAATCCGGCGAAGATCAAGTCTCCACGGATGTCCGCAACGTAGTTCAAGCTCCCAAATCTGACCTGATGGCCAGGGGCGTAGCTTTCGATCTGCTCCAGATGGCAAAACGAGCTGGCCCACAGGAAGATCTGTCCGGGGAGGAAAGTTCCTCCTTGGACAACGTCATTATTGATGATCGAATGGGCCATCAAACCTTTTGGCGACGGCACAATGGAACTCTCAATGAAAGCACCAATGTCGATGTCAAAATCGGCGGATCTCGGGTAGGGGGTCACGAACTGTGCGTCTAAGGTCGATGGTAATAGGAGACAAGGGATACGATGTTTACCTAGGTTCGGGCCCTCTATATGGAGGTAATACCCTACGTCCTGCTTGATTGATATTGATGAATATGAGTATTACAAGAGTTGATCTACCTCGAGATCGTAATGGCTAAACCCTAGAGGTCTAGCTTGTATGGCTATGATAATGAATCTACCCTATCCGGACTAAGTCCTCCGGTTTATATAGATACCGGGAGGATCTAGGGTTACATAAGGTCGGTTACAAGGAAAGGAATCTACATATTCGACACCAAGCTTGCCTTCCACGCCAAGGAGAGTCCCATCCGGACACGGGTGAAGTCCTCGGTCTTTGTATCTTCACAGCCCATCAGTCCGGCCCATGGCTAACAGGCCAAACGCCCGAGGACCCCTTAGTCTAGGACTCCCTCAGCGAGGAAGCTCGTCCCAGATGTCGTCGCCTCGCCTAGCTCTGACGGGCGTCCGAGCTGGCAAGGCGTTGTAGCGCCACGTTGGCTAGCTGCTGGGCTGGCGTGATGACGGAGCCTGCACGAAGATCTGCATGCCACTACGCAGGTGCTTGCTAAGCCGGTGTGGAGGCTGAACGCTGCCACGCAGACACCCGCCCAACTAGTTGAGCTAGCAGCTGCATGGGAGCGGCGATGGAGTCTTGGCAGATGTGGGCCTGGCGGCAGCCCTGTAGACGTCCTCGACAAGGGTCTTGCCGAGGGCCCGGCAAGGGTCTTGCCGTGGCACTTCGGTCATCCCCGGCAAGGTTCTCGTGGATTTCCTTGGCAAGGATCTCGCCAAGTATCATCTTCTTCTGGTTCTCATCCGATCTTGCGTATTTATGATCTCTACAAAGATCTGCATGCCAGCATGGAGGTTCCTCCTGAGCCTTGGTTTTGATGTGGCTGATGGCGTCGGAAACCCTTGGGCTCAAGGGTGGCACACTCTGCTGGCGTCAGGCAGGTTACCCCGGCAAGGATATTGGTGGGGCTACGGAAGCCACCCCGGCAAGAGTCTTGCCGGGGGAGCCCACCTCGCCCTCTTGATCTCTTTGCGCTCCTAGTCTTGGCGTTGCCCTGGCTGTCTTGCACTCTAGCATCCCTCCTCTGCCCTGCTCAGTGTGGCCGTAGGCGCGGCTCTGACTGCCCGTGCACAAGTAAATGGGTGCAAAAGGAGAGCCCCTACTTTTGTACACCGACGGGAGTCCCTGGGCCTGGGCCACACATAAGTGCGATGCATTGTTGGGCTAGGCCCAGAACGGTGCGCGGGCAGGCGGGCGGATTTTTACTACAGTAACTTTTCCGTCCGCTTCTCTTCCCCACGACCCGCGTTGAACGTACGACATGGGGGGTCATGCTTGACATGGGGGTCATGTGTGGGGCAGTTTTCACACGCATGCGTCACATCATAGTAGATGGTAAAGAGGAGGTCCGCTCCTTCCCCGTAAAAAGGAATAACCGCGGGCGCGCTGCTCGTTTACCATCCGTGCCTTCTCTAATCTCGGAACCACCGTCCCCTCCTTCTTCCTCCTCAAGCTCTTGCTCTCGCTCGCCGCCGCCGCATTTTCGCTGCCCTTCCCCCTTCACCTCTCGCAGCCGCCATGGCACCCAAAACCAGCAAAGGCAAAGGACTGGCCAAGGACGCCGGGGGGATGGAGCTGCTGGAGAGTGACTCAGCGGCACAGCGGATGCACCTCGCCTACTTTCCCTCGACGGTTGACGCAGTCCACCTTCGAGACAACTTCAAGCCCTTGTGGGGGTGCAATACGGGGGGAGAGACAACCAGGCATCCGGCCACGCGCATCATCCCCGCTGATTGCGCCACGGCCGGCCCGAAACGGTACCCATTCTTCATCGACTACTTTTCCTGCGACCTCTACCCCCCTTTCTCCGATTTCTTCAATGATGACATGCACACCTCTGGCTTCCACCTTCTGGATTTTACTCCAAATGTCGTGGTGTGCATGGCCCTTTTCGCCCATCTCGGCGAGGGCTTCGCCAGAGTGCATCCCAACACGGTGCTTTTCCGCCACTACTTCTATCCTCGGATCCAGAGGGGAGGCGCCATTTCTGGTTGTGTCTCTTGTTTCCGAAGGACCCTGGAGAAGGGGACGTATCCAGAGGGCACTGAGAAGGAGAGGTGGGAGGAGTGGCGGAGCCGGTGGTGCTGGATTGAGGAGGAGGACCCACAGGAATTTTGCCATGTTCGCCAGGCGCCACCGGTTCGCAGATACGACTGGGGCGATGTCGAAGCCCATGATGGGAAGCTCATGGTCGCCATCACCAGAATCCACCGCCTCACCATTGCTGGACTCACCTTGGTGATGATTGGGGTGGATTTCATCTGCCGTCGCATCGCTCCACTGCACAATAAGGGGAGGCCGGCCTGGCTCTTCAGGAATGCGGCTGACATCATGCGGCTCCGCCCCGGCCTAAACCACAACTTCATGGTGATGGGGCACGCCCACTTCTGCTAGCGGCTTTTTCAGCTCAACGTGAACCGCGACGGTAGGACCGAGAGGACCGGCAAGTTCGCGAAGGCCGACAAGGTCGCCAAGGGGCCCCTATTCAGGTTGCCGGTGGGGATGGTCCCGCTGAGCAACAACTCCCGCCAAACCGACATCATCGCCATGATGCCGGACTGTAAGGCGCACGGCCTTGAACCGAATTGGGTCGAGCCGGAGGCGGACCAGGTGCAAAAGTTCTTCGACATCCTATCGGAGAAGTACGTCCACAAAGAGCCGCTGCTCATCTAGGACACCACCCAAGCGGAGCTGGATTATATCGCCGCCAGGGCAGCGGAGGCGGAGCTCGCCAAGGAGGCCGGCAGCGCTGGCGATGCAGAGGACGAGGCCACAGCAGCCACGGAGGAGAAGGAGCTCGCCCAATGGGCGGAATCTGCTGGGGAGGCCAGCAGCTCTGGCACCGGGGCCCCTCTCATTGAAGATGAGGTCGATGAGTCATCCGGGGAAGAGGTCGAGGCTATCGAGCCCCCGGCCACGAGGAGAGGGCGTGTGCTGCGGCGGGCCCGCTCTGGTGAGCCGGTCCGGCCCGGTAGGGCCGCACAACCGTGATAACCTCAGGAGGCATCCATGCGCCAGACGAGGGCCGCGACGGCGGGGAAGGCGGTGGTGGCTATGGTGGCGAAGAGGAAAGTGATTGCCTCTTCTTCGTCCAAGCATCCTCGGACTCCACCCGCTTCCCCTCCTCCTGCAGACGATGACACAGAGGTCATCTTCGACCTCGGGTCCCTTAGCCCGAGGAGGAAGAGGAAGGCAGCGGAAGAGGAGGCGGCGGATGAGTAAGTATCTGGTATTTTGTCATCTCCGTCCCCTCAGCCCGTGCCGCTTTTCTTAACTTGTCTTCATCTTCGCAGGGATATGGAGATGTTGGCCCAGAGGGTGGCGAAGAGGGCCAGGGCCTCGACGGGTGGCCAGCCCCTCGTGGGCACCTCGAGTACTCCGCTGGTGGTGGAGAGCGGCCCGAATAGTAGCCCCCGGCGCAGCCCCAAGCCTGCGTTCATCACTCGCTCCCCATTGACATCTGCTGGGACACAATTTCTTGGTGTTAACATTGTCGTGGTTGTAGGAGGAGGACGGCAGCAGGAGGAGCAACTAAGGTCCACCCCCAACATGCCGCCCCCATCAACCACGTCGCCCCGAGGGGCATCCCCGGCGAGGGCGCCAAGCACCGAGCCCATGCGCATAGAGGAGTGATGACCCAAAAGTATAAGGGATCTATCATAGTCCTTTCGATAAGTAAGAGTGTCGAACCCAACGAGGAGCAGAAGGAAATGATAAGCGGTTTCCAGCAAGGTATTATGTGCAAGTACTGAAATAAGTGGTAACAGATAGTTTTGTGATAAGATAATATGTAACGAGCAACAACAAAAGTAAATAAAGTGCAGCAAAGTGGCCCAATCCTTTTGTAGCAAAGGATAAGCCTGGAAAAACACTTATATGATGTAAAGCGCTCCCGAGGACACATGGGAATATCGTCAAGCTAGTTTTCATCACGCTCATATGATTCGCGTTCGGTACTTTGATAATTTGGTATGTGGGTAGACCGGTGCTTGGGTGCTGCCCTTACTTGGACAAGAATCCCACTTATGATTAACCTCTATTGCAACCATCCGCAAATACAACAAAAGTATTAAGGTAAACCTAACCATAGCTTGAAACATATGGATCCAAATCAGCCCCTTACGAAGCAACCCATAAAGTAGGGTTTAAGCTCCTGTCACTCTAGCAACCCATCATCTACTTATTACTTCCCAATGCCTTCCTCTAGGACCAAACAATGGTGAAGTTTCATGTAGTCGACGTTCACATAACACCACTAGAGGAGACACAACATACATCTCATCAAAATATCGAACGAATAGCAAATTCACATGACTACTAATAGCAAGACTTCTCCCATGTCCTCAGGAACAAAACTAACTACTCACAAAGCATAAACATGTTCATAATCAGAGGGGTATTAATGTGCATATAGGATCTGAACATTTGATATTCCACCAATTAAACCAACTAGCATCAACTACAAGGAGTAATTAACACTACTAGCAACCTACTAGCACCAACCCCGGACTTGGAGACAATAATTGCATACAAGAGATGAACTAGGGTTTTGAGATGAGATGGTGCTGATGAAGATGTTACTGGAGATTTCCCTCTCCCGATGAGATGACATTGGTGATGACGATGGCGATGATTTCCCCCTCCGGGAGGGAAGTTTCCCCGGCAGAAGAGCCCCGCCAGAACCCTAGATTGGCTCCGCCAAGGTTCCGCCTCGTGGCTGCGGAGTTTCGTCTGAGAAGATGGCTTATGATTTTTTTCCCATCGAAAGAGTCCATATAGCAAAAGATGGTCACCGGAGGGCCACCAGGGGGCCCACGAGGTAGGGGGGCGCGCCCAGGGGGGTAGGGCGCGCCCCCACCCTCGTGGGCAGGGTGTGGCCCCCCTGGTGAAGTTCTTGCGCTCAATGTTTTTTATATATTTGGAAAACATCGTCCGTGAAGTTTCAGGACTTTTGGAGCTGTGCAGAATAGGTCTCTAATATTTGCTCCTTTTCCATCTAGAATCCCAGCTACCGGCATTCTCCCTCTTTATGTAAACCTTGTAAAATAAGAGAGAATAGGCATAAGTATTGTGACATAATGTCTAATAAGTCAAGGTTTAGCATCTTTCTTTTCCATAAGATATTTAATAGCAGCATCATCAGTGTGAATAGTTACTTTAGAAACAACAATATAAAGTCTAAACTTATCACAAGCAAATACAAGTGCTAAGAATTCTTTTTCAGTAGTAGCATAATTTCTTTCAGGATTGTCTAGAGTTTTACTAGAATATTGAATAACATTTAGTTTCTTATCAACTCTTTGTCCTAGAACAGCACCTACAGCATAATCACTAGCATCACACATAATTTCAAAGGGTAAATTCCAATCAGGTGGATGAACAATAGGTGCAAAGATCAATGCTTTCTTAAGTATTTCAAATGCTTCTACACAATCATCATCAAAGACAAATGGTATATCTTTTTGTAATAAATTAGTCAGAGGCCGATAGATTTTTGAGAAGTCCTTAATGAACCTCCTATAAAAACTGTCATGACCAAGGAAACTTCTTATACCTTTGATGTCCTTGAGACATGACATCTTTTCAATAGCATCAACCTTGGATTTATCAACTTCAATACCTCTTTCAGAAACTTTATGCCCCAAGACAATACCTGGATTAACCATAAAGTGGCACTTTTCCCAATTCAAGACAAGATTAGTTTCTTCACATCTCTGCAAAACTCGATCAAGGTTGCTCAAGCAATCTCACAAATCTTTTCACAAAAGTCAGAGAATATAGCCATCATGCATCTTTGAAAGGTAGCAGGTGCATTACATAAACCAAAAGGCATACGTCTATAAGTGAAGTACCAAAAGGGCAAGTAAAAGTAGTCTTTGATTGATCTCTGGCTAACACAGGTATTTGAGATAAACCAAAATAACCATCTAGAAAGCAAAAATGTGTATGTTTGGATAATTTTTCTAGCATTTGATCGATAAAAGGTAAGGGGTAATGATCTTTTTTAGTAGCCTTATTTAATTTGCGGAAATAAATTACCATCCTATAACCAGTGATAATTCTTTGAGGAAACAATTCATCTTTATCATTAGGAACAACAGTAATACCTCCCTTCTTAGGGACACAATGGAAAGGACTTACCCACTTACTATCAGCAACGGGATAAATTATACCTGCCTCAAGGAGCTTTAGTATCTCCTTTCTTACCACTTCTTTCATTTTAGGGTTCAGTCGGTGTTGATGATCACGAACAGGTTTAGCATCTTCTTCCAAATTAATTTTAGTTGACATAGAGTGGGACTAATGCCCGTAAGATCATCAAGAGTATACCCAATAGCAGCATGGTGCTTCTTCAAAGTTTTTAATAATCTCTCTTCTTCATGTTCTGAAAGGTTAGCACTAATAATAACAGGGTATATCTTTTTCTCATCAAGATAAGCATATTTAAGAGTATCAGGTAACGGTTTAAGCTCAAACACGGGATCACCCTTGGGTGGAGGAGGATCCCCTAGGATTTCAACAGGTAAATTGTTTTTCAGAATAGATTCCTGTTTAAAGAATACTTCATCTAATTCCCTTCTTTCGTTCATAAACATATCATTTTCATGGTCTATCAAATATTGTTCTAAAGGATCACAAGGAGGTACGGCAATAGAAGCAAGACCAATAATTTCATCCTTACTAGGTAATTCTTCTTCACGGTGTTGTCTACTAAATTTAGAAAAATTAAATTCATGAGTCATATCATCTAAACCGATAGTAACGACATCCCTTTTGCAATCTATGGTAGCATTAACAGTATTTAAGAAGGGTCTACCAAATATAATGGGACAAAAACTATCTTGTGGGGAACCAAAAACAAGAAAATCAGCAGGATATTTAGTTTTCCCACAAAAGATTTCAACATCTCTAACAATTCCCATTGGTGAAATAGTATCTCTATTAGCAAGTTTAATTGTGATATCAATATCTTCTAACTCAGCGGGTGCAATGTCATGCATAATTTCTTTGTATAAGTCAATACGTATTGCACTAGCACTAGCACCCATATCACACAAGCCATGATAACAATGATCTCCTATTTTAACAAAAATAACAGGCATGCCTACCCCAGGTCTAGGTTTATCTGTATCACGGGTTTAGCAATTCTAGCAGTTTCATTACAAAAATAAATAACATGCCCATCTATATTATCAGACAAGAGATCTTTAACGATAGCAATATTAGGTTCAACTTTAACTTGCTCAGGAGGTGTATATGTTTTAATATTGCTTTTACGAACCAAGTTGAAGCTTTAGCATGATCCTTTATCCTAACAGGGAAAGGCGGTTTCTCAACATAAGAAGTAGGAACAATAGGATCATTATAATTAATAGTCTTTTCTTCAACTTTAATAGGTGCAACTACTTTTACTTCTATGGGAGGATGATATTTAAACCACTTCTCCTTGGGGAGATCAACATAAGCAGCAAAAGATTCACAGAAAGAAGCTACTATCTCAGAGTCAAGTCCATATTTAGTGCTAAATTTATGAAAAATATCGGTACCCATAAAAGATTTAACATAATCAAAACTAGGTGTCATACCTGACTCCTTACCATTGTCGAGGTCCCAATCTTCGGAGTTGCGTTTAATTCTTTCCAATAAATCCCATTTGAATTCAATAGTCTTCATCATAAAAGAGCCAGCACAAGAAGTATCAAGGATGGTGCGATTGTTACCAGAAAGCCGAGCATAAAATTTTTGAATAATGATTTCTCTTGAGAGCTCATGATTGGGGCATGAATATAGCATTGATTTAAGCCTCCCCAAGCTTGAGCGATGCTTTCTCCTTCGCGAGGCCAAAAATTATATATATAATTGCGATCACGATGAACAAGATGCATAGGATAAAACTTTTGATCAAATTCCAATTTCAATTGTTTGTAGTTCCAAGACTCCATATCATCACATAGCCTATACCATGTCGATGCATCTCCCCTCAAAGATAAAGGGAAGACCTTCTTCTTAACAACATCTCTGGGTACACCTGCAAGCTTAAATAATCCACGAACTTCATCCACATATATTAGATGCTCATCAGGATGTTTTGTTCCATCTCCTAAAAAATGATTAGCTAGCAGTTTTTCTACCATACACAAAGGAATTTCAAAGCAAGCATTTTCATTTTTAGTACGTTCAGTAGGTTGACGAGAAACTCTTTGCTCTATTGGTCGGGGTGAAGATACCCCGAACAAGCCCCTCATAGGATTACTTTCCATAGTAACAAGTGACAGTAAATTTCAGCACACTATATAAATTTTTCCTTACCAAATTCCACCTACCAAAGGCGCTTCACTCCCAGGCAACGGTGCCAGAAAAGAGTCTTGATGACCCACAAGTATAGGGGATCTATCATAGTCCTTTCGATAAGAGTGTCGAACCCAACGAGGAGCAGAAGGAAATGATAGGCGGTTTCCAGCAAGGTATTCTCTGCAAGTACTGAAATAAGTGGTAACAGATAGTTTTGTGATAAGATAATTTCTAACGAGCAACAAGTAACAAAAGTAAATAAAGTGCAGCAAAGTGGCCCAATCCCTTTGTAGCAAAGGACAAGCCTAGACAAACTCTTTATGATGTAAAGCGCTCCCGAGGACACATGGGAATATCGTCAAGCTAGTTTTCATCACGCACATATGATTCGCGTTCGGTACTTTGATAATTTGGTATGTGGGTGGACCAGTGCTTGGGTGCTGCCCTTACTTGGACAAGCACCCCACTTATGATTAACCTCTATCACAAGCATCCGCAAATACAACAAAAGTATTAAGGTAAACCTAACCATAGCATGAAACATGTGGATCCAAATCAGCCCCTTATGAAGCAACGCATAAACTCAGGTTTAAGCTTCTATCACTCTAGCAACCTATCATATACTTATTACTTCCCAATGCCTTCCTCTAGGCCCAAACCATGGTGAAGTGTCATGTGGTTGACGTTCACATAACACCAGTAGAGGAGAGACAACATACATCTCATCAAAATATCGAATGAATACCAAATTCACATGACTACTAATAGCAAGACTTCTCCCATGTCCTCAGGAACAAAAGTAACTACTCACAAAGCATAAACATGTTCCTAATCAGAGGGGTATTAATGTGCATATATGATCTGAACATATGATCTTCCACCAATTAAACCAACTAGCATCAACTACAAGGAGTAATTAACACTACTAGCAACCTACTAGCACCAATCCCGAACTTGGAGACAAGAATTGGATACAAGAGATAAACTAGGGTCTTGAGATGAGATGGTGTTGATGAAGATGTTGATGGAGATTGCCCTCTCCCGATGAGAGGAAAGTTGGTGATGACAATGGCGATGATTTCCCCCTCCGGGAGGGAAGTTTCCCCGGCAGAACAGCCCAGCCAAAACCCTAGATTGGCTCCACCAAGGTTCCGCCTCGTGGCGGTGGAGTTTCGTCCGAGAAGATGGCTCATGATTTTTTTCCCATTGAAAGAGTCCATATAGAAGAAGATGGTCACCGGAGGGCCACCAGGGGGCCCACGAGGTAGGGGGGCGCACCCAGGGGGTAGGGCGCGCCCCCACCCTCGTGGGCAGGGTGTGGCCCCCTTGGTGAAGTTCTTGCACTCAATGTTTTATATATATTTGGAGAACATCATGCGTGTAGTTTCGGGACTTTTGGAGCTGTACAGAATAGGTCTCTAATATTTGCTCCTTTTCCAGCCAGAATCCCAGCTGCCGGCATTCTCCCTCTTTATGTAAACCTTGTAAAATAAGACAGAATAGGCATAAGTATTGTGACATAATGTGTAATAACAGCCCATAATGCAATAAATATTGATATAAAAGCATGATGCAAAATGGACGTATCAAGGAGGAGGAGGAGGCGAACCCGGGCGCCGGCGGCTGCGTCCCGACACCGGATGTTGGTGGGGAGGGGGCCACTTTGTCCTAGCTTAGCACGGGTGAGTTATTTGCCTCCTCTTCCCACTCGTTTTTCTTCTTTTTAATTATGATATTGACTACGCCTCATTCTCCTTCTCGGTATACAGATCCTTCGTCGGTGTACCGGGAGGACTTGGACACTGTCATCGAGGCAGTCGTAGGGATGCCGCGGCCGAGTCTCACGAGGTCGCCATTGAGGATGCCGCCAAGGGGCCTGCCGGGGAGACCGGCAAGGCCGCTGCCGAGGAGGCCGACAAGGGGCCTGCTGGGGAGGCTAGCAAGTCCACTGTTGAGGAGGAGGTGGTTGACGACCATCCTTCCTCCTCTGCTGCCTCTAGCTCAGGCAAGTATCTGAAGGTGAGTGACGACTTGTTCGTCCACCTCCCATGGACGGCGAGCACCAGGGCGCCCGTCGAGGGGGAGTTGTTCGACTACGAGGTACTTGCCGCCGCCGGGCTTGAGGTCGTTGACAAACCGAGCGTTTGTGGCGGTGGTTCCCAGGAAGAGCGGCTCCTCCAAAGCATGAGTGCCAACTTCCACAAGCTTCAGGCGTTTCACCGTGCCCACCTAGACAAGGCCATGTCCAGGATGGTAGCGGTGGACAAAGCGGAGGCGGACCTCGAGGCGCGCTTCACCAAGATGCAGGCTTGGTTCCGCCACGGCTATGAGGAACTGAAGACCGCCCAGGATCTGCTGGCCGAGCGCAAGCTGGAGCTTGTCATGAAGCAGGCCGATATCGAGAAGGCCCAAGAGGCAGCGAGTCAACAGGCCGCCAAGGACGAGGCCGCTCGGCGTCAGCACCAGGCCGAGATGAACTCCCAGGAGGAGGACCTTGCCGCTCGCGAAGAGAAACTCGCCGCAACACTCCGCGGCAAGGACAAGGAGGTCAAGGAGCTTTTCGTGCAGCGGACCCAGGAACTAGAGAAGAGGCATGAGGAGGCCCTCAATGCTTAGGCCTAGGTCCATGCCGGCAAGGTCGACGAGCTGGAGGTGGAGCGGCACGGGTTGAAGAAGCAGATCCAGGAGCTGACGGGGGAGAGGGACGGGGCCAAGGGCGCCTTGGCTGACGTGCAGGTCGCAGTCCTCGACAAGGTCGAGCTACTCTCCAAGGCGAACGAGTCCATTAAGGACATGAAGCTAAAGATGGAGGGTCTTGAGGGGACGCTCTCGGAGGTCAGTGCCCGGGAGGAGACCCTCACCAAGAATCTGGAGGAGGAGAGGCAGTGGCGGAAGAACGACGCCGTCAGCCACACGGATTTCATGGCGGGTGAGAAACTTTAGATCAGCCGCCTCGCCGATGTTGCCGGCAGGATCACCACGTAGTTGGCTACCATGGGGATGCTGAACGTGAGGTACGTCCCGGAGCCGAACGTGAGTCCTAATGCCAGGCTGCCTCTGTTCTTCGAGGGTGTTCTCAGGGCCCTGGAGCGCTTCAGCTCCAATAGTGCAGCCTCTCTGCACGAGGAGGCCCGGAGGATTTGCCGGGGTGCCATGACCAAGGTCCTCACCAAGGTGGCGTACTGGAACGCTGACCTCGACTTCGAAGTTGCGCTGGATAGCTTGCCGTAGGGCGTGGACCTTGCACCACTCGAGGAGCGTATCGAGCCCGTCATTCGCCGCATCGACGGAGTTCGGAGGATAGAAGGTCAGCGCCGGGACTGGGCAACCCATTTCTTATCGCCGCTGCAGGTTCATGACCAAGACAATTTTTATCTTTAGTTAGAACCGCATCAACTAATGATGTAATATAACTCTGCAGTGTTTTTGAAATGATGCATGTTATTTTCCCATTTGATATCCCTTTGTATGTCCACCCTACGTTAATCGGGTAGGCTTGCTGGCACGAAAACCTAGGCTGCGGCGCCTTGAGGACGGATCCTCAATGGCCTGTTGGTTATGCTTGCTGCCGAGCAAACCACCTCACTGCTCTTAACGCGGCCGCTCTAACTATTGAGCGGACTCGAAACAGAATGAGGGTGTTGCCAATAGTGGCAGGGCCCCATTGCGTGCAGGTTTTCCATACACAGGGCAAGATTGTCAAGGACGATAACCATATATATAAAAAGGAATTACTCAAAGTTTTGCATGACTTAGCTTTTCTGCCGCTGCATGAGCGTTCACTGTGTCCACCAGGGATGCGACTTGTTTGATCGTCTTCTTCCTTGGAGTAACGACCATGATGAAGTCGCTGCTTCAACCAAACCAGATTTCCACAACTGCACAGCCCCTACCTGGCGCGCCAGAGATGTCGGTGGGAAACGACAACTATGGGGTCACTGGGATCCCTTCTACGGTTGGCGGGCGCGGGGTTGTACAAAGAGCGGGTCTAGCGGCCAGCACAAGGATCGTTTACCCAGGTTTAGGCCACAGAGAAACATAAAACCCTAGTACTGCTTTGATGTATATTTGAGTGTTATTGAGTTCTTGAACTTGCTACGGTGTCTCCCTGGTTCCAAAGATCAGAATCCCCCTCCAGTACGCCTCGGGCCTCCTTTTATAGACAAAGGGGGTCTCCACAGTGGCACACAGGAGGTGGAAAGGTGCATCGCGGATGAGTCTATCTTCTGGCACGATCGGACAAACGCACTTAATGCGCTGCAGACGTCCCCTCTTGCTTTATCGGGGATGGCGAGGAAGCTCGTCCCAGCTGTCACCGCCTCGCCTGGCTCCGACGCGCGTCCGAGCTGATGAGGCGTTGTAGCACCACGTTGGCTGGCTGCTGGGCTGGCGTGATGGTGGAGCCTTCACGAAGATCTGCATGCCACCATGCAGGTGCTTGCTGAGTCGGTGTGGAGGCCACACGCTGCCACACAGATGCCTGCCCAACTGGTTGAGCTAGCAGCTCCATGGGAGTGGCAATGGAGTCTTGGCAGACGTGGGTCTGGCTGCGGCCCCGCAGACGTCCTTGGTAAGGGACTTGCCGAGGGCCTGGCAAGGGTCTTGCCGTGGCACTGCGGTCGTCCCCGGCAAGCATCTTGCCGGGGTCTCGTGGATTTCCTTCGCAAGGATCTCGCCAAGGATCGACGTCTTCTCGTTCTCATCCGATCTTGCATATTTATGATCTGCATGCCACCATGGAGGTGCCTCCCGAGCCTTGGTTTTGATGTGGCTGATGGCGTCGGAAACCCTTGGGCTCAAGGGTGGCTCACTCTGCTGGCGTCAGGCAAGTTGCCCTTGCAAGGATCTTGCCGGGGCTGCGGAAGCCACACCGGCAAGAGTCTTGCCGGTGTAGCCCACCTCGCCCTCTAGCTCTCTTTGCGCCCCTGGTATGTCTCCAACATATCAATAATTTTTGATTGCTCCATGCTATTATATATTTTGTTTTGGATGTTTAATGGGCTTATTTATACACTTTTATATTAGTTTTGGGACTAACCTATTAACCGGAGGCCCAGCCCAAATTGCTGTTTTTTTGCCTATGTCAGTGTTCCGCAGAAAAAGAATATCCAACGGAGTCCAAATGGAATGAAACCTTTGGGAGCATGATTTTTGGAACAAACGTGATCCAGAGGACATGGAGTGGACGTCAAGCAACCAACAAGGAGGCCACGAGGCAGGGGCGCGCCTACCCCCATTCCACCCACGTGGGCCCCTCGTGGCTCCACCGGCCTACTTCTTCCTCCTATATATACCTGCGTACCCTGAAAACATCGAGGAGCACCACGAAAACCTAATTCCACCGCCGCAACCTTCTGTACCCGTGATATCCCATCTTGGGGCCTTTTTCGGCGCTCTGCCGGAGGGCGCATTGATCACGGAGGGCTTCTACATCAATACCATAGCCTCTCCGATGATGTATGAGTAGTTTACCTCAGACCTTCGGGTCCATAGTTATTACCTAGATGTCTGCTTCTCTCTCTTTGGATCTCAATACAAAGTTCTCCTCGATTCTCTTGGAGATCTATTTGATGTAATCTTCTTTTGCGGTGTATTTGTGGAGATCTGATGAATTGTGGGTTTATGATCAAGATTATCTATGAACAATATTTGAATCCTCTCTGAATTCTTTTATGTATGATTGGTTATCTTTGCAAGTCTCTTCAAATTTTCAGTTTAGTTTGGCCTACTAGATTGATCTTTCTCGCAATGGGAGAAGTTCTTAGCCTTGGGTACAATCTTCCGGTGCTCAATCCCAGTGACAATAGGGGAAACGACACGTATTGTATTGTTGCCATCTAGGAGAAAAAGATGTGGTTTATATTATATTGCATGAGTGTATTCCTCAACATCATGTCATCTTGCATAAAGCGTTACTCTGTTCTTATGAACTTAATACTCTAGATGCATGCTGGATAGCGGTCGATGTGTGGAGTAATAGTAGTAGATGCAGGCAGGACTCGGTCTACTTGTCACGGACGTGATGCCTATATACATGATCATACCAAGATATTCTCATAACTATGCTCAATTCTATCAATTGCTCGACAGTAATTTGTTCACCCACCGTAATACTTATGCTATCTTGAGAGAAGCCACTAGTGAAACCTATGGCCCCCGGGTCTATCTTCTATCATATTAATCTCCCATTAACTAGCTATTTCTAGCATCGTTTATTTTGTAATCTTTAATTTCAATCTAAATCATAAAATACCAAAAATATTTATCTTATTATTATTGTCTCTATCAGATCTCACTCTTGCAAGTGGCCGTGAAGGGATTGACAACCCCTTTATCACGTTGGTGGCGAGGTTCTTATTTGTTTGTGTAGGTACAAGGTGACTCGCGCATGGTCTCCTACAGGATTGATATATTCGTTCTCAAAAACTGAGGAAAATACTTACGCTTCTTTGCTGCATCACCCTTTCCTCTTCAAGGGAAAACCAACGCATGCCCAAGAGGTAGCAAGAAGGATTTCTGGCGCCGTTGCCGGGGAGATCTATGCCAAGTCAAGACATACCAAGTACCCATCACAACTCTTATCGTTCACATTACATTATTTGCCATTTGCCTCTCGATTTCCTCTCCCCAACTTCACCCTTTGCCGTTTTATTCGCCGTCTTTTCCTTTGGTCCTCTCCTTCCATTCGCTTTTTCTTCTTTTCGCTTGTTTGCTTGTGTGTGGGGTTGCTTGCTTGTCACGATGGCTCAAGATAATACTAAATTGTGTGACTTTGCCAATACCAACAATAATGATTTTATTAGCACTCCACTTGCTCCTCTTACCGATGCTGAATCTTGTGAAATTAATACTGCTTTGTTGAATCTTTTCATGAAAGATCCGTTTTCTGGCCTTCCTAGTGAAGATGTTGCTACCCATCTAAACAACTTTGTTGATTTGTGTGATATGAAAAAGAAGAAAGATGTGGATAATGATATTGTTAAACTTAAGCTATTTTCATTTTTGCTTAGAGATCGTGCTAAAGCTTGGTTTTCGACTTTGCCTAAAAATAGTATTGATTCATGGAATAAGTGCAAAGATGCTTTTATCTCTAAGTATTTTGCTCCCACTAAGATCATCTCTCTTAGAAACGATACTATGAATTTTAAGCAACCTGATCATGAACATGTTGCACAATCTTGGGAGAGGATGAAATTAATGATACGTAATTGCCCTACACATGGTTTCAATTTATGGATGATTATACAAAATAATTATGCCGTATTGAATTTTTTCAGAAGATGCACCAAGGGCATGCACCGGATTTCTCTATGGGTCAGCAAGGCTCGCTAAGGTTCCGAGGAAGACTTTGCGTACGCAACCAAGAATGTCTGAAGAAGAAAATATTGGCAGAAGCGCATGAAGCACCATACTCAATTCACCTCGGTGGTACCAAAATGTATGAGGACCTTCGTCGGGTATTTTGGTGGGATGGAATGAAGAGAGACATCGCATACTTTGTGGCCTATTGCGACATATGCAATAAGGTAAAGGCGGAACATCAAAAACTTGTCGGGCTCCTCCAGCCTCTGCTGGTATCCCAATGGAAATGAGACGATATTTGCATTGATTTCATCGCTGGATTACCAAGGTCTCATCGAGGAAACGAAGCGATATGGGTAATAGTGGACACCTTAACCAAGGTGGCACACTTCCTGCCTATTCGGACTACATACCGTGCAAATCTACTCGCACAGCTGTATGTATCAAGAATCGTCAGTCTGCATGGAGTACCCAAGCCTATCACCTCCGACAGGGGATCTCTATACACCTCCGCATTTTGGTCCTGACTACATCAAGCCTTGGGGACCGCTCTGAAGTATAGCACGGCCTATCATCCTCAGACAGATGAACAGACCGAGAGAGTAAATCAAATACTCGAGGATATGCTCCGGGCAGGCACACTGGCCCTTGGAACCAAGTGGGAAGACTGTCTGCCCTACGCCGAGTTTTCCTATAACAACAGTTTACAGGCCAGCTTAAAGATGTCACTCTATGAAGCCCTGTATGGACGGAAATGCCGCACCCCATTGAATTGGTCTCAAACCAGAGACAACCTCATTTTCGGGACTGATTTAATGCTCGAAGCGGAGAAGCAAGTCAAGGAAATCCGAGACAAACTGCAAATGGCCAAATCCCGCCAGAAGGGCTACTATGATGCCAAACATCATCAGATCAGCTTCGAACCCGGAGAACACGTATATCTCCGAGTAACCCTTATGAAAGGAGTCAAGAGGTTTCAGACCGGAGGAAAATTGGCACCCAGATATATCGGTCCATTCCCCGTCATGCCCAGAGTCGGAACATTTGCATACAAGTTGGAATTGCCACCAGAATTGTTAGAAGTACACAACGTGTTTCTCATGTCACAGCTAAGGAGATGTATCTCGCCACTGGAGAAAAGGACTGATATGGCAGAGATAGAATTGGCTAAGGATTTGACTTATGAGAAAAATCCTATTAGAATGTTGGATCAGACAGAAAGGGTCACTTGCAGCAAAGAGATATGGTTTTACAAGGTTCAGTGGGAGCATCACACCGAAGAAGAAGCAACATGGGAAAGAGAGGAATTTTTAAGGACTGCATACCCCGAATGGTTTTCCAAAGCAACCAAATCCCGAGGACGAGATTCATCCTAAGTGGGGGAGGTTTGTGACAGCCTGGATTTTGCCTTCTCTCTTTTTCCGGACTTGCCCTCTCTCTTTTTCCGGACTTGGTTTTCACCGTGGTTTCTGCCCTGATTTGATTTGGGTTTTGAATCATTTCAAATGGACCTGTCACTTGGGCATATCCTTGACTTTCACCCAAGTGACCTATCTACCTTATTCTTCCAACAAATTCCCAAAATATTCAAATGAATATTTTTCCTAAAACAAAAATATTCATTTTCCACTCTGAAACTCACTTCAGAAACTTGTGCTCCAAATCAACCTCAATTTTTCTTGCTCAGAAAAATCTGACATAAATCATGAATATTCTTAGAACCCCGGCCCACCTTCCCATGCAAAAATATTGCACCACTTTTTGGAATATTTTTGCTCTACAAAATAATTTCTCTTCTGACCTAAAATCCCAGTTAGTACAACAAGTACCCCGCCCCCTCTGATCTTGATCCCCCCTCTCTCTCTCTCTCTCCTGACGGGCGGGGCCCAGTGTCAGCCTCACCACTCGCGCCCGAAGAGGTACGAGTGGAGGCGCACTCCCGCTTTACGTCTTCAACGTCACCCCCCCAGAATTCTGTTTAATTCAAATTTAATTCAGAAATTGGACTAAACTATGACCAGCCACCGTTTCTAAACCATAATTCCAAATGAATTGATTCTTTTTGCATTGTCTTTGTTACAGAAAGTTCTAGCAGCACACCGGAGGGTGGATTTTTCTCTGCTGCGTAGAATTTCTGGTGGTTTTCAGAATGTTTTTTGACATTTATTTTTTTGGTTTTAAATTATTTTCACAAGGAGAAGCTTGTCTTGATGCAACCTAAGAGGAGTGTGATCCTCCTCTACACTAAGGCAAGCCACAGGAGCATTTGGATGGTGTTATTTCAATATCTATGATTTTCTACTTGGATATGAGTTCGTATTTGCATTTAAAATTTGATAAATAAATTTGGTTGATTGTTAGTTACTTTATTATGCATGATATGCTTGTTTTAGTTCCTTGATGAATGCATGAACTTGTTTGGTTAAGTAGAGTAAGATTTTGCACTAGGTATATTGCTATGAAGATTAATGGTATTAATTTTTACTAAGTGATACTTTCATTTAAATAAAGAACTAATAAAAATATTTCTTGATGATAAAATGAGTTATAACCAGAGAGTTTTGATCTTTAGTGTCGCATGACGAGTAGTTGCATGAAATTTTTTATATCATGTTATTGAAAAAAAGTTTTTATCAAAGTTAAATTGAATTAAGTTCAACTTGAATATGATGTTGATCACATCATGGTGCCAATGAATCGGGTTCTAATTCAGTGTGACTACATTTACCTAATGGGAAGGTCTTGATTCGTTTCTTTGTTGGGGCTCTCACCGATGCCTCCCGCTAGGGACGGTTATGGGCGTGCATACCCTAGCCCGATAAGCAGACATAACCTTTTGTGCTTGTTTTTGTTTTTATGGTACCTTGTCCCCCTTTGGGACCATTTTGCCATGACGGTGGCCGTTGGTGTCTTTGGTAGACACGGGGCAACCCAAGACCTAGCCCTGAGAGGGAGATGGTCGGAGTGGCCGAGGAGAGTGCATGACAAAGGGAGGGTTTCGTCGGAATACTTTGGTCAACCCGAAGGGGAGTGCGAGGCCAGGTATTCCGTAGTGTGGGTAAAGTGCGCTACCTCTGCAGAGTGTATTTAATCTATGGATAGCCGCGTCCTCGGTTATGGGCAAGACTCGGGAGTAAGTCACACCATTGATCAACTTTTATAACAAATCTTGCAAACTAAGTGATTGTTGTGATGCATTGTTTCGTGGTGAAACTTAAACACTCGAGGTGTTGATGAGTAACTGGTTTCAGGTGTGACCCTGGTGTGGTCACCGTCTAGTTACGAGGTAACCAGCTGGTAAGCGAGTCCGCGTGACTCGGTGCACTGTTTGGTTGCATTGCATCTGTAGTATTTCTTGCATTGATTTAACCTGATTAATTATCAAGATATTGTCTATCATTGTGCTTATGTTTGTTGTGAGCTTGCAAGTACATTCAATGTACTGACCTGGCGTATTATGCCAGCTTCCAGGCAAGTCGATTTGCATCGGAGTGCATCTTGTGTCTAGGCCTTTTCCACGTCGGTGTCCCTGTGCTATGGAGTTCCACTTCGTCGTTCTTCCGCTGCCGTGTAGTTCGTGTGATCGAGGCCCCACCCATGTTCATTAAATAATGTATGAAAGTGCGTTATATCGACTAGAGGGGGGGTGAATAGGTGATTTTTATGAAATTCTTCATTGAGGACTTTGTCGGTGAGGAAATTCCTTAGTGAAGAACTACTAGTAGTGGAATAAGTACTCAAGAGTAAACATAACAGTATACAAGCATAGTCATCATGATCAAATGAAGACAGGCACAAAGTACAGGAAGCGTAATCATAGGATAACACAGGATGAAGACAAATAGACTAAAGAAATTGAACTGAGGAAATTGAGAAAGTCTTCAGTCAAAGTCTTCAAACACAGATATGAACAAACACACAGCACAGTTATGAGGAAATGAAAGAGTTGAGGAAATAGAACCAGTAAGCTTGGTGAAGAAAATGATTTGGTAGACCAGTTCCAACTGCTGTCTCAGTTGTATGTCTGGTTGGAGCGGCTGAGTATTTAAACTCGAGGACACACAGTCCCGGACACCCAGTCCTGAACACGCAGCTCAGGACACCCAGTCCTCACCATATTCTCCTTGAACTAAGGTCACACAGAGCTCGTCCAATCACTCTTGGTAAGTCTTCAGGCGACTTCCAAACCATCACAAACTTGGTCACTCGGCGATCCACAATTCCTCTTGGATGCTCTAGACCATGACACCTAACCGTCTAGAAGAAGCACAGTCTTCAAAGGTAACAAGCGTCGGATCCACTCAGGATCAATCTCCTCAGTGATGCTCAATCACTTGGGGTTTGTAGGTGTTTGGGTTTTGGGTTTTTGGTTTTTCCTCACTTGATGATTTTCGCTCAAAGTCCTCAGAGGATGGGTTTGTAACGCCCTCGATGCGGCTATATCTCCCACGTGTCGAAGCACGACTTAGAGGCATAACTGCATTGAAAGCAATGTCGCAAGTGAGGTAATCTTCACACAACCCATGTAATTCATAAGGGAAAAAGATACATAGTTGGCTTACAATCGCCACTTCACACAAAACATGAATAAAGCATTACATCATTCAAATACAATCAAGGTCCAACTATGGAACCAAAATAAAAGAAGAACCCCAAATGCGACAAAGGTCCCTGATCGACCCCAACTGGGCTTCACTACTGATCAACTAGAACGAAACAACACGAAGGATAAGATCTTCAACGAGCTCCTCCTAAGCTGGGTTGCGTCATCTGCACGGACTCCTCGGCACCTGCAAGTTGGTTTTGGAAGTATCTGTGAGCCATAGGGACTCAGCAATCTCACACCCTCGCGATCAAGACTATTTAAGCTTATGGGTAAGGTAAGGGTATGAGGTGGAGCTGCAGCAAGCGACTAGCATATATGGTGGCTAACAAACGCAAATGAGAGCGAGAAGAGAAGGCAAAAGCACGGTCGAAAATCTATGATCAAGAAGTGATCCTAGACCAACCTACGTCAAACATAACTCCAACACTGTGTTCACTTCCCGGACTCCGCCGGAAAGAGACCATCACGGTTACGCACGCTGTTGATATATTTTTAATAAGTAAAGGTTCAGGTTATCTACAACCGGACAATAACAAATTCCCATCTGCCCATAACCGCGGGCACAGCTTTCGAAAGTTCAAATCCCTGCAGGGGTGTCCCAACTTAGCCCATGACAAGCTCTCACGGTCAATGAAGGAATAGACCTCCTCCCGAGACATTCCGATCAGAATCGGTATCCCGGTTCTACAAGACATCCTCGACAATGGTAAAACAAGTCCAGCAGGACCACCCAATGCGCCGACATCCCGATAGGAGCTGCACATATCTCGTTCTCAGGGCAACACCGGATAAGCAATCCGTACAACTAAAACCAGCCCTCGAGTTTCCCCGAGGTGGCGCTGCAAGGGGCTTTAGTTTGGACCAACACTTAGACAACCACTGGCCCGGGGGGGTTTAAAATAAAGATGACCCTTGGGCTGGCCTAACCGAAAGGAAAAAAGGCTAGGTGGCAAATGGTAAAACCAATGTTGGGCCTTGCTGGAGGAGTTTTATTCAAAGTGAATTGTCAAGGGGTTCCCATTATAACCCAACCGCGTAAGGAACGCAAAATCCGGGAACATAACACGGATATGACGGAAACTAGGGCGGCAAGAGTGGAACAAAACACTAGGCATAAGGCCGAGCCTTCCACCCTTTACCAAGTATATAGATGCATTAATTAAATAAGATATATTGTGATATCCCAACAAGTAAACGTGTTCCAACAAGGAACAACATCTCCATGTTCCAACAAGGAACAAACTTCAATCTTCACCTGCAACTAACAACGCTATAAGAGGGGCTGAGCAAAGCGGTAACATAGCCAAACAACGGTTTGCTAGGACAAGGTGGGTTAGAGGCTTGATTCAACAATATGGGAGGCATGATAAGCAAGTGGTAGGTATCACAACATAGGCATAGCAAAAGAGCGATCAACTAAGCAAGCAAAGATAGAAGTGATTTCGAGGGTATGATCATCTTGCCTGAAATCCCGCAAGGAAGAAGAACGAGTCCATGAAGAAGACAAACGGGCGTAGACAAACGAATCCTCACAAACGCGACATTATCGGAACCAACCCGAAGAAGCAAACACCGGAAAGAAGCACACAACATAGTAAACAACCCTCACATAAACATGGCATGATGCACAACCAAGTATGATGCATGTCCGATTTAATGAAGCATGGCATGGCAAAGTGCACAAGCAAACCTACAAATTAAGTGGAGCTCAATATGCATCGGGATGTATATTGACAAAACACCACAAGACTTATTTAGTTCTCTCTCGTTGATGTACCCAACAATATTAAATGTTGTTAGCATGGCAAGAGGTGAAGCATAATAAAACTACACAGCTAGGCAAGTTTAAATGAGGCCGGAACAACAAACAACAATTCCGGTAAATCCCCATATGCATATTATAGATTTGGTACTGTTCTGCCCTAAACACAATTTTAGGGTTGTTAAACATGCAAGATGAGTGCACCAAGTAAATCTAGGCATTTTTCTACCCCATTTACATATAAAGTTTATTGAAAATGGAGCTACGGTTATTTAGTTATGAATTAAAGCATTTTAGCATGGCATTTGGGCAAATTTAAACAAACAACATTTTAAGCATTTTAAACATGGATGAAAATGACATATTATTAATCTAGATGAAATTCTAAGAAAGTTTCATATATAAATTATTTTAACCCGATGCGCGGTTGAGAAGTTATTAAATGCATGAAGTATGAGGGTTTTTCTGCACTTCTGTCAACTCTGGATAATTAGCAAATTCGGTCGCGAAAAAAAAAGGCACTCGGGCCGAATCTAGCCGGCCCAACCATGGAAAAAAAGAGGGCGCGCAAGTGGCCTCACCAAGGGCCTCGGCCGACTCGGTTGAGGAGGGAGGCCGGTAGGTCGCGCGGCTGGGCCTCGGGCGTGCTTGTGGCCCACGCGGGCATGTGCGGCAACGGCCTGGGGCACGCTCGCCCGAATCGCAGAGGAAGGGGACGAAGCAGGCAGCAGCGGTTGAAACAGGGGAGCAGCGGCGGCGTGGGACTTGCAGGTCGGCGCGCGAGCCGACAGGGAACTCCGGTGACGGTGGCTGACGACGACGCGAGCGCCGGGAACGGGCAGGTCCGGGAAAGGGGGTCTCGGATCCGGCGGCACAAGGGAGCTCCGAGGCGGGAAGGAATGGCAGGGCCCTGGCAGGGAAAATTTCAGACACAAGTCAGGGACAGAGAGAGGGCCGGAGTGAGATCGAGATGAGACGAGGCGACCTGGCCGTGGCCGGTCGGCGCTAGGCGTGGGCGCCCGAGGATGCAAGTTGGAGGAGAACGGGGAGGCTCGTCTCCGCTGAAGACGACGCCATGGGCGACGCTGTCGGGGAGGTGACGAGCGAGGAGGTTGAGGCCCGCGCGAGGTTGGTGCGGCTGCTCCAATAGCGGTTTGGTTCGCTGGATTCGATAGAAGAGCACGGCGACTCGGCCTTGGCGTCCATGGCGCGGCAGGAAGACCCCTGGGTACCTGGAAGAGAGATATGTGAGAGGGAGAGAGAAAATAGAAAGGAGAAAGGGAGGAAGAACGGGAGGACAAGGGGAAGGAAGAAGGATGAGGCGCAGGGCCTGCTTGTTCGGTGGTGATTGTCGCCGTTGGCGTCTAGTACTCGGGCGAGGCGGCGCTGGTGGATCGAGGTGCTCGGGGACGAGCGAGCAGAGGAGGGAATCGATGGATTTGGAAGGAGCTAGCTGGTTGGGTGAGAAGGGGATCTGGGAGGATCCTGATGAGAGAGTGGCGGCGGGTGAGGAAAAAGAGGGAGTTGGTCTAGGGTTAGGCTAAAATATATAGCGAGTAGGATAGGTTAGGGGCTATCTCGTCCCTTGGATTGTAATCGGACGGATGGAAAAAAATATGTTAGGAAGTCCAATTAACAAAACGGAGACGTTTTGTAGATGTTTGGGGTTGATCCGGACACAGCGGTAACGACTGTCCGGGTCAGGTCCGGGACAGATTTCGGACGCATACGGGAGGAGGTCCACGGCTGACGGGAGAGGTTAGGTCGGGCTTGGTGGTGAGAGGTAGTGAGAAGGCAAACGGCTGAGAAGAGAGAAGAGGAGATGCCCGGCGACTGTTTCCGGAGACCAAAAACGTCCGACGTTAGACCGACTATAATGTCGCTATAGTTATCCGTTGGGCTATCAAACAAACTCCGAATGCGATGAAACTTGGCAGGCGGCCTACCTACAACATAACAACACAACATGCCAACTTTCAACCCATTCCGAGAAAATTTTCCGGCCATTTATAAAATAATATTTGGACATGCCATGGGCGCGTGCAAGTGTGTCTGGGCTCAGAACGAACAACGGGGAGAACTGGGATACCCCGGACGAATGCAAGTTTTGAAAACATGATGGTGCAATACACATGATGACATGACAAGATGCAACATGCAAGCGAATGACATGGAAACAACAGCGAAAAACTGGAGGACACCTGGCACATCGGTCACGGGGCGTCACAGGGTTGCTCTCAAATGACAATTGTCAGTTTCTCTCGGAGCAGCCAACCAGCTAGTGGTTGTAGGGGGGCGGCTATTTATAGCCTAGGGAGCAGCCCGACATGATAAGACATAAATGCCCTTCAATGATATGACCGTTAGGTGGATAGATATTTTGGGACAGCTGGCGCATAGCACAACAACGGTCGGAATTTTGAGTAGCAAAATCCTTAGGGCTATCATGTTCCTCACTGTGTAGGCAATCTGCACTGGCGAATTCCTAACTCCTCAGTCAGGACAAATTCCTCAGAGACCAGAAGAACTTCGTCTCTGTCACTGAAGAAATTGACTGAACTGTATGAGATTTCCAATGGCTTCACTCGAAGGGATTGGTAGGTGCAGGATTTTGAGTTGAGCATCACATGGAAATTTTTCCTTAGTATTTCCTCGACCCCCTTTAACAGTACGGTGTTTCCTATGACTCATGAAAGAGAAAAACAAAACTATGAAAACGAAAGTCTTCAAGCTCCATATTCCTCGCATGAATATCAAGTCTTCACGGACACACCAATTTCTTGACTTTCAAAGTCTTCATGAAAGTCTTCAGAAATACTGAAATCTTCAGTCAAAGATATTCATTTTTAGGGGTCGACTTTTCCTGTAAATATCAAACTCCTCATAGACTTATAGACATGTGTACACTCACAAATGCATTAGTCCCTTAACCTATAAGTCTTCAATACACCAAAATCACTAAGAGGCACTAGATGTGGTTACAATCTCCCCCTTTTTGGTGATTGATGACAATATAGGTTAAGTTTTGAACGGGGATAAGCATATGAAGTGTAACTACTGATATTGAGGAATTTGGTTGCAAGATATAGAAGAACTCCCCCTGAAGATGTGCATAGTGAGGAATTTGCCTTTGAAGCAATGCACACTTGAAGAGTTGAATCACGGGGATCTCCCCCTATATCTTGTAATTCATACACGCATTTAACATATAATATGAAGAATTTGAAATGCATGATGAAATATGGTGCCTGATGAAATTCAGCATGCGTGCAATAATATTAATGAGGAATAAGCATGTAGAATAGTGCATCAAAAGTATCAGAGCACAGTGCATCAAAAGTATTAGAGCACCATCGGGTTTAAGATTACAACACGATCCAATAAAGTTTCAGAAGAACGAGAGTTGTAACTTAGCAAATAAAAAAACGCCCATATAGTAGACCCGCTTGAAGACTAACTCATATTTCTCCCCCTTTGTCATTGAATGACCAAAAGGATCAAAAATGAGGACTAACACCCCTGAAGATAATCATGTTGATGAAGGAGCGCCAGCGTTGTTGGGGTCGTTTGTTGATGTAGGGCCTACCGCAGTTTCGTCCAAATCTTCATGTTCATCAGTATCGCGCGATGAAGAAAATGAGCTGGCCACCAGAGAAGGAAGTTGGACCTTCTTGAATTTCTTCGATGGAGGTGCAGACCAGTCAAAATCTTCTTTGAGACCCATGTTCTTCAGATCTTCTTCACCATATAGATGTGACAGGATTGCCCAGGTGGGACCGAAGACTTGATGGAGGTAGTAGTGGTTTTTCTTCACTGCATTGTGTGTGGCAGTCATGTTGTGAAGAAGTGAACCAAACTGACGCTTAACCCATTTGTGATTTCGATCCACCTTCTGGTGAAGACTAAGCAGAAGTTCACGGTCAGTCATCACGCGTGGAGCAGTGGCTTGAGGAGTGGACTTAGGTGCATTGGCAGAGTCATGTGTGGCAGAGTCATCATTGGTGGAATAAGCTGCAGCTTTGCGAAACTGACCATCCAATGGACGAATTCCTTCATCAATTACAGCTGGTGCCTTGCCCTTTCCATCAACTGAGGAATATGTCTGCTTGAGGACTTCAATTGGGGGCAAGTAGCTGAGGTGATTCTGGAAATCAGCTTTGTAGTTGAGTGAAGACCTTGTCCTGAGGAATCTCATAATCCAAGGTGCATAAGGCTTCAGCTCAAATGGAGACAGTGCAACATTGGCCATAGTCCTCATGAAGAAATTGTGATAATTGATAGGAATGCCATGAACGATGTTGAATACCAGATTCTTCATGATGCCAACAATCTCCTCATCAGATGAGTCGTGGCCTTTGATGGGACTGATTGTCCTCGTAAGAATACGATAGACAGTTCTGGGCACGTACATCAATTCCTTCACGAGGAATTTGGTTCGTGGTGCATGACCTGGTTTCAAAGGCTTCATCAGCACCTGCATGTAATGATGTGTGAGATCAGGTTCACTGTAGATGCAGCGGGCTTCTTCAAGGGGAGGACTAAGTGGTAGAGCACGAAGCAATTCAGAGGCTGGTGCAGTGTAGTGAGTGTTTTCAGACATCCAGTCCAGTAACCATGAATTCACATCATCAACATCTCCGGTGATGTGCAGCGTTGCATAGAATTGAAGAATCAGTTCTTCATTCCAATCGCAGATGTCAGAGCAAAAGTTGAGCAGTCCAGCGCCGTGAAGAACACCGAGGAGTGGTGCGAAGCATGGCAGAGATTTCATATCCACATGAGGAATATGCTCATGGTAGAAGATTTTCTCCTTGTTGAACATCACTGAGGAATAGAAATTTGCTTGACTGGCAGTCCAGAAATGCCTCTTCCTAATGCGAGCAGAGTCATATGGGTTGTAATCTTCGAAGAATATGTGCTTGCCGAAGAAATCATCAGCCTTGAACTTTTGCTTGCGTGAAAAAGGATCCTTTGGCTTCGGCAGAGGAGTGTCAGTGAGTTGCATCACGACCTCAGGAATCTCAATCGCAGGTTCTTCAAGCTGAGGAATTTCTGGTTCCTCCTCAGTGGCAGTCTGCATCGTTGGTTGTTCAGCAGCGGCAGTTTCTTCAGCGCTAGTGGCTGGAATTTCCTCATGGACAGATGTAGTGGGATGAGTTTCTTCAGAGCCCATGTGAACAGTTTGTGTGGGGGACTGAGGAATTTGCTGTAGAGGGGTGAACATTGGAGAGTTTGGATGTTGACTTTCCCAGAATTCATCACTGATTACGGGTGTGGAGCAGCCAATGTCCACATCTTCATCTTGCATTTCTTCAACGCCAGCCTCTTCAGCTATGAACTGAGGCATAGGCGAGGAGATGATAGGTGTTGAAGGGATTACATCCACTTTAATTTCTTCATCCAACGGTTCAGATGAAGCAGCAGAAGGAGTTTCTTCATCCGATCTGCTAGGTATCACATATTCTTCATCAAAAGGAACAAGGTCCTTTGATGGCCTGGTTGAGATGGGAACAACATCAATCAGATTTGTAAACGAACTTGTCATAGGCTTCATTTTCTTCGGAGCTGAAGAATCTGAAGCAGCTGATGCTTTCCTTTTCTTCACTATAGCACGCTCTGCAGGCTTGGTCTTCTTCACATCTGATGCAGATGGAAGGATTGGAGTTGAAGTTGGTGTAGGAGCAGCTGAGGAATCTGGTTGACTTTCTTCAGGCACAACTAATGCAGTTGCCCTGAGTTCTTCAGTTTCTTCAGGCACACCACTAGTGGGTGCCCTGGCAATTTCTTCAGCGGCTGGAATGCAGTCATCAGCCCTGGAACTCACATTATCGTTAGCAGCCTGAGTATCATCAGCGGTGCTGGCATGTTCTTTAGTAGGCTGAGCAGATGCTTCAGCCTGAGGAATTTCCTATTGCGTTGGGGCTGCAACATTGGAAGTGAAGTTATTCGCAAGTTTCACAAAACGAACCTTGGCTCCAAGCCAATCAGAGCTATATGCGTCAAAGTTATCACTAAGTTTCTTAATCTCAGTCTGAATAGTGACAAGTTCTTCAGTTGTCATAGAGACAACGTTTTTCTTGAGATAGCGCTCTTTCTTCTACTGCGCTTTCTTGATCTGCCTGGCCTTCTCAAATTTCCACTTTTCTTCTTGAATGAAGTGGGTCAGCATGTGACTCTAGCTAGGAGTCAGCTTGAAGTCAGGCAAGGGAGTGTTGGGGTCCTTGTGCCAATCATCAATGTAGTCGAGTATCAGCTTGGGATCCAAAAGTAGTGGCACTTCTGATCCTTTGGCTCTAGCGGCCCTGACTTGCCTGTCTCTGATGATTTCTGCAAGTTCATCATCATCAGCTTCGTCTTCATCAGACGGCACTTGGAAAGCGACTTGCTTCTTTTGAGGACTTGGGCGAGGACCTCGTCCAGCAGTGGCCTTTGTCTTCAGCAGTGAGGGACCAGCTGAGGAACTTGGTGCAACTGAGGAACTAGCTGAGACACCTGAGGCAATGGAGATGCCGGTAGTCCTTTGGCATGAAGCGAGATGCACAGGTGCTGAGGATTTAGTCGGAACAGCTGAAGGCTTTGGCGGAGGAGCTGAGGACTTTGGAGGAACAGGAGAAGCATGAGGAATTGGCCATGAGGGATTTGATGATTCTAGCCGTGAGGGCATTGCTGAGGAACTTGGCCTGCGTGCAGGCTTCTTAGACATAGCCTTCTTTGGCTTGACAGCAGAGGCCTCAATAGAGACAGCAGCAGCTGCACAGTCTTCATTGAATTTCCTCACTTCTTCTCTGGCTTGCTTAGCCAACTTGGTTTGGTGCTTGGCCCATTCATCAGGATAGTCCTCACCGCGCTTGAGGCTAGTGGGATCTGCTATTTGGCCAGGTGCCAATGGAGCTCTTGGGCATGGAGGATTGAGTGCGAACTTCTTCATGTACTTAGGAGTGACATATCTGTACTCCCTCCATTCTCTTGCCCATCTCCTCTCTATCCTCTGTTTGCGCACTTTGCGCTCATTCTTGGTTTCCTCAGTAGGTGTGCAGTACCCAGCATATATGTCATCAGGGATTTCAAACGCTGTACTTACCTCAGGCCTCTTTCCTCCCTTCTGTGGCCTTTTACCATCAGCCATTTTCTTTAGTTGAGGAATCTGAACAATCGAATTCTCTGAAGAAGTATGCAACTTTTCTTCGAGGAATGCTGCAAATGAGTTAAGTTGATGAGAACCTAGTGATTCAGTAGCTGACATGTGTACCTGTGAACAGAGTATAGTTGCAAGGAATTTGGAGAGGTCATATGCGTTCTCAGAAGGTTTTTCAAAATGAGCAAGTTTGAGGAATTTGACCAGATGAGTCTTGAAGATTTTCACTAAGTGTTCTTTGTCTTAGGTTCCAGAGTTGTATAGATCGAAGATCCACACAATTGAGGAATCTTGAAGAAAAATGATGCTTAGAGAAACGAATCAAGAATAGATGACTTGTGAGGTGTTCAGTGTGTGAAGATATGAAGAAAAACACTTTTGAAGATTTTGTAGATAATCATTCGAATCAACGAGGGTAGTAAAAGTAACTTTTAATTACCCTGGATGAAGAACACGACGAAATGGAGTGAGGAGATGTGAAGTTCGTCTGTGCAGATCTTCCACGCCCTAACTTGGCGGAGGAAGACGGCTACGATGGCGGCGGAGTGAAGATTTCCGCGGTCGGTGCGAGTACGTCGGTGACGAGGTCGAGGCAGTGAAGCTCTTCCTCACCGGCGGCGATGAAGTAGCGGCAGCACTAGGGTTTGAGAAGCTCGAGCTGGAGAGAGAGGTCAAGCGGAGTAAAAGAAGTGAGGAAGGGAAGGAGGGGTATTTATAGCCACGGTGAAAAACTGCTCGCCCAAAGAAATTGGACGAACGTGCCCCTGACCCTTCTCATTTGCATGACATGTGTCACCCATGTAGTGAGAGGTGGAGATCGTGTTAGATCGTGGGTGAGTGGATAAGCGTATCGTGGGATGCGGAATGGTTTGAGCGGCAAAGCCAAAAATTTCGATAAGATAGGTTTTAAAGTTCCGTTCGCAATTTCTTCAGCTGACAAGGACACAATGAAGATTTTGAACGAGTTTCAAATAGAACGCACATGAAGAATTTGTGAACAGATTGGGTTGAGTAAAGCATAGAGGGGAAGGGTCCGATCACATTCACTTAGCAGAAAACCAACTTGAAGAAATAGCAATAAGTGAATGCTGTAGAGGAAATAAACTGATATATATAAATAGCCAATGAAGAAAATTTACGGAACCAGTGAAGACTATGCAAAGTTGAAGAATATGAATAATTGAGGAATTTCAACTTTTGGTGGTGGCGTAACCCACCGTATAAGAATGATGATTTCAGACACCGCGTACAATTATCGTAGGGTTTTGAGAATCAAATTCTTCGTTAATTTCGTCACACTAAGAGTGTTATTCTTCATTGATTGAAGAAAAATGTTTCTTCATGTGTTGCACATCTAAGTCATCAATTTTGCATAAGTGTTAGGATGAGTGTCCTTTTCAAAGAACATTCGAAGATTCTACGATATTTAGCTCACACCGCAACTTGCTAAATCTCTTCTCATCCAAGGGCTTTGTGAAGATATCAGCTAGCTGTTCTTCAGTCTTCACATGCTCAATAGAAATGTCGCCCTTCAACACATGATCACGAAGAAAATGATGACGAATCTGAATGTGCTTTGTCTTCGAGTGCTGAACTGAGTTGTGAGCAATCTTGAGGGCACTCTCATTGTCACAGAAGAGAGGCACATTCTTCTTGTTGACATCGTAGTCCTTGAGAGTTTGCTTCATCCATAGCAATTGGGCACAGCAAGAACCAGCGGCAATGTACTCAGCTTCAGCAGTAGATAGTGATATGCAGCTCTGTTTCTTCGAGGACCAACAGACCAAAGATCGTCCGAGGAAATGACATGTACCAGATGTTGACTTGCCATCCACACGATCACCAGCATAGTCAGATTCAGAATATCCAACAAGATCAAAAACCAAGCCCTTGGGGTACCATAATCCAAGTGTTGGTGTGTGAGCTAGATATCGAAGAATATGCTTCACATCCTTATGGTGTAATTTCTTTAGTGTAGCTTGAAATCGGCCACACATGCAAACACTAAGCATTATATCTGGCCTAGATGCACATAAGTACAATAAGGAACCTATCATGGAGCAGTATACCTTATGATCGAAGTCAATACCATTTTCATCAGTGCACAGATGGCCATTTGTGGGCATAGGAATTTTGACGCCTTTGCAATCTTGCATGCTGAATTTCTTCAGTACATCCTTGAGGTATTTCTCCTGAGAGATGAATATGCCATTATGTTGTTGATGAATTTGAAGACCTAAGAAGAATTTCAACTCCCCCATCCTAGACATTTGATATTCTTCACTCATCATATAGGCAAATTCATCACTATAACGTTGGTCAGTACAGCCAAAGATAATATCATCAACATATATTTGGCACACAAACAATTCACCATCATAAGATTTAGTGAAAAGAGTAGGGTCGAGTGAACCGAGTTTGAAGCCTTTCTTCATGAGGAGTTCCTTCAAGGTATCATACCAAGCCCGTGGGGCCTCCTTGAGGCCATAGAGGTCCTTGTTGAGTCTGAAGACTTTGTGAGGATTCTTTGGATCTTCAAAACCTGGGGGTTGAGCAACGTATACTTCTTCCTCAAGCTTACCATTGAGGGATGCACTTTTCACATCCATTTGACATAAAGTGATATCATGATGGTTAGCATAAGCAAGTAATATGCGAATAGCCTCAAGTCTAGCAACAGGTGCAAAAGTTTCACCGAAATCAATTCCTTCAACCTGTGTGTAGCCTTGAGCTACAAGCCGTGCCTTATTCCTCACCACAAGGCCATTTTCATCTTGCTTGTTGCGGTAGATCCACTTTGTGCCGATGATATTATGCTTGCGAGGATCTGGACATTTGAGCAGTTCCCAGACATTGTTGATCTCAAACTGATGTAATTCTTCTTGCATGGCCTGAATACACTCAGGCTCCAGAAATGCTTCATCTACCTTAGTGGGCTCTGTAATAGATACAAAAGCATACTGCCCACAAAAGTTAGACAAATGTGAAGCTTTTGAGCATGTGAGAGGACCTGGCACTTTGATGTCATTGATGATCTTTTCAACTTGCACTTCTTTTGCAATGCGAGGATGAGCTGGTTGTCATTGAAGAGTTTGATCAGCGTTTTCTTCAGCACCATTTTCTTCAGGTGCATTAGCTCGACGTTCTTCATGTTCTGGAATGAATTCTTCAGCAGATTCTTCAGTAGGAATGACATCATCCGTAGCCTTGAACTTGATAGTTTCCTCAGGTGCTGGTTCATCTAGCATAGTAGGTAGGTGCTCTCTTTGCGAGTCATTAGTTTCATCGAACCACACATCTATAGTTTCAACAACTTTGTGAAGAACGTTGTTGAAGACTCTGAAGGTGTGCGAGTCCTTTCCATAACCAAGCATAAAACCTTCATGTGCGGAGGATCTCTAATCCAACATTTAGCACCGAAGACTTTGAAATAACTTACACTGGCTTTCTTATCAGTGAGAAGTTCATAGGCAGTCTTTTTGAAGAATTTGTGAAGATATACTCTGTTGATGATGTGGCACGCAGTATCAATTGCCTCAGTCCAGAAACGACGAGGCGTTTTGTATTCATCAAGCATAGTGCGAGCCATCTCTGCTATAGTCCTGTCCTTGCGCTCCACGACGCCATTCTGCTGAGGAGTGTAGGGAGCAGATAACTCATGAGTAATACCAAGTTCATCAAGATAGTCATCGAGACCAAAATTCTTGAACTCAGTGCCATTGTCACTTCTGATGTGCTTGATCTTCACACCAAAGTTGGTTGAAGCCCTCGAGGAAAATCGTTTGAAGACTTCCTGCACTTCATGTTTGTAAGTAACAAGGTGTACCCATGTATAGCGAGAATAATCATTAACAATAACAAAGCCGTATTGAGATGCTTCATTTGAAATAGCAGAATAATGATTAGGACCAAAGAGATCCATGTGAAGCAATTCAAACTGGCGAGTGGTGGTCATGATAGTCTTTGTTGGATGCTTGGCCTTCGTCATCTTCCCAGATTCACAGGCTCTGCATAGGTGATCCTTGAGGAATTTGACATTCTCGATGCCAATGACATGCTTCTTCTTCGCAAGCGTGTGCAAATTCCTCATGGCTGCATGACCAAGTCGTCGATGCCAGAGCCTGCCTTCTGAAGCTTTTGCAAGTAAGCACACGACTGGTTGTGGTCCTGTAGAGAAATCAACAATATACAGATCTCCTCTCCTAAAGCCTTCGAAGACTTTGGAATTGTCAGCTTCCATAACCACAACACGATGGTACTTGCGAAAGACAACAACCATATCAAGATCACAAAGCATTGAGACATACATAAGGTTGTATCCTAAGGACTCAACAAGCATGACTTTGTCCATGTGTCGATCCTTTGTAATCGCAACCTTACCTAGACGCAATACCTGACTTTTGCCTTTGTCAGCAAAAATGATATGCTTCAGATGCGATGGAGATAATGGAGCATCCATCAATATATTCTTGTCACCAGTCATGTGGTTTGTACATCCACTATCAAGGACCCACTCAGTGGCTTTGGGTTGATCATCCTGCAGATGAATTATTGCAGCTTACAAACTCATATACTTCATCAGTGAAGAATATGACATCAATTCATTAGATCAATTTCATCAAGTAAAAGAACTGATAAAGCAATATGAGGACGTGAGAAATGAAAGTTCATTTCTTCATGATTAGCCCGCGTCCTATCAGGCATGCTCAGGTCTCCAGCAAATTCTTCAGACGATTACGTGCGTTTGGAGACCTGACCCTACAGAAGAGATTAGTTCTTTTTCTTCACCACCCACATCTGAAGGGGTGGCAAAGAGTTCATCATTCTGCGAGCTCCGTATGAAAAGGATGGCATAGAAGCCAGTCCATTTCGTCTCACATAAGAGGGGTTAGAGTAAGCATAAGAGTATGCAGAGAATCTTCGAGGACTTATGGACATAATGATTTGAAGAATAATGCACATATCCATAATCCGTAGATCTTCCCTGTGAAATAGACGGGTTAGCATGATGATGTTCATATGAGGACTCTGCTCCATATGAGGAATTTGGTCCATATGAAGAATTTGGTCCATATGAAGAATTTGATCTGGGGTTCCGATTCTTCACAGGTGGCATCATGATGACATTCACCTGAAGATTTTCAAGGCATCTTTTGGGAACCCAGATTTTCTGCATAGGGGAGCCGTTCCTGCAGTTAGTGCCAACATATCTAGCAAATACTTCACCATTCTGATTTTTGAATAGCTTATAGTTGGAGTCAATTGACTCATCATCAGAATGAGGAGATTCACATGCAAATCCAAATAAGTTAGATGGATCAACTGGAGGTCCCATTGCAGCAGCCCATGTAGTTTTGGGGTACTGCTCAGGCTTCCAATATGTACCATCAGCATTGAGTTTCCTCTCAAAGGCGATACCCTCTTTCCTTGGGTTCTTGTTGAGGATCTGCTTTTTAAGCACATCACAAAGAGCCTGATACCCTTTGAGGCTTTTGTACATGCCTGTCGTGTACAATTCCTTCAGCCCTGCATCGTAAGTGATACTAGCAATGTCCTCAGATGAGGAATTAGTGATAGCAGAGGCATGTGAAGAATTTGAAACATTAGCATCATTTGAACATTCAGGTGAAGAATTAGCAGATTCACATTCAATGCACTTCAAGCATGGAGGAACAAATTCTTCCTGAGAAGCGCTGATTTGTTGAGCAAGTAATGAATCGCGCTCCTTCTGAAGATCTTCATAACTCACTCTTAGCTTCTCAAGGTCTCACTTTCTTTTAAGAAATTGATAAGAAAGCTTCTCATGATCCGATAAGAGAGTGTTATGATGACTTTGAAGTTTGTCAAGCTTGGACTGAAGTCTCTGAAGATTTTCAGTCAAAGTTTTAGTGCGATCCATTTCTTCACCCAACATATCATCACTTTTATTTAGCATGTTTTGAACCTTTTCTAAAGCCCTTTGTCGTTTTATAGCAATCTTAGCAAGTTTAGAATAGCTGGTTTAAGGTTTTCATCAGATTCATTCTCACTTGATTCAGAGGAGGTATATTTGAGTACCTTGGCACCCTTTGCCATGAAGCAATAGGTGGGAGCGTAGTCATCATCGCCTTCATCAGCCTTGTTGGTGAGGTCATTTTCTTTAGTGTTGAAGATAGACTTGCTGACGAATGTAGTAGCGAGAGCAAGGCTCACCACTCTGGATTCGGACTCCTCAGATGACTCCTCTTCCTCATTTTCTTTAGATTCAGCCTCAGAATCCATTTCCTTGCCAATGAATGCCCTGGCCTTCTTGGAGATGCTCTTCTTGTGATATGAAGGCTTTGAGGATTTTGATGATGAGGATTTCTTCTTTTTCTTCGCATCATCAGAACTGTAATCCTTGTATTTCTTCTTCTTTGATTCCTTTTCCCACTGAGGACAATCTTGAATGAAATGTCTAGGTTTCTTGCATTTGTGACAGAGCCTCTTCTTGTAGTCACTGGATGAGGAATCATTGCTCCTTGAGGATCTTCCAAGGCGACCACGTCTTGAGAACTTTTGGAACTTCTTCACGAGCAGAGCCAGATCATGGCTCAGTTCTTCAGGATCACCAAGGCTGCTACCAGAGTCTTCATCTTCAGACTCAGATACTGCCTTGGCCTTCAGTGCACATGTTCTACCATAGCTTGAACCATACAGATCTCTCTTTTCAGCAAGTTGGAACTCATGAGTATTTAGCCTCTCGAGAATATCAACAGGATCACGTGACTTGTAATAAGCACGTTCTTGTATCACCAATGCCAGAGCATCAAATGAAGAATCAAGCGATCTCAGCAATTTCTTCACCACCTCATGGTCGGTGATGTCAGTGGCACCAAGTGCTTGAAGCTCATTTGAGATGTCAGTGAGGCGATCGAAGGTTTGTTGAACATTTTCATTGTCGAGTCTTTTGAAGCGGTTGAAGAGATTGCGAAGAACATCAACTTGAGAGTCACGCTGAGTTGAGACTCCTTCATTCACTTTGGACAACCTGTCTCAGATGAGCTTTGCTGTTTCCAAAGCACTCACTTTACCATACTGTCCTTTGCTCAGATGGCCACATATGATATTCTTCACTTGAGAGTCGAGTTGCTTGAATCTCTTCACATCGGTAGCATTCAGAGAAGGTGTGACTGAGGGAACACCATTTTCCACAACATACCAGAGATCGTTATCAATTTCTTCAAGATGCATTTGCATCTTATTCTTCCAGTAGGGGTAGTCCGTCCCATCAAAGGTAGGACACCCAGCAGAGACCTTGATCATACCTGTGGTCGACATAACTAAAACTCCATGCGGTTAAACAAAAATCACATAGAACAAGGGAGTACCTTGCTCTGATACCAATTAAAAGTGCGTTATATCGACTAGAGGTGGGGTGAATAGGCGATTTTTATGAAATTCTTCACTGAGGAATTTGCCGGTGAGGAAATTCCTTAGCGAAGAACTACTAGCAGCGGAATAAGTACTCAAAAGTAAACATAACAGAATACAAGTATAGTCATCATGATGAAATTAAGACATGCACAGAGTACAGGAAGCGTAATCACAGGATAACACAGGATGAAGACAAACAGACTGAAGAAATTGAACTGAGGAAATTGAGAAAGTCTTCAGTCAAAGTCTTCAAACACAGATATGAACAAACACACATCACAGTTATGAGGAAATGAAAGAGTTGAGGAAATAGAACCAGTAAGCTTGGTGAAGACAATGATTTGGTAGACCAGTTCCAACTGCTGTCTCAGTTGTACGTCTGGTTGGAGTGGCTGAGTATTTAAACTCGAGGACACACAGTCCCGGACACCCAGTCCTGAACACGCAGCTCAGGACACCCAGTCCTCATCGTATTCTCCTTGAACTAAGGTCACACACACCTCATCCAATCACTCGTGGTAAGTCTTCAGGCGACTTCCAAACCTTCACAAACTTGGTCACTCGGCGATCGACAATTCCTCTTGGATGCTCTAGACCATGACGCCTAACCGTCTGGAAGAAGCACAGTCTTCAAAGGTAACAAGCGTTGGATCCACTCAGGATCAATCTCTTTAGTGATGCTCAATCACTTGGGGTTTGTAGGTGTTTGGGTTTTTGGTTTTTGGTTCTTCCTCACTTGATGATTTTCGCTCAAAGTCCTCAGAGGATGGGTTGCTCTCAAATGACAAGTGTCAGTTTCTCTCGGAGCAGCCAACCAGCTAGTGGTTGTAGGGGGCAGCTATTTAAAGCCTAGGGAGCAGCCCGACATGATAAGACATAAATGCCCTTCAATGATATGACCGTTAGGTGGATAGATATTTTGGGACAGCTGGTGCATAGCACAGCAACGGTCGGAATTTTGAGTAGCAAAATCCTCAGGGCTATCATGTTCCTCACTTTGTCACTGAAGAAATTGACTGAACTATATGAGATTTCCAATGGCTTCACTCGAAGGGATTGGTAGGTGTAGGATTTTGAGTGGAGCATCACATGGAAATTTTTCCTTAGTATTTCCTCGACCCCCTTTAACAGTACGGTGTTTCCTATGACTCAAGAAAGAGAAAAACAAAACTATGAAAACAAAAGTCTTCAAGCTTCATATTCCTCGCATGAATATCAAGTCTTCACGGACACACCAATTTCTTCACTTTCAAGGTATTCATGAAAGTCTTCAGAAATACCAAAATCTTCAGTCGAAGATATTCATTTTTAGGGTTCGACTTTTCTTGTAAATATCAAACTCCTCATAGACTTATAGACCTGTGTACACTCACAAACGCATTAGTCCCTTAACCTATAAGTCTTCAATACACCAAAATCACTAAGAAGCACTAGATGCACTTATAATGTACACACTGTCAAGCAGCACCATGTCTGCTGCTTGGCCTCGTATCTCGATGTAATATCAAACTTATGTATTTCGCTAGTATCAATAAAGTGGTTGTTTCTGTACCATGTTGTTGTGTAGTGCCAGAAGACTCGATCTCTGGGCTGGCAATGCAAGGTAAACCGGTTCCTCTGAGCCGGGGTGCCACAACTCTGCTCACGGTGTGGAGTCAACCGGGGAAGCTGGCCCGTCGACAAGGTGTCTCGAGCTCGCGCCTTCGCCATCTTTTCTTTGCGGACTTGTTTGGAGCACAACAAGCATGCCAAGGGTTCCTCCCCTGGTCGTGGACGGCGACTGGTTGGCTTCGATGCTGGGGCCTTCTTTAAGTCGCGGGCCTTTACTCGTTCGGGCCCCTCGCGAGGCCCATCCCACAAATAGGTGGATGCCATCCCCTAGCCCCCTGCTGAAAGGGGGCGAGCCTCTTCGGGACCCATACGCGGTCGCCGTGGCAGAGGATGAAGTCAGCAACATGCTCGAGTCAGCGCAAGAAAGGAGCATCGTTCGCCACGAGCTCTTTCAGGAGGCGATGGGCGCGATGAACCGGCTTGGTGAAGAGCTCGTGGAAGTGGACGCGCGCCTTGTAGCCAAGGGTCTTCGGCTGGTGGAGGAGCGGCATAAGCTGAAGGTGGCCATCAACCTCGGGCGCCACCAGCACGAGCTTGATAATGCGAAAGTCGAGGCTTCTCTCGTAGCCTCCTGTGAGGCCTGCTCCTATGTTATGGAAGAGGCTCAGGAAGCTGACCACCCTCGTGAGGTCGCGGAGAAGCGCGCGTGGGAGCTCCAAGCCTGTTGCGCTATCTTGGATCAGCAAGTGGAGGCGCGCAGGGACGCCCTTGGGTCATTGAGGGGGACACCCACTGAAGAGGTAGATATGCAGAAGCGCGAGGAGGCGCTGGCGCTGGAAGCTGTGGAGCGTAGCCTTGAGCTTGAACGACTAGAGACGAGGGAGCATCAAGTTGCCCAGGACGAGGATGCCGTTGGCGCACGAGAGGCCAGGGCCCAGGAGGAGGTTGATCGCCGGGTGGCCGAGGCTCACGCGGATCTCGAGAGTAGGTACGACCTAAAGTGGAAGCTCGTGGAAGCTAGGGCAACCGGTAGGACTACTGCCCTCAAGTCCAGGTTTGTCGAGGTGGAGCGGCGCGAGGAAGCCGCCGCAACTGCCCTGGCCTCGGCGTAGGCTGAGCTGGCTTCCACCAGCATCGAGCTGCTCCCTCTTCGGCAGCGGGTCGCGGACGCCAAGTTCGTCGCGCGGCAGAACAAGGAAGAAGTGCTTCAGCGGCGGACGTTGGAGCATGTACACGCCTTCATCTCTAGGACCTCAGGAACAGGGCCAACACCGCCCTGGGCCATATCTGCGATGAGAACGCTCCTCATCCCCATGCGAACGACTACGCCAGCCACCTCCACTTCTTCGCCGACGTGGTGACGCGCCTGGAGAGCTGTTCTGAGAGGGCGCGCCAACTTGTTGAAGAGAGGAGCCGCGGCCTGCTCGGACGTGCGTTCTCCTGAGCCTTCAGCCATCTCTAGAACGCCGACCCCAACTTCGACTTTGATGCCGCCATCACTCCCATTCCCGAGGCCATCCGGGCGACCTTTCGCAATGGGTAGAAGACAATGTGGACGCGCTGGTCAGGGCCTTCACTTCCGATGACGATGGGGTGGTGGTCGCGGCGGACGCGGGCGACGTGGTCGACGACGGTGATCACTAAAAAAAATACACTTCCGTGATGATACATGTTTGTCACAGTAGGTCGCTTTTTTTGTCATGCATGTACATCCATGACAAATTTATGGCAGAATCAAGATAGTCATACCTGTGCTGTCGTAGAAGTGTTCCATGACATTACCAACATTATCATCCCGGAAGTGTCCACTTCCATGACGATAAATCGCACCTCACAGAAGTGCTTTCGTCAAGGGTGACCGACACGTGGCATCCACCGTAACGAAACGCCGTTAAGCTATCGGGTCGAGTTTTGGATCCGATAACCTGTTAATAGCCCCGACCAATGGGGATTTTCCACGTGTAAAATTATCATTGGCTGGAGGAAACACGTGTCGGCTCATTGTTGGGATAGATGTCAACCACTCATTGGATGGAAGGTGCCTATGATACGTCGACACGTGGCATGGCCCAACAGAGGCCCATTCCTGTGAAAAGGCCGGCCCGTTTGACTTGGTCAAAAGGTGGCGGGCTGGCCCATGGAAAGCCTGTTAACGGCATGTTCGCATATAGCCCATTTACAGCCCGCTAACCCAAGGCCCGTTACGCACTCTCTAAATTAGGCCAAGTAGCATCATCTGGGCCATCCAATATGATTCCAGCCCGTTTTCACTTCTGGCCCATGTATGGCCCATGACATCTTTTGTCCCATATGAGGCCCTATGTAACTCTTGGCCTATTAACGGCCCGTGGTGAAACTGGCCCGTAATGAACAATGTATCACTTTACACCCATTAACGGCCCGTGGTGAAACTGGCCCATAATGAATAGTGTATCACTTTATACCCATTAATGGCCCATTATTCCGTTGGGCCGTTTCTAGCCCATGTTATCTTTCGGCCTTCTCAGAGCCCATTTATTCTTGGGCTCATTTCCAGCATTCGTTTACTTACGGCCTGTTACTGTCATTTTCTGCTTGTGGGCCAAATTCAGCCCGTGGTTACAGTTGGCATGTTTGTGGTCCGTTAATACGTTGGGCCATTTTCAGAGCATCATTAAATACGGCCTATTAACGATGGCCCGTTAAGGTCGGCCCATGAACGGACGATTCCAACTCTAGCCCGTTTACGGCCATAATGCGGCCTGTTATTGGCACATGTTTGGCCAATCGATCATACGGCCCATATAAGGCCCATTGATGATATGGCCCGTAGAAGGCCCATTGTTGCTAGGGCCCATAGAAGGCCTACTGTTTCTACGGCCCGTAGAAGGCCCGTTGTTTCTACGGCCCGTAGGAGGCCCAGTGTCACTACAGTAAATATTAGCCTATAGTTATTGTGGCCTAGTTTTAAACAATAGGTTATTGCAGCCACTAGTTAACCGCGGAAAAAAGAACTGCAATGACTACAAGTAAACAAATAAACAAGACAACAAGGAAATAAATAAGCAAGCAACTAACGCTAGGCTATCACGGCTATTACACATATTACATCCACTGGGCATCAAAGTTCGCCACCAGTGCAAATATAGGGAACAAAGTAGCATATCATATACACTGGCCATCAAAATTGGCCACCAGTGCAAATAAACGCGGCAGAAAAACAAGAGCATAACTGAAAGAACTTCAGAAGAGCTCAAGAAATGTTATCCTGGGTATCCACCATGTTGGCAATAAGCTTAGCAAGCTGATTAGCTTTGTCCTGTTTGGCACTGAAATCCTCCAACGCATGCTGTTGCACCAGAAAGTATGCATCTGAATGCTCCAGGGACTTCCGCAGTCCTTCCGCTTCTTGTTGCAGCACAGCTAATCGATGTCTTTCAGCTTGTAGTTGAGACTCAAGAAACCGAACTGATTCATACAGTGAGTTTGAATAGCTTGTGCAAGCGGTAGTGGCCAGTAACTCCAACACTAAACCAAGACAGGATGTGTCACTATCCTGAACCTTATCTGCATTACTTCCTTTATCGTTGCTTAATAAGGCACTCTTCCCCAATATTCTGTCAGCATTCTAAGAGAAGAAACAAGCAGACACATAACAAGTTTAGCATGTACTAGTATATGAAACTCATTTCGGTGAACCAGTTCATTAGAAAGGTGGACAGGATTAAACTACCAAGTCATCTATTGCCAAGTACTAGTACATAATAAAAGCATCAAACAAACATATATCTATGTCGTATGGTATCAATGGAATCTTAAATTAGACCAGTTGTTCTTCTGGTTTAGGCACTTGTTCTACATGAACAAAGTACAGTAAGACGCAAAAAACAGAAAATGAGCTCATAGACCTTACCACATTCTTGGTTGGGACCAGTTCATAACAAGGCGTTCCCAGTCATCGTCCAGTAAATGTGTCTCAGGAGAACGTAAGGGAATTTGTTGAGTTTCTTTGCCGGTGAAGTACATTTTCTTCAGGTAATTCCGATACTGCCACCAAGCATTCTTGAAGATAGCAGAGGTATTAGCACAAGTTACCTCATCCTGAGTTTCCAAATCGGTCCTTCGCTATAGAGAAAAATGGGAAAATTTGCTGTATTATAACCATCATTGAGGTAGGATGTATGGGACGAAGCAAAGTAATTGCCATGAATAACATTACTTACACATAACTCCTGGACAAACACCTGCAACTGGCATTTTCCTTCATCTTCAGTGTAATATTTCCAAGATGGGTAGATACGCACATACAATTTAACAACATCAAATGCGATAGATGCTAAACTATGACTAGCTAGTTGTGCTGGCTCCACAGGAATAGGCGTACTAACTGGTGGAGTTGGGTTTGCCGTGATAGTACGGGCCCTTTGGGCACTGCAGCTGCCTTACTAACTTCTCTTGTTTGGGAGCTCTATGGTGGAGATGGTGCTGTGTCAACAGGAACTGGGTTACTATCGGCTGGGGTTGGGGTTAGATTGGGTGAAGCTGGTTCTCTGTCCATCATAGTAGGGGTACAATCTGCGAGAGTTTGGGTTATGTGTGGTCGGGCTGGTTCTTGTGCATGTACAACCGGGGTGCTATCTCCACCAAGAGGTAGCACTGTTTTATTTGAAGACCGTGTTTTTAGTCCGCTAGATACTGGCATCACCCGCTCCAATTCAAATGGCTGATAAACAGGAAACATAGTTGAATGTACATACATTGTATAAGAGACAGATGCAATAGATAGTGTGGAAAAAAGAGGGCATGAAATAGTTGACATGTATATTGTTTAACTATAACGGATAGCATGACATAATTTCACATATATGATCTCTATCTAAACTGGATAGCATAGCATAACATAATTCAAAGATATGATGAATAACTAAACAGGATTGCATGACATAATTCACCTACATGTTATCTAAGTAATCAGGATCGCATCATTTAATTCACATATGTGATTTATATGCTAAATAGAGGGCATTCGATATGATGTCTGAACTAAGAACATGGTGTTGAATATTGTGTATATGATGTCTAAACTATGCAATGCAAGACACCGTATGCATGATATGAGCAGTATAATCGTGCCAAGTTAGAGCATACACCTCAGTGGGGGAATATGACTGGTCATCTGTCTCTGAATCCATCTCTGAGGAGCTATCGGGACCCAACAAGAGATCTGCTTCGACAGGTAGCACTGTCTGCTCTGAAGGCCTTGTTTTCACTCCAACTTTTCCATCTCCCACCCAAATGGCTGATTCACAGGAAGAGTAGTTTAATGTACAAACATTGTCGACAAATGGAAATGTAATGAAGAAAAGGATGTGCAAGATATCATTCAAATATATGATGCCTGGTTAAATAGGATGGCATTACACATTTCACATATATTATGGCTGGCTAAAAGACATGAGGCTGCATAATTCCCATATATGATATAGAAACTAAACAGGTGGCACGAGAGAACATGTCTAAACTAAGCAGATGACATATATGATGTCAAAAGTAGGCACTGCAAGGCAACATATGCATGATATGACTAACATCATCATGCCAAGGTAGAGCAAACACCTTGGGGGGTAAATAGGAGTGGTCAGCGGCGTCCAAATTCGCCTCAGAACAGATATCTTCCTCTGGATTACAATCTGGAGAGGGGTGGGGAGGGTTTGCCATTGAACCCACTGTGGAGCGATGTCTGCATGACATTGTATTGCCGCGCAAAACTCTTCTCTCTTTCTCTACATGTTCAACATGACTTTGTACAATATCTGACATGCATACGAAAAAAAGTATGGTGAGATTATGTAAGGAGAGCATGCAAAAATTTAGAGTGATGGTAACAACTAGTGGATCGATGTTTTTCCGTTGAACCAAAATAGCCCTAATGGATCGACGTGAATGTATAGTAATAAGTGATGCAACAAGTGTACAACCTCTTTGCCGTAGCCGTGTCGACCTCAACATCATTGGGTTGGTCGCTGAAGCAGTTGAGGCAGAGGTGGCTGTCGGAGGTGTGGAGGAAGATCTGAGGAATATGTAGACGGTGTCCAGGGCACTGCTCTGTTGTGATGGATCGTTCTGTCGTTGGAGCAGCACCGGTGAGCCGTAAGACGTCAAGGCTGAAGCAGCACAAGACAGACATCGTCAATCTCAAGTGGGATTCTAATAGCATCTCCAATAGATGATGTAAAATGGATGTAGAATTAACATCACCAAAAACCACCTGACTACAACAGATGAGGTAAAAACTGTTGACTATGAACTTAACTGTCGAAACTGAAATTTACTGTGGAATCGGAATGCTACTGTCAAAACTGTACGCAATGGTAGCAGAGAGGCACTTGACATGTAGTTTAGGGAGGGCCTGCAGTTCATCTTCAACCTGCACCCCCCTGAGCCGCTAGCCACCACCGGCCGAACCGCCGGCCCCAGCGCTGCCTCGCCGCCCTGAAACAACTCGCCATCGCCGCCCCGGCCATCCCTCTAGGCCACCCGCCCCCCACCATGAACCTTAAGATAGATAGTGGGGTACCTCTCCGGCGAGCCCCCGTCCCCACTGCCGGTGGTTCTTCCTTAACTCCGGCGAGCCCCCCCAACCCCTGAAAATCGACTGACCCAAAAGTCGATTCAGTCGACTGATGTGTGGCTTAATCGGAGCAGAGCAGCAGCACGAGCGAGGGGGAGAGCAGAAGCAGCTGGGCAAGCGAGCGATCGTGCGAGAGCCGGAGCAGCAGCAACAGATCCGGCTGGTATGGACGCCGCCGCCAAAGGGGCCTCGCACTGGGGGAGAGCCGCCGTGGAGATGTCGCCTGCGGCGCCGGCTTCAAGGTAGCCGCTCCATGGGGGTGCGGGATGGAGCACCATCGGCACCGGGAGGTCGAGTTAAGGAGAAGGTGCGATGCGATGAGTGTACAACCTCTTTGGTGGCGCCGAGTAGGCCTCGGCTTCGTCCGAGGAGTCAGTGAGGATGTTGCTGTTCTGGGGGAGCAGGTTAAGGCAGCGCTATGGGGATGGAGCAGCCGCGATAGACAAGGCGATCGTCGGAGCAGCTCCTTGGAGGTGGAGGACGGGGCGACTGAACCGGCGGGACGACGAGATGGACGACGGAGCCTCATCCGGGGAGGTGGACGAGGGACACCGAGCTGTTGCGGTGGACGATGTCGTCTGGGAAGAGGCTCCGGCTCGGCAGCGGTGACGTGGCAGACGGAGGAGGGTGGTGTTTCGCGGCTAGAGCGGAGAGGTTATGGCGGCCTGGGATTTCGAATGGCAAAAAGGGGGTGAAGCATGACTTAGGAACGCGCTTGTCCAAAATGTAGGGTGTGTTACAAAAGTACCCCCGACCGATTTTAACTAGCGGCCCTTTCGGCTCAGGGTTACAATGGGGATTTCACGTGTCGGGATTTGGCAGCTAGAGGGAGTATTCGCGTGCGTTGTAATTTCGGGATAGCATGACGCGGGTTGTGAAGGCGCCAATTTTGGCAGCACGATATCTGAATTTTCGGGATATAACAAGACGCGAGTTGAATTTTAGGGACAAGCCTAACATGTAGTAATATTGTACTTGTACGTACCAAATCAATTCGCACTTCCATCAACCAAAAAGAAAATGAAAAAAATAAAACTATTCACACCACGAAAAGAGAGAGTCTTGCCCCATTTTACTATACAAATGCTATTCAAAGCTACTCCCTCCTTCCATCTATATAGGGCCTAATGTGTTTTTCGATGCTAACTTTGACCAAATATTAGAGCAATGATATGACATGCAACTTACACAAAGCACACCGTTAAATTCGTTTGTGAAAGGTTCTTTCAATGATATAATTTTCACATTGTGCATGTCATGTACTATTAATCTTGTCAATAGTCAAAGGCGGTCTTAAAAATCTCATTACGCCCTATATAGATGGAAGGAGGGAGTATGAATCCATGTTATGTACGAAGCGTGACTACCACTGCAATTCGAACTAAATTTGAATTTGTTTCTCTATTTCAATAAGAATCTACAATCATGATTGTTGCCAACTTCAACCATCATAGTTCCCTTGCTATCCGCCAGATATAAATCAGACGGCCTATAATGCAGGATGGCAGGCACACCATCATCAACAACTCCGTTTTTTATAAGAGTAGAGATAAAATATATTAAATGTAGTATACCATGTTCATAACCACACCATGTGTATCACCGTTATATATATTCACACATCCGTCGGTTTGAAACACTATGATAAATTCTTCAAATATCCGAATTCGCTTTTTATAATGAAGTATATATGATCTCTATTCGTCTTTTACACCCACACAACCCTCTTGTGCATGCACACGCTCGCATCCCTCTCACTCTCCCTCAGCATTCTCTAGCTCCATCACGCAAATTCGTCTTTTCAGTTTAGGTCGTTCACCCACGGTGTGTGTAGGCCCCCCAGCTCCTTCTTTACGGCACACATCGATCGATATGCCTCTCTAGCCAGGTGTGCCTAGCACAATCACAAGCTTCCCCTCTTCTCTTGTCACCATCCATGCCTCACTCGCACCACTCTTTTCGTCGTTCTCGTACTCGCACACTCCTCCCCCTCGATATAGTATGCCTCCCGTACCACCTCCTACATGCATCCCTCTCTCTCTATCCTTCTCCTCGTGCCTCATTTGCTTCTAACACACACATTCATGTATACCGATCGATCCCCCAACATATACCTAGATCGACTTTAACTACCCCCCCATCGATCGACGTACCTCACAAGTTATGTCTCTCCTTTCTCTTACAAAGGGCGATTGATCTTCCTATGTAGTTATGTCTGCTTACCACAGCCACATCATCTCCCCTCATCATTCGTGCATGCCTCCTGACCCATCTCTCACACGCACGTGCACAGACAACAAGCAGCCATCTCCTCTCTTATTGATATTGCGGGCGTGCCCTCCGTTTGTCTAGAAAGCCTATCCCACCATTTGTTAGAAGCAACTCCACTACCACCCCCTCCAACACTCTAGCTCTGTCTGTCTCCCAACCTTATTCATCTCCTACACATATGCATGGATGCCGATGGATCTCCCTTAATACATGTGGCAGACCGATATCCCTAATACATGAGGTAGGCCTCTCTCCTCCTCCACACATATACCAGCCATTGTACCTCTATAGTTAATTGGGCCTCCCTCTTCCCCCACCACACACCGATAGTCGAGCGCTGCAGGTCGGTATCCATGCCACAGAGACAAACTGCACATGTCCCATCTCACGTTCTAGTAGGCTAACCACTCTATATCTTTGACGTGGGCACACACAAATTCGATGGCACTCTTTATCGATCGCGCGCACGCACACACACACATCATCCATCTCTTCGATTCTATGGACACCTCAAGCCGATGATACCTCCACTCTCTTCTTGTGGATCGCCCCCTCTATATATATCTTATATCTAGGACTCTATTTCACACACATTGCATATGTTAAATTTTTTGATTGACCCCCCCCCCCACACACAAAAAACTCTCAAGAACCCACACACTATATCTCTCTAGGTTTGTATCTCTCTCACACAACCCCACGTAGGTGGTGTACGTATACAAGAGGATAATAGGTGCACCATGCACGTACTCACGCTTCGTGCCCAGCCACACCCGCGCGGGTACACGGTGGAGCTCATTTCTTTACGAAATAGCAGCCCACGTGCTAATTTGAATGCCTGCAGTGGTTGTTTACCTAGGGAGGTCGTGTACCACGCCTGGACGAAACAAAGTTCGACTTGACGCATTGCCACGTTATTTTTAAATAAAGTTATATCGCTCAATGGCACGTACACAGAATATGAAACGATTTTTATGGAGGAAAAGGTAGTCCGCTCTTCAAAGTATCTCACACAAGGCTCCGGTGGCCTCTCTCTCTCTCAATGTTGGTCACTGATCCGACCGCATCCCGTCCGCTAGGGGAAAGGGAGTGTGGTGGCCTCTCTCTCTCACCATTGGTCACTGATCCGGCCGCATCCCGTCCGCCGGGGGAAAGGGAGTGCGCTGGCCTCTCTCTCTCTCTCTCACCGTTGGTCACTAATCCGGCTGCATCCCGTCCGCCGGGGGAAAGGGAGGAAGTGCATCGTTTCTCCATTCGACGGCGCCGAGGCAGCACGTCCCGATCTGCGGTACACGCCGTTCTCTCTGACCAAGCTCTGGCGCGGTAGGGCCTACGCCACCTTCTCGCAGATTCCGCCCGCCGCCGCTCACCTAGTTACATCGCGATGACCTCCAGGTATCCCCTCCGGCCTTGCTCCACTGCCCGTTTTCCAACATCGCTGCATGTGGATCTTCCATAGTTCTTTGCCCAAAACATTGCTCGTCCGGCGTACTTTCCATATCGCATTCTCATCCTCACACCATTTTAGACAAACACAATCGTGTTGTTATCTTCCCTTAGGACAAGGAATATGCTTCTCTTTTGTTGTCGGATGTGTCATCAACTGTTATTGGCCCGTAATTGTTTCCTTTTTACCTCTTTTTTGCAAACAGGGTTATCCATTTCACGTTGTTGCTATTGTGACCTTTTGGTGAACTGCACAAATCACTTTTTTCTTAAGAGTGTTTTGTGCAGTTGTACTAAAATGTCACATGGGCAACGTCTCTACATTTCAGTGCGACTGCACAAAGGGAGATTGGTTTTTCTCTATCCTCCTCATCCCACTCCGAGCCTAATCTTCTCCAACTAGTTAGTCTTAAGAGAGACTGCAAAGGTGACCGGCTTCTATTTGTGTGTTTATTATTTCATTAGCAGTCCTCTATTATCGTAATCACACTTGATATCTTTGGAACAGGGACGCTCAGCTCTATTTTACTGGAACTGCACAAAATGATCGGAATGTTGCATGCTCCACACAGCTACTTTTTTTCCCAACATGCTTTGTTGATTTAGACAGAGCTGGGGGGACGTTGCTACCAATGAAAGCATGGATCAATTTTAATTTAACACCTTCTCACAACTTTGTCTTTAGTTGTGATGTAATTATTAGCTCTGATTTGCTAATAATTGACATGCATTAGCAAGGAAGTTAGTTTTTTATTGTTTCCGAAAGAGCATCGATGGCAAGACACGCGAAACAAAAGCTGAAAGCTCACACCATTGAACAATTTCATGTCGCTGGAAAATTATTTGTATAGTATGTCAATTATGTAAACAAATGATGGAAGCTTGATAGCATTGCCAGAAGCCTCTTCATCATCCGGGTCCATGTGCCATGCACAAAATTATACTCCTTCGTTCCTAAATATTTGTCTTTTTACAAATTTCAAACGGGCATATTTTAGAGTGTAGATTCACTCATTTTTCTTTGTATGTGTACTCCCTCCGTTCCTAAATATTCTATTCGTCTTAACAGAGATTTCAACACGTGGCTACATACGGAGTAAAATGAGTGAATCTACACTCTAAAATATGTCTATATACATCCGTATGTGCCAGTCCATTTGAAATCTCTAAAAAGACAAATATTTGAGTAGTCACTCGTTGAAATCTCTAGAAAGACAAGTACTCCAGAGTATATTTAAGAACCGAGGGGGTAGTGCACAACCGCATGGGAGACTCATCCCGGTCGTTGCGCCGCATTAATAGTGAGTAATGAGCAGTCAAATCATAAGCCCCACCTTTCCCACTGTAATTTGCTCTAAAGAAGCAACCATCAATATGCTCTTCTTTGAATCCGCTCATACTACTCCATCCGTCACTGTTTATACAGCGCGCTTCAGAAAAAAGAAACAATCTGTGGGACTAAGGCGACTAGCGATTGGCCTGAAAAATAGCATTGGTAGTTATAGCACGGCGTCTATTACTAGAGGGAATAATGCGTACACACATGCATGTAGTGCTTCCACCCCGGGTACACACATGCATGCACTACGTAGTAGTACAGTACATGGAGAGAAAATTGTGGACTTGATTGTTGTTACAACGCCCTAATTAATTGAGCATTAAACCAAACACGTCTAAAGTCTCTCTGGTGGTGGAAATGCATTGAGAGAAATGCATAATAATGAAGCGCGCCCTGTAAACTGTGACGGAGGGTGGAGTAGTATGAAGGTGCAAAACCAAGTATGCGTACTACTGCGCTTGGCTCTTCGCCCCTTCGTGAAGTCGAACAATGATGGTACTCCGCATGTTGGGTACTACAGTGTATGCATCTGACAATCTGACACCGAATGGACTGATGCATGTCCACCGAGGGTAGGTTGCATTAGTCAAAAGGCGTTAGCGAGCTTCACCTTGTCCTCCAAGCTTCTCCTCATTCTGTGAGTTGACGGGACACACCAAAAAGTAGTGCTAGTCCATACTCCCTCCTTTTCGATTAATATGGCATAATCTTTTTTGCGGGTAAATGAGAGAGCTTTATTCATATATAAGCATTCTTAGGATGATCAGCCAAGACACTGGTCACTAGGAAGCGAGGTACCCCGCAAAAAAAGAAGTAGGAAGCGAGGTGTTTCATCAAGCCAGCTCTCGGCCACATTCAAAGTGCAGCAAGCACGGTTGGCACAAAGATGCGCCGCAAGGTTTGCTGACCTGTTTACATGTTGAATAACAAAAAAACGAGGAAATATTACTGAGCGCTACTATTTGTAACAGGATATGAGCCAGAATTAAGTGAGAATTGTGGCAAGTGTTCCATGCAATCAACTTCCATTATCACATGCGAGAACCCTCGAAGAGAACCAAATGTGTTGAAGATTGCTTTATCACATTGTAAAGTAATAATAAGAGTGCAAACGCTCCTCCATTCGGTTCCTAGTACTAGTATAGTACGTACCTTTACGGACTATAGTAGTAGTACTAGTAAACTTTGCGCTTGGTTGTTCGGGAAGTCGAACAATAATAGCACTAGTAGTATAGTGTATGCTTCTGGCAATCTGACACTGAATTAACTGTTGCACGTCCACCACCTGAGCGAGGGAGAGCTTGCATTAGTCAAAAGTTTCTCCTTGTCCTGCGAGCCACCGCGCGCAAGCTTCTCCCGTCCTGCAACCTTCTCCTCATTCGGCAAGTTGACGGGACACAGCAAAGTAATGCTAGTCCATGCTGCCTCCTGTCCGGTTAATATGGCTTAATTTCAAACGAGATAAATACACTATCTGTCACTATATATTTGTAAAAATGCGGTCAGTGGACTTCATAATACGCTCATTGCACTCAATATATATATATATATATATATATATATGTATGTATATTCCGGTGTTCATACAGTCACTAGCTCACCCTGACTGAGTATGTATGTGCATGCACGTGTAGGTTGAGCACTTGAGCGTGACCGTGTGTGTTCCGTCGTGTGCTCGGACATGCATGCATTAGGGCGTCGCACGCGTTTTGCGTCCATGTGTACGTGTGACTGTTGCATACACGTAGGGGGAGTACGTGTAGGGGCCACTAAGGAGCAGTCAAATCACACAGTAAGTTAGTCAGAAGAAGCAACCATCATTTCACTCTTGAATGACACGTACGCAATATAAAATGGTTGATATGGAGAGAAAAAGAAAACCACTATATATAGAGTAGTAGGAGCCTAAGCTACAAGCCTGCTTGCTTAGGTTGCTCTCTTCACAAGCATAGAACGACGGGCCTGATCCCGCAGCTGGGGGAAGGGAACAATGTTCTGCGTAGACGTGGTCGACATCGGCGAGGGAGAAAACCATAGTCGGTGCGTCCCAATCAGGGGTCACCGCGGTATGGGCCGATGACGCGTCCCAACCGCCCTTCTAGATACAGCCCGACGTCCCAGGTAGTCCATCTTCCTTTTGGAGCCGGCTTTAATATAGTACACGCTCCATGTAGCTAGAAGGGCTCTCACAACTCTCACAACTTTTTTCTTTAGTTGTGAAGTAAATATTGGCTATGATTTGTGAATCATTGAGATGTATCAGCATGTGTGTTAGTTTTCCTTTTATTTGATGGAATGTTGTAACGGGGCAACCTTGGAATAGAAATGAAAATGGAGTGGAAAAGTTTCCGTTTTTCCAGAGAAAAATGGAAACGGAGAGAAACCAACGTTTCGTTTCGTTGGATTGCACCATTGAGCAAAACCAACGTTTAAATCATGTTTGTCCTGTTCGTGTCTCACCCTCCTCCACGGCTCGTCCCCACACGGTCGCTCGGCATGCTACTCACCGCAAACCGAGTAGTATACCATAACTTTCCCGCCTGCTTGTCGATGGATCGCGCCATGGAGTAGTAGCACTACTTGAAGAGATTGACGAGTTGGGGGAGGACAGCTAGCTATAACATGGACTCCCAAGAACTTACTACTGGAAGAGATCGTGCATGTTGTAACCGGCTATTGCGACCTTTGAACGCGGAGCAGCCGCGTGCACCCGGAAGCGGCACGGGCGATGCTCTCTCGGCCGGAGCGCCGCAATCAATGCCGGCACTAGTGAGAGGTCATGTCCGCTCCGGGCGGGCATGAATGCGGCACTGACTGTTTCGGGGGGGGTGGGGGAAGCACGCGCGGGTGATGAAGAGGGTTCGGGTTGGTCAGGACCGGCCATGGCAGCGGTCCGGACGTGCGGAAACAAGAGATGTTGTACGCTAATATTGCTGTGTATATAATTAACAACATAAATAATGTGCCAGTTGGACAAATATGATTGGAGATGGAGATGGAAATGGAATTTTACGTAAACACGGATATGCATGTCTATGTCTGTGTGTATGCGCGATGACTCTCGCGACCTGGAAGCGAGGGCGTGTTTTTGATCGAGTTTTCTTTCTTGGCACGTTAGAAAATCAGTTTGTCTAATTCACATCTAGATGTTATTTAAGGATATCACATCTAAGCTCCCACAAGTATATAATGTAGCAACAAGAAACAAAAAACTAGGAAAAGACCACAAACAGAGTGGACATCAACTTATATGTGACAAAACTATGTCACATCTAGATGTGTCGTAGACAGACCCTTAAAAAATTGTCCACCAGTTTTCGTTTGTTTTTCCAGGAACACGCGTATTCTATTTAAAACCACTGCTATGGAGAGATTTTTTTACTCCATTATAGCCTCTTGTTTGATAGAGTTTCTCACGTCTCGCTCCCTCACCCTCTCCATATCAAAACAAGATGACAGTGTCCACTCTATCTCTCTCCTCACCGGTGGTCACAGATCTGGCCGAATCCCGTCCGCTGTGGGAGGTGAGGAGGTGCAGCATTGACGTTGTCACCGTCGGTGATGGCGGAAGCCGATGCGCACCGTCCTCTCGGAGCCGGCGCTGGCGCGGACGAAGATCCTCCGCGCCCTTATTCGCTGTCGTCGTGTGGGCAGATCCCACCCGCCCGCCAAAACAACATCTCGCCCACCTGAGGTATAACTCCTTGCATTGGTCCAGGTCACTGCGTGCAGGTTTTCTTCTATGCGACTACTCCCCAGCTCCCCATGCATAGTAGCTAGGGTTCGTCGGCTGGCCCAACATCACCTACTAGTACTATTATAGAGGAAATGCCACTCAAAAAGTTGTCCTGATTTATGCCTCGGTGGAGGTATACATGTTGTTTCGACAAAAAGTACAATGTGGTTGTGCGGTCATTGTCCATATGGTGGTAGTACTATAACTGGTTAAATGAAGAAACGCTTTTTTTCTCGGGTATCCTGGTTTAGTTCCCATCAAGATAATTATGATGCTTCTGTTTGTTGGTTTACTTTTCATTAATTCTTATTGACAATTGAGATGTCGTTGCTAACCCTTTTTTATATTTTTGGAAACAGCGATGCGTGTCTCCATACCCGGGCATGTCTTCCTCAATTTTAGTGGAACTGCACAAAATTGGATGGCCATTGTTGTTCCGCCTCACTGTCCTCTGCCACGTGGTTCTTCCTTCCTCGAGCTTGATTACTGAGAAGAAACAGACCAGAATGAGGATTTGTCGAACTTCTTAGGTGCCTCACCCAAACTTGATGCCGAATGGATGATGCATCGCCATTATGACCTATCGATGCTCATGGTTGCGCCTCATGGTTGCATCAACTGGTGAAGCTGATCGATTTTCGATGAAAAACAACCTGTCTTCCATCAGTGCTCTTTGCTTGTTACGCACAAAGATGATATCCTTCGTTAGTTCACCTTGGTTGCGTTGGAGACGCAGTCGTCTTTCACGTTGGTGCAATTTTTGCTAGGGTTTTACGACAGGAGGGCCCAAAATGTGACTGGCTCACCTGTCATACAGCCTAAAGCAGGTGCAGTGAAGGCACCGGAGCTTAGTCCGTACTATAGTAGTATATATATAAGCGGGAGCCTCAGCACTTGTTCGCTAGGTTTGCACTCTCCACACGCTCGCCGCACTACATATATGTTACACGCTGGAGCCTCAATGTTCCTTTGCTAGGGTTTGCTATGTTCACAGTCTCTCACCCTCTCTTCACCCTCTGGCGCACCCCTACCTGGCGTGCCAAATGTCGGATCACGGGTTCCGGCAAAACTCTCAAGCTTTGATCACTGGGGTGCGCGCGAATATCTCCTCTTACTGATCCACGTCCTAGCTTTGCTAAGATCTTACGGGCTAACTCGACGAACTCGTAACACAAGGAACACAAGATTTATACTGGTTCAGGCCATCGTTGTGGTGTAATACCCTACTCCAGTGTGTGGTGCTGGATTGCCTCTTGGGCTGAGGATGAATAGTACAAGGGGAAGAACAGGCTCCTAAGAGGAGGTGTTCTTGTGCTTGGTGAACTAGTGGTTGTTCTGCTCTCTCTTGATCCGATCGATTGATCCCCCTAGCTATTGTGGTGGCTAGTCCTATTTGTAGAGGCCCTGGTCCTCTCCCCAAATATTGAGAGGGAAGGGAGCCAACAACGGCCAATTCGAAAGGGGACAACTACTACAGCTTATCCTGACAAAAGCAGTCTTCGCCTGCCAAAGGCTCTAGTGGTGACGCTGTCTTGGGCTCCACGGTGACCTCCGTCTTGCCGTCCTGCTGGTGTTGGTCTCGTTGCACCGATATGGAAAACCTTTGCTTGCTGCCTCGGTACTCCACGCCTGCGTTTGTTCCCTTGGCACCAGAGAGGAAACAAGGACACTGTGCACGCTGGCGCCCGCCTGACGCCCACCTGATCTCCATCGTCATGGTTCACGCCATCGGAAGCTCACGAGGTTTGCCTGGCCTTGATCTCTCTACCCCTCGCGAGCCAGCCTGGTGAGGCCGCTCCTTAGGAGGTCTTGTGTCGTCCTCCTCGCGAGGCTTGGCCCCTCGCGAGGGTCTTGAATCCTTGCTGGTGAAGTTGGGTCATACGGGCCCGCTCGCAGAGCCATGCCGTGGGCCGCAGGCAGGCAAGTCTGGGGACCCCCGTTCCTAGAACGACGACACTTATGGATCTTGAACCAAAGATGCCTAGCTAAGGGCGTAAAACTATAGCGCTTGTTGGGACACAACCCAATGAATAAATTTTATTTTTGCTTTTTGCTTTCTGTTCTTGAGTTTTAGCAAAATTATGCTACTATAATGATTGTGTTTTTTATGTTCTAATTAGTGTTTGTGCCAAGTAAAGCCTTTAGGATCTTCTTGGGTGATAGTTGTTTGATCTTGCTGAAAAAACAGAAACTTTTACGCTCACGAAATTAATTTTCATTTCTTTATCAAAGAGCGAAAAAATACCAATTTGACTTGAAGTAGATAAATATACAAATTGCTAAGGCCATCCTAATTTTTCTGAATTTTTGGAGTTATAGAAGTATTCAAAATAGTCAGATTCCTACAGACTGTTCTGTTTTGACATATTCTGTTTTCTTTGTGTTGTGTGCTTATTTTGATGGCTCTATGATTTTCTTTGATGAATTGGTTTGATACAGTACTTATATTAGTGATTTATTATTCTTATACTAACGTATCCCACGAAGGTTTTGTTCAGTTTTGTGTGATTGAAGTTTTCAAGTTTTGGTTTATCTTACGATGGATGAAGGAAGGATGGAAGAGCCTAACCTTGGGGATGCCCCGGCATCCCAAGCTATTATCAAAAAATGAGCAACCAACTAAGCTTGGGGGTGCCCCCGAGTGGCAACCCCTCTTTCTTCCAACGATCATCGGTATTTTACTTGAAACTATATTTTTATTCGTCACATGATATGTGTTTTGGTTGGAGTGTCTTGTATGATATGAGTCTTTTCTTGTTTTATTTTGTGTTTTAAGTCATCAATCCTTTCTGGACACACCTATTTGAGATATCCAAAATTATGTTAGGACTTGTTAGAATCGCTCTCTATGCTTCACTTATATTTTTATGAGCAATGGACTTGCTCTAGTGCTTCACTTATATCTTTTTGAGCATGGTGTGCTTTACTATTTTTGAAGAAATGCTCTCTTGATTCACTCAGATTTATTTGAGAGTTAGTAAAATTTTCAAGAAATTCTTTCTTGCTTCACTTAAATTAATTTAAGAGAAAGAAAATTATATGATGCTCATGATCTTCACTTATATTTGTTGGAGCTTGTCAAAAGCAATACATGAAAATTAGTCCCAGAGTGATAGATAACCAAGAAGGATATATAAAAACTTTCATGAAGATCATCGGACAAATTAAACATGATTCTTAGTAATAGTTTTGAGATATGATGATGTGACATGTGAGTCATCTTGATAGGTAATTATGCTTTAGTAAGAATATTGGTGGTAAGGTTTGTGATTCCCGATGCAAGTACAAATGTCAATAGTCATGCAATGAAATTATATCCTACTTATGGTGCATTATTCAGTGTTATGCTTAATGCTTTCTTATGAGATTATCTGTTTCTTAGTTGGTCGCTTCCCAATCTTTTGCTAGCCTTCATTTTTCACTAAGTATGATCACTACTTGTGCATCCAAAAACCTATAAACCAGTTTTGCCACATGAGTCCACTATATCTACCTATATGAGGTATTCTTTTGTCGTTCTAAGCAAATTTGCATGTGCCATCTCTAATTTTCAAAATAAACTTCTCTTTTGTGTGTTTGTTTCGCTGGGGGAGTGGTGAGGGGTGGCTAATATTTTCCATGCTAGATGTGTTATTCTCAAGATGAGTGTTTATTCACTTGTCATTGCACAAGAGTAAGGCAAAGGTATTCGGGATGCCCAGTCCCGAAATGCAAAAAAAATGAATTTACTTTATGTTGTCAAATAATAAATTCCTTGGGAAGTGTTGGTATGGAGGGCACCCTTGGATACGGTTAGCCATGGAAAGTGAATGTATGGTGGAAAAAGGAATAAACTTTATTTTTCTATTTGGGAACCGCCTACGATATATAAATGCATGGAAACTATTGGGAACTCTTAGTCGTTTTTGTTGGTGGGATGGATACACCTCTCAAAATATTTTTATCTCTAAGTTTTTTGGATTTGAGCTTTGGCACCTCTACAAATCCCTACTTCCCTCTGCGAAGGGCCTTTCTTTCACTTTATGCAATTTGTATTTTGAGTCTCCATCTTCTCTTATAAAAGCACCAACTAGGAGGCAATATGATGTACTTAAGTATTGGGTGTACCTAATATTTGAGTGTGTTTCATGAATGGATCAATGTTTGCGCATGATGGTCTAGGGATAACTTATTTTAGCGTTGATATTTTGAAAGACATGGTTGCTTGTTGATATGCTTGAGTATCTACATTATCATGTCAAAACTATACTATTGCTTTGAACAACTAAAATTCCAATTTTCCATGCTATAAAGAAAAGAGTACGATATGACATGATTGGCAGCATTCCACATCAAAAGTTCTGCTTTTATCACTTACCTACTCGAGGACGAGTAGGAGTTAAGCTTGGGGATGCTGATACGTCTCCAACGTACCTATAATTTTTGATTGTTCCATGCTATTATATTATTAATCTTGGATGTTTTGTAATAATTTTATAGTCATTTTTACCATTTTTTGGTACTAACCTATTGACATAGTGTCAAGTGCCAGTTCATGTTTTTTCCATGTTTTTTACATCGCAGAAAATCAATATCAGACGGAGTCCAAATGCCACAAAACTTTACGGAGAATTTTTATGCTCCAAAAGGAACACAACGGGCCCCGGCTGCGCCTAGTCGGTGCCCCGAGGGGGCACAACCCACCAGGGCGTGCCAGGAGGCCCAAGCGCTCCCTGGTGGGTTGTGCCCACCTCAGGTGCCCCCTGGACCGCCTATTTGCTCTATAAATACCCCAAAAATCCCAGAACCCTAGGGGAGTGGACGAAATATTCATCCAGCCGCCACAGAGTCCAGAACCACTAGATCCTATCTAGACACCATCTTAGATGGGGTTCACCACCTCCATAGGTGCCTCTCTGATGATGTGTGAGTAGTTCTTTGTAGTTAGTAGCTAGATGGCTTCATCTCTCTCTCTCTCTCTCTTGATCCTCAATAAAATGGTCTCTTGGAGATCCAAATGGTGTAACTCTTGTGCGGTGTGTTTGTTGGGATCCGTTGAACTTTGAGTTTATGATCAGATCTATCATTTTATATCCATGAAAGTTATTTGAGTTTCTTTGATCTCTTATATGCATGATTGCTTATAGCCTCGTATTTCTTCTCTGATATTTAGGTTTTGTTTGGCCAACTTGATCTATTTATCTTGCAATGGGAAGAGGTGCTTTGTAGTGGGTTCGATCTTACGGTGCTTGATCCTAGTGACAGAAAGGGAAACAACAGGTATGTATCGTTGCTACTAAGGATAAAACGATAGGGTCTATCTCTACATAGATAGATCTTGTCTACATCATGTCATCATTCTTACTGCATTACTCCGTTTCTCCATGAACTTAATACACTAGATGCATGCTGGATAGTGGTCGATGTGTGGAGTAACAGTAGTAGATGCAGGCAGGAGTCGGTCTACTAATCTTGGACATGATGCCTATATAATGATCATTGCGTGGATATCATCATAATTATTTGAGGTTCTATCAATTTCCCAACAGTAATTTCTTCACCCACCGTTTGCTATTGTTCTCGAGAGAAGCCACTAGTGAAACCTACGTCATCGGGTCTTCTTTCTCATATATTTTCCTTTGCGATGTGTTTTTGTTTGCTTTTATTTTTTAGATCTGCTAAACCAAAAACCCAAAAATACTTTGCTACATTTTATTTTATTTGCGATCTATTTATTCAATCTATTACAACTTTTTCCTGTCACACACCAATTTCTGGCACCATTACCCAAAAGGGGTTGACAACCCCTTTAACACATTGGGTTGCGAGGATTTGTTATCTGTGTATAGGGGTTGTTTACGTTGTGTTGCTTGGTTCTCCTACTGGTTCGATAACCTTGGTTTCATATCTGAGGGAAACACCTACCGCCGCTGTGCAGCATCATCCCTTCCTCTTTGGGGAAATACCGACGTAGCTTCAAGCGACATCAAGGCTTCGGCGGCGGAGCGGAAAGATCGACGCTGTGGAGGGGGAAATAGAGGAATAACCCTCTGCTCCCCCCCCATAGCCCCCTGTTTTGGTTCAGGTGTGGAGCTGCCCGGGCGACCGAAGGTGACCCGGATGAGCCGGACCGATCCGGAGGACCGGAGGGGGGACCCGGATATCTGGGAAGAAACTGACAGAATGAACCGGACATCTGGATGATCCGGCGAAGATAAATGTGAGCTGTTGGCAAGATATGGCTATGGTAATTGGATGAAGAGAAAGACCAGATCGACAGAGGTAGTGATGAAAATGTTGTATCCTCAGAAAGCATATATATATATATATATATATATGAGTAAACAAGCACTAGTGCGCGTCGGTGCTATACAAACGGTTTTTAACCCCTTTCCGCGAAGGCATTTTGAACCTCCGCCATGTGAGTGTGGGCGATAGGGGGGTCCTTCCCACACGACCTAGAAACCACTAGGGATATGCCCTCCTGGCACACACGCTCGGTAAAATGAGGCCGTGTGCGACCGACGAGCGCTGAAATACGGAAATATGTACAGTAGAGCTTAAAATACAATCATACAGGCGAAATTGTTTCCGGTCACAAGTACATAACATTTTCGTTCGTATGTACATCCCACACAGTCGCTCCAAGGAAAACATTTCCGTTCACAGGTACATCACACACAATTTTTTCCGTTAAATCGTTTGTGATAGCGTTGCCATTGCACACGATATTAATAATTTTGTCGTTTTCGTTATTGAATGCATCACACATGGTGTGTAGAAGAAACTGTGTGGCAAAGGTTGTCCATCACACACAGTTTTTATGTGGTAAACGTTTGCGCAAGGTGGCCTAACACAAACAGTTTTCAAGAGAAAGTCGTGTGTGCAGTGGAGACTGATCGCACACGTAGTGGATCCTAGAAACGTTTCCGATCTCCACATATACCGCAGACGTTTCGCTTTCGCAAATCGTGTGTAGTGTAATCCCTAGTTAATCCCTAATTAATCCCTAATTTAAAAATCACATGTTCTGAATTTGAAAGTAGGCAATCACTTATTTCATATCCAACCATGTTTATTACAAATATAGGTTCAACCACGAATGCATAATTTGATGCACATGTACATATAAGTACTACTGAAGCACCAAATAAAGAATGATGAACCGCAATTTTACTAAACACTATAAAGAGAGAGGTGAAAGACATTTTGGTTGCTGGAGAAGGTGAAGCAGAATGCCCATATTGTGCCCTCCTCCATGCGTAATGCGCGCACGACTCTAGGCTAACCCCTTGTGATGGCTGCCCGTCCATCCTTCATTGTCTTCATTAGGACTTCTTGATGCTCATTGTAGTCTGGATGAAGCACTTTAACCTTCATTGTGTGTCCACCAATCATGTACTTTGTGATGTAATATTGAGTGAACTGCTTCGGGAACCACTGGGAATGAAAAAGATTCAGACATTGTTGTCTAACAACTCATTATGGGAAGTAAAAAGAGAAGGCTGCAGAGTTTATAGTTACCATCCTACAGCTCACTGTTGTGTTGGATAGAGCATAAACAAATAATTTGCTTGCCACCATTTGTATCTTTTTGCTAATAATCCTTATCAGTTTCGTCACTTGATGCTTGTTCATCAATATATTATTGCCCCATACACAAAAAGGTTCGATGCGTGGATCCTTGCCAAGGGAATATGTACCTACAAACAACAAGTCAATATTAGGATCTAACTAGTGTCCAGGCTTGGATCTATATGCACTACATTATGGAATGACGGGAGGAGTACATCCCGAGGGAAGAAGCTAACCTCGAGGGAAAATGGTGGCCACTCTTGTTGTTGTCCTGCATAAGTAGTGGAAAGGCATGATAAGTACAGCAACCTTAACATCAAACAAATATAGAAAAGGTAAATAACATCATCTCCAAATGATAGCTTGAATGTGTTGGTTTCAGCATCCTATTAAAGCAGATATAAAATGGAAGGCAGTGTTACCGACAGCAGGCTTAACAGTCATCAAATATTGCAATTCAAACTCGTATTGTTGAAAATGAATAGAACGTACATAATGCTTAAACATCACACTGGATAAATGTGTAAAACTAAAATAAAGGGCATGTGTTAACTACAGCAGGAATAACTGGAACCAAATATAGCCATTCAAACTGGTATTGATGTAGTCGAGCGGCACAGTTCCGACTTGCACATAATGAACAACATGTTGTGAATGACTAAAATAAACAAGGAATCAATGACCAGTATAACAACCAAATATAGCCATTGAAAACTGGACAGAGTCTCACTTCAACCAAACTAACAAGCAAATACAGATAAATATGGCATATGCTTGAAAACTGGACAAATGCCCACTTCAACCAACCTAACAAGAAGATAAAGATAAACAAGGCATGCATCTTCTTGATAACTGGACAAATGCTAAAAAAGCAACCTAACAACCAAATACAGATAAACAAGGCATCTGCTTGAAAACTTGAAAAATGCTAAATAAGCAACCTAACAACCAAATACAGATAAACAAGGCATCTCCTTGATAACTGGACAAATGCTTAAAAAGCAACCTAACAACCAAATAGAGATAAACAAGGCATCTGCTTGATAATTGGACAAATGCTCACTGTAACCAAACTAACAACCAAATACACATAAACAAGGCATCTGCTCGATAACTGGAAAAATGCTCACTCAACTAACCTAACAACCAAATACAGATAAACAAGGCATCTACTCACTATAAACAACCTAATATAGCCAGTCGTGAAACTGAAGTGGACAATTCATACTTAAACATCACATAGACCTATTGAATAATACATTTTTCCATAACTAAAATAATTAAATACAACACAGTTAAAGCACCGCACGACAAAATGCTACTACAACAAAGGGTACGGGTTGACAAGCTAGAAAAGGTATGACTTGCTGATAGAATGTTTCCTCACATTTCATGGACGGGATCCTTCTAGTTAGAAGAGCACAGACCCATGGTGTCCTCTCTGATGTCACATATGGGGTGTTTCACATAGGAAGAACCTTTGTAGGTGCCCTCCTTGTGGTTGTGGTCGTGGTCGATGAGATCTGACTTGGCAATTGAGGATCCCAAGCTGGCGCCGTAGAACGTGTCCTTCAGAAATGAAAAAATGGGCTCGATGGCGTATAAAGCTCGCAAATCCTTGACCGTTTGGTAGAGGAGATCAGTGGTAGGGCCTTCGAAGATATTGACGGTGGTTGAACCAGAGGGGTTGGGGATGGACCACTTATCATGTGACATGGACCGCGTGAAGCCGTCGTTGTGGATGAGCTTAATGTCGTAGCCAGCTTTCCCGAGATACAGTAATATGCTAGCCCGCTGACATGAAGCCTTCCGTATGGCAATGTAGTCAACATCTTCACTGGCTTCCGCGGCTACGTGTTGCTCCGGGATCGACAGGTCAGGGCGAACGAGGGTCACCTCGCCAACGTCCGCCGAAGAGGCCATGATGAACCTCTTCTTGGCCGAACGCTCGTCAGGCTCCCCAGGATACGTTGTTGAGCTTAGGCTACGACATTTCGGAGCAGAGGATGTGGATCTAGCGGGGTGGGAGACCACAGGCCTCATCTAAAAACTCAGGGGAGTGGGGCGATGGTATGGGAATCACTGGGTAACCTGAACTTTAATATCTAAGCTAGGAGGAACGGGCAGACCGGCAGGGGTTGGCAGCAGCGTCGGTGGTAGCCGCGAGCTAGGGTTCGACGGGGGAGGGGCGGGTGGGGGACTGTGGAGGGGGTGGGTGGTGTTTGAGGATACGACATGGCTACTGAAAATTTTAGTAATGGTGGGTGGAGATGGTTGTGGACGAGGGAGGGTGACGGTTGAAATGCCTCGGCTACTGCAATTTTACTACAAGGTCGGCGCCGGAGGAGTGTGGGCGACGGTTGAAGTACGAGGCTACTAAAATTTGTGTAAAGGAATTGATGCGGGGTGGGAGTGCCCAAGATCGTGCATGGTCCAATAACATTATGCGTGTATGATAATAAGGAAAAGTGGCGCAGATCCGCCGATTTTTGCAACGCTCAAGGCGGGTAGTTTGGATTTTATATTTCTAACTAGCTGGTCTATCGCACACGATTCGTCCTAATTTCCAAATAAACTTACCCGCCTTTAGCTTGCACAGGTGGTGGTTTTACAGCGCAGTTGCATCTCACACGGTTAGGCCAGTACCTCCACCCTTTGGTCGCGCTTGCGCGGTCGTGGTGATTTCAGTGCACTTGCATCGCACACGGTTGAGCTAGTACCTCCACCTTAGTTTGCTCATGCTTGCATGATCGTGGTGATTTCAGCACACTTGCATCTTACACGGTTGAGCTAGTACCTCCACCTTAATTTTCTCGCGCTTGCGCAGGCGTGGTGATTCACATTGCACTTGTGTCGCACACGGTGAAGATATTATACCCCGTGTCCGTTGAGCATCATCAGAGTCTTTGCAACAAAAAATAACATTAGAGAGGGTCCAAAGAAAGCCACACCAGCATGTGACCCAAATATATATGAGTGAAAAGGGTGGTCTGTGATGTTCAAAATTCCAATGCACAACTTTGACCACGCTGGCCCACGGTTGGGCGCGTCGTTGAAGATCTATGAGAGGGGCCAGAAGTAAAGAACCACCTGGAAGTGGCCAAATATATGTATGAATATTGGGGATTTTTAAAACTTTAAATACACAATGTATAACTTTGGTGGCACCTGCCTCGCAAACCCGAAAGCAGCCTAACAACCACCTAGATAGGATATATATAATGACATAATGTCATTCCTAGCTAGGATGCTTGGCCCACCACCTCCCACTTCGTGTCAGCTGGGCGGATGCATGTAATGATCGATACTTTGGTCATACATGCATGTCGCCATGACCTACCATAAGACGTACCAATGCATCTATCGTTTCGTCAAATGACAGTTGTTGTTGTCGATAAACCGCTTGGGCCAATAGATTGAACCATCATAAAAATCGCACGAGAGGGACCACAAAACTAGCACCGCTTGCATGCGGCCCAAAATGATGTATGTTGGGAAGGGGTGATGTGTGTTTTCAATATAGAATAATGTACAATTTAGATGTGGTGCCTACCTCTCGATACAGACAACAACCATGAAGGCAAGGTAGTTAACGACGAGATACGCAGGGTTTGATGTAGGTCAAACCCAGCAATCCGAGCATCTAGGAGGGAATCCTGACAACGCATGAGTTTGAGCTTTGGTTGAGCGAAAATTGACGGGGACCGGCCCTAACACGAACTGTAACTTCCCAATTTTCAATTGGGATGTAATACATAGGTCATCATATGCATATCATATTCTTATTTTCATTTGGTTGTGATCCTAGAAATCTTTAGCAACTCAAGGACCCGAGGAGAAATTTGGAGGTTTCACTAAATTTTCATATTTGAGTTTATTTCAGATTGTAAGAAAGGATCAATTTGATTTTAATATTTTCTCTCCAATTATTTCCAATAACAAAAATAAATGAGAGAAGATAATATGACTTCTTCAACATAAGAGAAATATTGGAGGAGAAATTTTAAAATCAATTTATTATGTTTTATTTGTATTTTATTTGCTATTTTATTTGAATTAGAAAAAAACTTGCATTTGAAAATTTGCATTTAGTCAAGAAAAATGTTCATCTTGTCCTAAATATTAGGTTTGAACGGTGAAAATTGTTTATGGGATTTTTAGAATTTTTTATATATTTTATTACGATTTTTCATCCGCGGCGAAATTTATTTAAAAAATAAAAGAAAAGTTTCCTGGGCCGGCCCTGCCGCAGCTGAGCCATGGTCCAACGCGGCACCGTCTTCCTCCGGCTCGGGACCGGAGTCCCAAGTGCGCCCGCCGCCGCCGCCGTGTCTGGCCAGGCCATGGGGACCCCACCCCCTCCCGCAAGCCACCCCGCCGCCTCCCTCCCCTTCCATTAAATAGCGACCCCGGGGTCCCCTTGGGATCTCGAGCCAGCTGCCGCCACCGCCGCCACTTCCGCAGAGCACCATTGCCGCCCGCGCCGCCCCACCCTGTAGCCCCGCCGGCGCCTTTAGCCACCGGAGCCACCGCAACCGCCGCCGTCCGGATCCGCCACCAGTTTTTCGACGAAAACCATCGAGCCAGTAAAAACCGACAAAACCCAGCTCTTTTTTTGCTAATCTCCATTTTTTTCGTTACATCGGTTTTATTTTTAGGGTTTGCTAATTAGCGAACGTTCACCCGCTAGTTTCTTATAGCGAACATGTTTGTTCGTTAGGCTCTGTTTATGAACGTTCGTTCGTTAGATTTTTCTTTTAATTTTATTTTCGGCCAGGGACCTATCCGCAAATACTTTTATCACAGATTAGTCCCTGACCTTCAAACCCTCGTTACTTTTTACTCGTTTATCCACATCAAGTGACACCAACGCCAAAATCTTCATATTCTTCCCCTCTATCCAGATAATCGACTTGAACATGGCTTTGACAATTTAAAATTTGGTTTCAAGCAGATTTTTTTTCGAATCTCTTTTGATCGTAGATTGATTCTTTTTGCAAATCGAAGCCCTTCACTTGAACTTTCAGTTTGCATATTTTCTATTGGGTTTTACATTTGCATCTTATGCCTTAGTGCTTATGTATGCTATTGTTTGTTTACGATTAAGTTTCCGGAGTGCGAAGCGTGCTACTACTAATCACTAGGTTTTTCAGATCGTCAGCAAGGCAAGTAACACTTTGATCATATCCCTTATTACCCATTTTATGCATTAGTTTCAAGAATCAAACATTGCATGAGTAGGTTTGATTAACATATGGGTATTGGGAAGTAGTTGATGAGGTAGAACCTATTGTCTTATATTAAACCCTAGGTATTTACTATGTATGCTTATACTGCTATGCTAGTAGACGTGGTCTGGTTTGAGTGATCCATGACAGATGTCAGAGTTATTATTAATTAATGGTTAAACTTAAGGTGGATACTTTAATACACATCTGGGTGGATTGGTTGGGGCACCCTAGAGCACCCAGTGGTTGTCCGGACACCTGGAGCAATCCAGTGTTGTCCTAGGATATCCCGGAGAACCCGTGTGATAATCCTATGGTTTTCCACCCAGGCTCAAAGGGATCATAAGATTATTCATGCTAGAAACTTCTATATGCAGCCACAATCCATTATGGGCTCTGGCATAGTTGAGTATGTTGCGTGACCTCTTTCAGTGGTAGGCTAGCAGATGTAGGGGATGTAGGTGGTACTGTCTACCCAGAGTAAAGAGTTAATGCTTCCGAAAGACTGTGTCTCGGTCATCCGTTTCTCAAACACCATGTAGTGCGAGAAATCCAATGGAGGAGATCGAGTCTTGTGGGGAAAAGTGCGCAAACCTCTGTAGAGTGCACAAACTAATCATGGTTAGCTGTGTCCCCGGTTATGGATATCTTGAGTATCTGGTACTTGAATTATTGGTTTGATCTCCTCACTTTACTTAATTAATTTGTGGGGTTATAATTATTATTTGGGAATGCGTTGGAGGAACCTTCTCAATAATTTTTCAACCAACTTGGTAGTCAAATAAAAATATTCCTTTGTTGTATGGAAAAATTAGCTTTATGCAAATGATAACCGTAGAGCCTCCACCAGCCATATATGTATGTAGTGATAGCTGTTATTTGTTCATTGCACTATAGTGGTATGTTGCCAGCATATACCATGCGCTGGCCTACACATGCTGCAACGTATTATGTTGCATAGTTTTTAGACGAAAAGTAAGGTGCGCTAGGTCGTTGTCACGCACTCAGTTTTGCCATGGAGTTCGATGGACTCTTCTACCTTCAAAACTTCCGTTGTTATCTTATTTAGATGGCCTTCAACCATATTATTGTAATAAGTTATCTTTTGAGACATTCGATGTAATAAGTGTGTGATTGTGTCACATCCCTAGTTCTGGTAATACCTAGTGCTAGCATCTGGTGTTGCATCATGTTTACTTTTAACAGAAAGTTGAAATGGGGATGATAGAACCCCCAGCACCCCCTGAAACCAACTAGGGTTTACTAAAAATTATTTTCAATGAACCTAAAATGCCCTTATAAAATGTTCATCATCTTTGCCTTGGTCTAAAACCTCTGACAAAAATGGTGCACACTTTTCTAGGACAACAAAGGGTCACTGAATTAAATCATATAGTATTTGAATTTGGGCATTTAAATGCTATAAAATATTTTAAATGCTCAAATAATCATAAACTAAAATGTTTACTGTTGGATATATTCTAAACAGTAGCCATGATTAGTTTCACGATTTTTGGAAATGCCCTAGCATTTTTAAGAAAGCCCTAAAGTTACCAAAATAATAGAAAACAGGAAATAATAAAAAGAAAGGAACTTACCTGGCAAAGCCCACCTGGCCGGGTACTGTAGCAGCCAGCTGGGCAAATCTAGCCCAGCCCACCAGGGCTCCTTCCTGTCGTCTTCCACCTCCTGCCAGTAGGCAGGAGGGCGTGTGGCCGCCGTGCGCGCACACGCACCCCGGCCACCTCCTGCCTCCTGCCGCTTCCCTCTGGTCGCCCTGGGCCTCCCTCGCGACGCCAGGCAGCCCCGACCACTCTCTCACTCTCTCCCGTGCTTCTCCCCTCCTCTGCTCTCCCTCTGTCTTGCATGGTCCGAGCGCCACCGTCGCTGCCGATAAGCACCACTAAGGCCACTGCCTCCCCCTCGCCTCTCCGACATGCCCAGGAGCTCCGCCACCGTCGCCTACGCCTCTCTATCGACTCACGCGACGCCAAACACCGCCGAACACTGTCTTTGCCTTTGTCTTCAACCTCGGGAACCTGAGCCCGTCCCCGGTCGATTCGGCACCGCCGGGACCTCCCCGAGCTCGCTGACCCCGTCTTCGGCATCGATGTGAGCTCCTGCTCCCAACCCTTCTCTCCCTGCCATGGAAACCCTCCTCTAGCCCCCCCGCCCACCGTGGCCGCAGCGCGTCGCCGCCGTGCCCCATCGCCGTCGTGGCTAGAGCCACTGTTGCTCGAAGCCGAGCACACCACCGTGCTCAGCGTGTCTTCATGCACCCGTACCCACCACTAGCTCCTCTTCCCGAACACCCTAGCGAGGAACTCGAGCATGGCCGGACCACGGCCGCCGCAAACCTCGTCACCGGCGTCAATTCCGGCGACCATCTGGTCCAACTCCACCACCCACAGACGCAGCTCAGCCCCAGCTGTCCATAGAACCCAACCACGCCCCAAACCGTGGCCCGTAACGCAATCTCGATGCGGACGCCGCCGCGATCTGAGGTCGTCGGCGGTTAGCGCTAATGACGCCACTAACTAACCCCTTAGCTCACTGATGGGTGGGCCCCATGCTTAATTAACCATGGGTTTATTTCCTGCATAGTTTTAACTTAATCACGGTGGACCCCCGTGTCAGCTTTGATCGCGCTGACATGTCTATTGACCGGACCCACCTGTCATTGACACTGAACAACACTGTGTCACTGACCAGTGGACCCCACTGGTCAGGTTTGACCTAGACCGCTGCTGTTGACCTGCTGAGGTCAGCATGACGTAGTGCTGACGCTGTAATTGTTCTTTGGGATTTTAAATAAATCAGAAATGATTTATTTAATTCAGAAAATATTGAAAACTTCTAAAAATCATAGAAATTCAACCATAACTCAGAATGAGATAAATTATATATGAAAAATGATCAGAAAAATCCAATCTATCCATCTATATCATCGTCATGCATGTTATAAAAACTTGTGGATGCTGTTTAGGACAATTCAATTAAATGGCATTTAAGAAATCACATATGGAGTTTGAGTTTGAACCTAGGGTTCAAACCAACTCCATTTAACCTGTTACTAGTTGCATTAGCTGAAAACATAGCATATTGACATGTCATGATCATGCATCATATTGTGCATTGCATTGATTGTGTTCTTTCTGTGTCTGCCGGTGGTTGTTCCCTCTCGATAGACGTGTTCCGACGATGAGTTCGATCACACAGATGAAGAGCTATACTATCTTCAGAAGTGCCAAGCAAGCAACACCCCCTTGTTCATTCCGATACAATCCCACTCTCTCGCTCCTGCTCTCTTTTACTGCATTAGGACAGCAACGATTCAACTATTACATGATGCGGTAGTTGAACCCCTTTCCTCTGCATCACTAGTCATTGCCACAGTAAATAGATGAAACCCACTAGCATGAGTAGGAGTTGTTTGAGCCCTAATGTGCCTACTCATTCCTGCTTGTTTTTCATGCCTCAACTGTTACATACTGCGGTAGTTGAACCCCTTTCCTCTGCATCACTAGTCATTGCCACAGTAAATAGATGAAACCCACTAGCATGAGTAGGAGTTGTTTGAGCCCTGATGTGCCTACTCATTCATGCTTGTTTGTCATGCCTGCTACTTCTTAGAGTTGAGTCAGGTCTGATTCATCGGAGATGAATTGGAATGGTGATGAACATGTCCTACTACGTGTGAGCTAAGTGTGTGAACATGATTTGGTAAAGGTAGCAGTGAGAGGCCATGTAGGAGTACATGGTGGGTTGTCTCATTGAAACCGTCCTCAGGAACTGAGTTCTGTGTTTGTGATCCATGAACAGCTACTACCACACGTTGGGCCCTGAAATATGACCCCGCTCGACTTATTAACCGCCCATGCCCTCTGTCCAGGAGTTGCAACTAGTTTCTGGTGTTTGTAGGATATGTGTTGGAGGTCGTGCGTAGCACTGACCCTAGGGGTGGGCTATGATGTGGTAGGTACACTGTGGCACGATGTACCAGGCACCCGTTTGGTGTCTCGGGAACCCTGCACACATCGTTTGGGGCTATGGGCGAAACTCCGGCAGGATCTCCTCGCGGATGGAACCCGAATAGGCGATAAACCTGGACTAGAGACTTGTGTGGTTAGTCAGGTCATGGTCTACACCCACGTTGGCTTTCACTTGAAGTCTGCCGAGTACATGTCATGTGCAGACGCTAAGTGGTGGAAACATGTGTGAAGAAGTACACCCCTGCAAGGTTATAGTGATCTATTCGAATAGCCGTGTCCGCGGTAAAGGACTTCTGGGTTGCCTATAACAGTTCATAGACAAGTGGAAGTGGATGCTCTAAAACTCGCAAGATAAGCGTGAGTGCTATGGATGGCCTTCTCTTAGGGAGACGGGAGCGGATCCATAGTGGCATATTGATTTGGTGAATATGTGGACTCGTGTGCGCCACCTCAAAAGAGTTACATGCGGTCGTAGTTTAAGATAACCACCGAGTCAAAGCTGGCTTGCTGCAGTTAAACTCCACCACCCCCTTTGTTGATACCGATGCATATGTAGTTAGTTTTGATGTAAGTCTTCCTGGGTACATTTGTACTCATGTTTGCCTATTTTATATTTTGCGGAGAGACGTCAGTCTCGCTAGTAATTCCGTGTGGACTTCCACGTTTAGCTTGTTACCTTAGCTACGATCTTGTGCCCTCGGCAGGGTCTTGTAGATAGTCAGGCTTCTCAGCCTTCTTCATTTCTAGTTGTCTGTACTCAGACAAGTTAAGCTTTTGCATGTGCTTGTTGCTTGTATGCTCTGTATGTTGGGGTCATGAGACCCATGTTTGTAATATCTCGCTCCTCGGAGCCTATTGAATAAATAATTGAGTCCAAGAGTTATGTTGTGATGCCATGTTGTATTTACACATATTGAGCATATTGTGTGTCTGATTGAAATGCTTCGTATGTGTGGGATCCGACAACCAAGTTGTTTATCCTTGGTAGCCTCTCTTATGGGGAAATGTAGTCTTGTGCTTCCATGAGCCATAGTAGTCCGCTACAGCCCAGTTCATCGGAGTCCTGCTAGCCCAGCACTACTGCTCCAGAACAATTGACTGGACGGCATGTGATTCATTTTGTTCCTGTGTCTGTCCCTTCGGGGAAATGTCATGCAGTGACATTCGGAGTCCTTCCTAGCCTACTACAGCCCGGTTCACTGGAGTCCTGTTAGCCCAGTGCTATAGCCCGGGTTCACGACTAGTCATGTCAGCCTGGGTTCTCTGTCATATGGATGCTAGCGACACTATCATATACGTGAGCCAAAAGGCGCAAACGGTCCCGGCCATGGTAAGGAGACACTCGTGGGAATACCATGCATGAGGCCGCAAAGTGATATGAGGTGTTACCAGCTAGATCGATGTGACTTCGAATCAAGGTCCTGACAGCTTTGGTATCAGAGCCTGACTGCTTGTAGGATTACCAAGCCAAACTGGTTGAAGTCGAGTCTAGAAATGCTTTAGTTATATAAGGGAATTGATTGTGGAAGGGAACGTAAGGCTCTTTTTACTCCTTTACCTTATGCCCTTCTGATCTGAGTCATCCTCTTCCTTTCTACGGGGATTAAGAACTAGGCCTTCTCATCTATCTATCAGGATGACGAGTTACGATGATAGAGACTTATAGGATTGATGGATTTAAGCCCCAGTCCAGTTTCTACTACTTCCATGTGTTCATAGCTGGTCTCGGAACATTGATATTGTGCTTCTGAGTGGTCATGCCACTATTTTGCAGGATGTCTCAAATCTTTTTGAGCATTTACAGCCGTTATGTTGTCCGAGTCTTCCCAGGTTTCTAGATAGTCTGATGCATTTGCAAATTTCTTCTTTCCGTTCCCGATGTCCCTTTGGGCCAGTTCAACCGCACTAATCGGTGTGTTGAGGTACTCTATTGCCTCCACATATATGTTGGAGATACTATTATGATCCTAGGTGTTTTAGGGACTCACCTTGTAATCTAGCCATGCTTTGTATCCCCAGTGTGATGATTCTTCCCATCATTCCCGAAAGCATCCTGTGATGCCATTTAGTTAATATGGATTCTATTCTTGGGTTCTTGAACCCGAGATTCACCCTACTTCATGTTGTTAGTATTTACTAGTTCCCTTAATATATTAGTAACCTTTGCGATAGTCCTCGAGGTCTGTGATATTTCCTTCTTCCAAATACCATGAACTGCTTATGGCAGAAGTTCTTTTGAACCCAAAGATCACAACCAGAGTGCTCTTGACGATTTCTTGATTATATATTGTTACTCTGCCAGTTCTACCTCTCTGCATGGGTTATCCGGAAGAAACCTGTTGAACTTGATTCGACATACTAATCTATGAATCCACAACTCAGAAAGTTATATGTTCCTTGAGTTGACCCTCCTCGGCTGTATTCCGACCCTAGTCTACCGATTGATAGTCAGGAATAATTGTGCATTCGTGTTCATTGAGGCCTATTATTCTTGTGGTCCGTCAAGCCATTCTATTCCAGAATGACTAGGAGAAATAAACTCCAGTACCTCGTCCATTTCTAGGATTGGTTGAAAGTAGTTGTATCGTGCAGATCAAAATGCCAATCCAGCTTTTGTTCTGTTCTACCTCGGAGTATCACCCTCTTTCACAACAAGAGTATTGTGAGAATTGCACACACCCTCAAATGAATTCTTGACGCAATGATACTTCTTGACATCATTGTTCATTCCTCAGTTCCCGTGTTAATGTAACTGGAATGTCGATAAGTGAATCGTGATGTGTGAAATCAATACTCCTAGCGGCCTTGTTGCTTGGTAGTTAAAGGACAATAATTTCATTCTTAGCGCGTTGGTTCTTAAATCATCATTCTAAGACTGATTGTGCTACCTAGTCTTTATTTCCTGGTGCACTCTTTGATCAATGAGTTAGGATTACATCAATCCCTCGCTCTTTTGATCATATCGCCTTGCTCTGAAAAGCAAGATTGTTCTCGAGCTTAGTAACATATCGGTGGTTTGTGATTTTCCGAATATCTTCTCGGAAGTATTACCAAGTTGTCCCCTGACCGCTATGTGGAGTTCGTGATCAAGTTGGTTTCTTGTAAACCAGCTACTCTCCAAGAATCTGTGTCGGTTACCCCCTGAGCTAGTTGGTTAAGCTAAACCATAACTTGGAGAGTTAGAATATAAAAGCTTGCTAGCTTAGTTCATTTCAAGGGATATATTTGCGTGTGTTGAATATAGATGATATCTTCATGGATTGGTCCATGTGATCAGTTGTTGGGCCTATTGTCGTATCAAAACTTTGATTTGAGTATGGGATATCATCAAATCAAATCAGAATCAACGATGTTCATAATGTTGTCTTACTTGTGGTTGATCCCTCGAGCATACACCATTATATCTTTTGGGTCATACCAATGCTATCACTTGTTCACATAATTATGGAATTCCATCTCCATGGAAACCTGGATGAATGGTTGTTGAGCCCATCAGCAACACCGCTACCTTCTCCATGATTCGTGTTGAACATCCAGCTAGTACTAGAAACTTTATAAGCATTATCTTCATGTTCCGTTCATGAAGCATATGTTCGGATGAAAGAAGTGACTTCCTCTAATTCATGTGTATTTGATGCAAGTTGCCGCCGTGAATTCGAGAAAGTCAATGTTGCTTTCTCTGGAGTCATCCCAAATCGGTCATGCATACGTGCGAAGGATTTTCTGGTTTGGAGACTTGCAACCTTCATTTTATATGTATCCCTAGCACACCAAGCCACTAACGGATTTGTACAAGATTATGTTATCCTCGATGATGGTTCCCAACCAGAACTCGGTAGTGTTTTATTATAAGACTACCATGTGGCCATGCTTGTCTAGGACAGTGTGTTCACAGGCGTGTAGCAGAACCAGCTCATGTTTTGGAGCTTGCTATCGTAGTTCATTTCCCGAGAATCTCACAACGTCATCTCGTCGATTTGTGTTGCAACCTTCCATTTTCTTTCCAGACCCGATGAGTATGGATTATTCTGACACCAACCAGATCTGAATCTCAGGTAGATATGATGGTTGGAACATTTCCCAGGAACTATCATATTGGTCTCTCTGTAACCCGGTAAAGTGGATGTCGTGGCCAACACACCCAGCCAGAAGACCTATTATTGTAGTATCTTGATTGAGTAAGTTGGCCACCTCCCCATAAGGATTTTGTAGGGTTTACTCCAGTAGTTATTCGTTATGGATTACTGAGCTCCCGGAGTCTGACCTGCTACTTGATGCTCTAGATACCAAACCATTTCAATGAATGGGTTAGGCTAGCACATCAAAGAGAACATTAGAAGCGGAGTTCTAAATGTCTCTTGGTCGATCATCCAGATTTTGATTCCTTGGCCTCGCTAAGGTGAAATCTGAGAAGGTGTTATCTTCCTTTGCATCTGCATCATCATGGTAGTATGTTGTGTTGTCAGGATCCTTGACACGGATATTGGTAAAACTTGATGAATATGGAAATGCTCAAGTTCTTAAGAGTATGCGCAAGCACTAGGACATATCGTCGGCATTAATTGGATCCGCTCTCAGCTTCTTCGATTATGCCATAACCTTTCAAACAGTGGAATCACTCTCTATTGTTGAGTTTCTCCCCAGTTACTAGAATCATTCCCATCATTTGCATTTTGTTCCCAGCTTGCACAAGGATCTTACGGACACCGTCTACTAGATATGTGGACCCCGAGACGAGCAATGGGAGATGATTTGCACCAGGAAGGATAGATCCTTTGCAGCCTACATCCAGGAGTTAAATCAGCACATTCATCATCAGGAGAACCAGATGTGCGCCAGCAAGATAGACATGAATAAAGTGATGACTAGGAACATAGAGCTACAAGAGGAACTCAAGTCTACACGCGATGGATATGAATTGGAAATAGTTGTACTGCTAGAGAAGAATGAATACCTGAAAAAGAAGCTTGGAATAATCATGGGAGATCCCAAACCTGAGGAGGACAACCATCCTGAAGACTACATCATAACCGACGACACCGACTCCGTCCCTGACAGTGATGATGATTACGAAGACGAAGCTGGATTTGATATCATGGAGTCTTCTAACGATCAAAATTTCTAGTCGGCCACCATATTATTAGTAGTAATCTCCCATGTATATAGTACTAGTCTGAGCATTTTGTAACTATAGTTTAGATCGATTGTATAATCTTGTTTGAATTGAGTGGTGTGAAATGATTGTGTTTGCCTCATGTGCATATGGGTAGTGAATTTTTCCTTAGACCTCACTCTATTCTGTTCTCACCCCTCTAAACCTATCAGATGCCTCCGATACGTGATCCCGGATTTGTCTTCACACCGGAGCCCAATCAGTTGATCCAACATCAGAATATCTTGATGCAGTTGCTAGTTCAGAACCAAGTCAACAACAACAACAACAATAGCCCACCGCCACCACCCCTAGTTGACAACTTATCCCGTTTTCTAAGGTTGAATCCACCGGTGTTCTCTAGTAGCACCGAGCTGATTGTGGCTGATGATTGGCTCCACAGGATTGGAAGGGAGCTGGCCACCGCAGGTTGGACAGATGCTGAGAAGGTGCGGTTCGCCGCACATCAACTAGATGGACTCGCAGCCTCATGGTGAGAGAATTACATAGCCACTTTCCCCATAGCCAATGTCACTTGGGATCAGTTCCAGCAGGCATTCCGCACAGCACATGTCTCAGCTGGCGCTATGAGCATGAAGAAGCATGAGTTTCGCAACTGACGCTAGGGAAATCGTACCGTGGGGCAGTACGTGGATGAATTTAGTAAGAGCTCGCTATGCCCCAAATGATGTGGCCACAGATGTCGCAAAGTAGGAGAAGTTTATGGAAGGGCAGAATGAAGAGATGAGTATGCAGTTGATGGTGTCAACATTCACTAACTACCAGGAGTTGGTAGGTAGGGCTCTTATGATTGAAGGAAAGCAGTAGCAGATAGAGAGCCGTAAAAGTAAGTATGGACAAGGGAAGTACAACTATGGAGGTCAGTAGAAGCCTCGTTTTTCTCCAAACTCAGGGGGAAATACTCATCATAACCATGGAGGCCACACTCACAACGGAGGGAGTTCACATAACCACAGTGGCCCCAAGAATGGTAACTGGAATGGAGGAAACAGTGGTCAGAACCGTTTCAACCCCACTACACCCACCAAGAAGGATCTAAATCACATTACTTGTTTCTAGTGTGGGAAAACTGGACACTACGCCACCGATTGTCCTGAAGCAAAGAACGGAAATGACAATTGAAGCTCAGGGAAGAAGCCAAACCCTTTCACCTGAGGTCAGGTGAACCACGTCAACATGAAGGAAGTTGAAGAGCAGCCCGACGCAGTGATTGGTAAGTTTTTGATTAAGTCATTTAACGCTCCCGTTCTTTTGGACACTGGTGCATCGCATTCATACATATCAAGGGGATTTGTGGACAAGTCTAAGTTGCCAACCTTAGCCCTTAGGTCACCCATGTGAGTAAGCTCGCCAGGAGCAGAGTATATGGCTAGTTGATGGTGTGATCGGTTACCATTAACCATTGGTAGCCATGTTTTCCCCTTAGACCTAGTAATTTTGGAGTCACAAGGATTGGATATAATACTGGGCATATGGATTGGCTATCGGAGTATGGAGGAAACATCGACTGTGCTAGTAAGTTGATACTACTCACCACCCCTGAGGGAAAAAGGATCAAGTATGTGTCTAGGCATGCGCCAAGGAGGACTCAAGTAAATTCACAATCAAGAGTTGTTCAGGAAGAAGTCCCTGTTGTGAAAAATTATCCCGATGTGTTCCCAGAAGAATTACCAAGCATTCCACCAGATCGATACATAGAATTTTTGACAGAGTTGTTGCCAGGCACTAGACCAATATCGAGGAGAACCTATCGGATGCCCGCGAATGATCTGGAGGAAATTAAGAAGCAAATTAAGGAGTTATTGGCTAAAGGTTATATTCGACATAGTTCATCACCGTGGGGAGCCCAGTACTCTTAGTTGAGAAGAAGGATGGATCTTTGAGAATGGCTATTGATTATCGTGCATTGAATGAGGTGACGATCAAGAACAAATACCCACTACCGATGATCAACGATTTGTTTAACCAGCTACAGGTAGCAAAAGTATTATCCAAGATTGACATTCGATCGTAATACCAATAGCTTAGGATCCGAGAAGAGGATATACCTAAGACAACTTTTACCACAAGGTATGGGCTATATGAGTACATGGTCATGTCATTTGGATTGACTAACGCCCCTGCCTATTTTATGAGTATGATGAATAAGGTGTTCATGGAGTTCTTGGATAAGTTTGTTGTGGTGTTCATAGAAAATATATTAGTGTACTCGAGGAATGAAGAACACAAGGAACATTTGTGCCTAGTTCTCGAGAAGTTTAGAGAACATCAGCTATATGCCAAGTTCAGCAAGTGTGAATTTTGGTTGAAAGAAGTTGGATTTCTTGGACATGTTATATCAGGAGGAGGTATAGCAGTAGACCCTACCAAGGTTCAGTCTGTCACTGAGTGGTTCGTGCCCACCTCAGTTGGGCAGATCCGTAGTTTTCTGGGACTCGCAGGATACTATAGGAGGTTCATTGAGATTTTTTCCAAGATTGGGAAACCCATGACAGAGTTGTTGAATAAGGACACCAAGTTCAAATGGAGCGAGGAATGTGAGGCCAGTTTTCAGGAGATGAAGAAACGTTTGGTTATAGCCCCAATGTTGATTCTTCCGGATATATGCAAGGATTTCCAAATTTATTGCAACCCTTCTCTCTAGGGACTTGGAGGTGTACTTATGCAAGACGCAAGAGTTGTTTCATATGCCTTACGTCAGCTTCGACCTCATGAGTTGAATTATAACATGCATGATTTGGAGTTAGCAGCCATAGTGCATGCGCTCAAGTCCTGAAGACATTTTCTTATTGGAAACTGTTGTGATGTATACACAGACCATAAGAGTTTGAAGTATATTTTCACATAGAAGGAGTTGAATCTCAGGCAGACAAGATGGTTGGAGCTAATGAAGGATTATGATATGAAGCCACATTATCATCCAGGGAAGGCAAATTTCGTAGCAGACGCTTTGAGCCGCAAGAGTTATGTCAATACCCTCATAAGCGGTGGATTACCGCAGGAGTTAGTCGATGATCTCAAGGAACTTCATTTGGAGATAGTCCCAAGAGGATTTGTTGCAGCAATGGAGGTTCAATCTACATTATTGGGAAGGATTCAAGAAGCTCGAAAGGATGATAGGGAAATTGCTGAGATAAATGAGAGGATGAGCTAAGGAAAGGCTGCAACGTATTATGTTGCATAGTTTTCAGAGGAAGAGTAAGGTGCGCTAGGTCGTTGTCATGCACTCAGTTTTGCCGTGGAGTTGGATGGACTCTTCTCCCTTCGAAACTTCCGTTGTTATCTTATTTAGATGGCCTTCAGCCATATTATTGTAATAAGTTATCTTTTGAGACATTCGATGTAATAAGTGTGTGATTGAACTCTGTTATAAAACCTCATGTACTGTGTGTGTCAGCAATACCGATAAAGGGATGACACTTAAGCACAGAGACTTGACCGTCTGAGGTCGGGTCGCTACAAGATGGTATCAGAGCACATGCTGACTGTGGGACGCGACCACTAGGATAAGCCATAGGACACTATTCTCTACTCATTTCTGACTCCACTCCATTTCCTACTCTATAGATGGCGAACCAGAGGAACAAGTTCACTCAACCGGATGAAGACACACCTTTTTGATGACACTTGTAGGACGCCACTAGGTACCTGAGCATCGGAATACCAAGTTTCACCGGAACCTACACCGCCACATTACCAGAAGATGAGCGCTGTATAATTCAAGTTCATGTTCCAGGAAGGACATTCGCACCAGTTACTGAGCCCATAGAGTTTTCCTTTGATGCACCAACCTGGAGTCTAGGAAAGAGCATGGCCGCCCACATTGCCATTGGACGCATCAGCGAGGTATACAACAAGGATCTTAACGACACCGTCTACCAGATATGTGGACGCCGAGACAAGCAATGGGAGATGATTTGCACCATGAAGGATAGATCCATTGCCGCCTACATCCAGGAGTTCAATCAGCACATTCCTTGTCAGGAGAACCAGATGTGCCATCATGATAGACTTGAAGAAAGTGATGACTAGGAACATATAGCTAGAAGAGGAACTCAAGTCGACACGCGATGGATGTGAAGAGGAAATAGTTGTACTGCTGGAGAATAATGAAGAACTGAAAAAGAAGCTAGGAATATTCATGGGAGATCCCGAACCCGAGGAGGACAACCATCCTAAAGACAAAATCATAATCGACGACACCAACTTCGACCCTGACAGTGATGATGATTATGAAGACGAAGCTGGGGCGGACATCATTGAGTCTTCTAAGGATCAAAATTTCTAGTCGGCCACCATATTATCAGTAGTAATCTCCCATGTATATAGTACTAGTCTAAGCATTTTGTAACTATAGTTTAGATCGATTGTATGATCTTGTTTGAATTGAGTGGTGTGAAATGATTGTGTTTTCCTCATGTGCATATGGGTAGTGAATTTCTCCTTAGACCTCACTCTATTTTGTTCTCACCCCTCTAAACCTATCAGATGCCTTTGATACGTGACCCCGGATTTGTCTTCCCACCGGAGCTCACTCAGTTGATCCAACATCAGAATGCCTTGATGCAGTTGCTAGTTCAGAAGCAAGGCAACAACAACAACCCACCGCCACCACCCCAAGTTGACAACTTAGCCCGTTTTCTAAGGTTGTATCCACCGGTGTTCTCTAGTAGCACCAAGATCATTGTGGTTGATGATTGGCTCCACAGGATTGGAAGGGAGCTAACCACCGCAGGTTGCACAAATGCTGAGAAGGTGTGCTTTGCTGCACATCAACTGGATGGACTCGTAGCCTCATGGTGGGAGAATTACACAGCCACTTTACCCATAGCCAATGTCACTTGGGATCCGTTCCAGCAGGCATTCCGCACTACACACGTCTCAACCGGCGCTATGAGCATGAAGAAGCATGAGTTTCGCAACTGACGGCGGGGAAATCGTACCGTGGGGCAGTACGTGGATGAGTTCAGTAAGGGCTCGCTACGCCCCAAATGATGTGGCCACAGATGCCGCAAAGCAGGAGAAGTTTATGGAAGGACTGAATGACGAGATGAGTATGCAGTTGATGGTGGCAACATTCACTAACTACCAGGAGTTGGTAGAGAAGTATCTTATGATTGAAGGAAAGCAGTAGCAGATAGAGAGCCACAAAAGTAAGTATGGACAGGGGAAGTACAACTCTGGAGCTCAGCAGAAGCCTCGTTTTACTCCAAACTCGGGGGACCTACTCATCATAACCATGGAGGCCACACTCACAATGGAGGGAGTTCACATAACCATAGTGGCCCCAATAATGGTAACGGGAATGGAGGAAACAATGGTCAGAACCGTTTCAACCCACTACACCCACCAAGAAGGATCTAAGTTACATTACTTGTTTCTAGTGCGGGAAGACTGGACACTACGCCACCGATTGTCCTGAAGCAAAGAATGGAAATGGCAATGGAAGCTCAGTGAAGAAGCCAAACCCTTTCACCTGAGGTCAGGTGAACCATGTCAACGTGAAGGAAGTTGAAGAGCAGCCCGACGCAGTGATTGGTATGTTTTTGATTAAGTCATTTACCGTTCTCATTCTTTTTGACACTCGTGCCTCGCATTCATACATATCAGGGGGATTTGTGGACAAGTCTAAGTTGCCAACCTTATCCCTTAGGTCAGCCATGTTAGTAAGCTTGCCAGGAGCAGAGTATATGGCCAGTCGATGGTGTGATCCGTTACCATTAACCATAGGTAGCCATGTTTTCCCCTCAGACCTAGTAATTTTGGAGTCACAAGGATTGGATATAATACTAGCCATGGATTGGCTATCAAAGTATGGAGGAAACATCGATTGTGCTAGTAAGCTGATACTACTCGCCATCCCTGAGGGAAACATGATCAAGTATGTGTCTAGGCATGCGCCAAGGAGGACTCAAGTAAATTCAAAATCAGGAGTTGTTCAGGAAGAAGTCCCTGTTGTGAAGGATTATCCCAATGTGTTCCCGGAAGAATTACCATGCATGCCACCAGATCGAGACATAGAATTTTTGATAGAGCGGTTGCTAGGCACCAGACCAATATCAAAGAGACCATATCGGATGCCCACGAATGATCTGGAGGAAATTAAGAAGCAAATTAAGGAGTTATTGGATAAAGGTTATATTAGACCCAGTTCATCATCGTGGGGAGCCCCAGTGCTCTTAGTTGAGAAGAAGGATGGATAATTGAGAATGGCTATTGATTATCGTGCATTGAATGAGGTGACGATCAAGAACAAATACCCACTACCGATGATCAACGATTTATTTGACCAGCTATAGGGAGCCAAAGTATTCTCCAAGATCGAAATTCAATCGGGATACCAGCAGCTTAAGATCCGAGAATAGGATATACCTAAGACATCTTTTACCACAAGGTATGGGCTATATGAGTACACGGTCATGTCATTTGGATTGACTAATGCCCCTGCCTATTTTATGAGTATGATGAATAAGGTGTTCCTGGAGTTCTTGGATAAGTTTTTTGTGGTGTTCATAGATGATATATTTGTGTACTTGAGGAATGAAGAAGAACACAAGGAACATTTGTGCCTAGTTCTCAAGATGCTCAGAGAACATCAGCTATATGCCAAGTTCAGCAAGTGTGAGTTTTGGTTGAAAAAAGTTGGATTTCTTGGACATGTTATATCAGGAGAAGGTATAGTAGTAGACCCTACCAAGGTTCAGTCTGTCACTGAGTGGTTGGCATCCACCTCAGTTGGGCAGATCCGTAGTTTTCTGGTACTCGCAGGATACTATAGGAGGTTCATTGAGAATTTTTCCAAGAATGTGAAACCCATGACAGAGTTGTTGAAGAAGGACACCAAGTTCAAATGGAGCAAGGAATGTGAGGCTAGTTTTTAGGAGATGAAGAAACGCTTGGTTATAGCCCAGTGTTGATTCTTCCAGATATACGCAAGGATTTCCAAATTTATTGTGATGCTTCTCGCCTGGGCCTTGGAGGTGTACTTATGCAAGACGGAAGAGTTGTTTCATATGCCTCATGTCAGCTTTGACCTCATGACTTGAATTATGCCACGCATGATTTGGAGTTAGCAGTCATAGTGCATGCGCTCAAGTCCTAGAGACATTTTCTTAAACCATTGTGATGTATAACGGACCATAAGAGTTTGAAGTATATTTTCACATAGAAGGAGTTGAATCTCAGGAAGAGAAGATGGTTGGAGCTAATAAAGGATTATCATATGAAGCCACATTATCATCCAGGGAAGGCAAATGTCGTAGCAGATGCTTTGAGCCACAAGAGTTATGTCAATACGCTCGTAAGCGGAGGCTTACCGCAGGAGTTAGTCGATGATCTCAAGGAACTTTGTTTCGAGATAGTTCCAAGAGGATTTGTTGCAGAAATGGAGGTTCAATCTACTTTATTGGGAATGATTCGAGAAGCTCAGAAGGATGATAAGGAAATTGCTGAGATAAATTTGAGGATGAGCTAACGAAAGGCTGCAACGTATTATGTTGCATAGTTTTCAGAGGAAGAGTAAGTTGCGCTAGGTCGTTGTCATGCACTCAGTGTTTCCATGGAGTTGGATGGAATCTTCTACCTTCGAAACTTCCATTGTTATCTTATTTAGATGGCCTTCAGCCATATTATTGTAATAAGTTCTCTTTTGAGACATTCGATGTAATAAGTGTGTGATTGAACTCTGTTATAAAAGCTCGAGTACTGTGTGTGTCAGCAATACCGACCCAAGGATGACACTTAAGAATAGAGACTTGACCGTCTGAGGTTGGGTCGCTACATGAACTAGGAGGAATCCATTCATGGCCAGACTATATGATTTTGTAGGGATAACTTTCTTTAGCCATGTTATATTGAGAAGAGATAATTGCTTTGTTAGTATGCTTGAAGTATTATTATTTTTATGTCAATATGAACTTTTGTCTTGAATCTTTCGGATCTGAATATTCATACCACAATTAAGAATAATTACATTAAAATTATGCCAAGTAGCACTCCCATCAAAAATTCTGTTTTTATCATTTACCTACTCGTGGACGAGCAGGAATTAAGCTTGGGGATGCTTGATACGTCTCCAACGTATCTATAATTTTTTATTGCTCCATGCTATATTATCTACTATTTTGGACATTGTTGGGCTTTATTATCCACTTTTATATTATTTTTGGGACCAACCTATTGACCGGAGGCCCAGCCCAGAATTGTTGTTTTTGCCTGTTTTAGGGTTTCGAAGAAAAGGAATATCAAACGGAGTCCAAACGGAATGAAACCTTCGAGAACGTGATTTTCTCAACAAACAAGACCAGGGAGACTTAGACCATATGTCAATAAATAAAACAGGAGGCCACGAGGTAGGGGGGCGTGCCTACCCCCCCTCCCTGACGCGCCCTCCACCCTCGTGGGCCCCCTGTTGCTCCACCGACGTACTCCTTCCTCCTATATATACCTACGTACCCCCAAACGATCAGATATGAAGCCAAAAACCTAATTCCACTGCCGCAACTTTCTGTATCCACGAGATCCCATCTTGGGGCCTATTCCGGAGCTCCGCCGAAGGGGGCATCGATCATGAAGTGCTTCTACATCAACACCATAGCCCCTCCGATGAAGTGTGAGTAGTTTACCTCAGACCTACGGGTCCATAGTTAGTAGCTAGATAGCTTCTTCTCTCTTTTTGGATCTCAATACAATGTTCTCCCCCTCTCTTGCGGAGAACTATTCGATGTAATCTTCTTTTTGCGGTGTGTTTGATGAGACTGATGAATTGTGGGTTTATGATCATGTCTATCTATGAATATTATTTGAATCTTCTCTGAATTCTTTTATGTATGATTGATTATCTTTGCAAGTCTCTTCGAAATATCAGTTTGGTTTGGCCTACTAGATTGATCTTTCTTGCAATGGGAGAAGTGCTTAGCTTTGGTTTCAATCTTGCGGTGTCCTTTCCCAGTTACAGTAGGGGCAGCAAGGCACGTATTGTATTGTATTCTTGCCATCGAGGATAATAAGATGCGGTTTTCTTCATATTGCATGAGTCTATCCCTCTACATCATGTCATCTTGCTTAAGGCGTTACTCTGTTTTTAACTTAATACTCTAGATGCATGCTGGATAGCGGTCGATGAGTGGAGTAATAGTAGTAGATGCAGGCAGGAGTCGGTCTACTTGTCTCAGACGTGATGCCTATATACATGATCATACCTAGATATTCTAATAACTATGCTCAATTCTGTCAATTGCTCAACAGTAATTTGTTCACCCACCGTAGAATAGTTATGCTCTCGAGAGAAGCCACTAGTGAAACCTATGGCCCCCGGGTCTATCTTTATCATATTAATCTCCTACTACTTAGTTATTTCCTTTGCTATTTACTTTGCCTTTATTTTACTTTGCATCTTTATCATAAAAATACCAAAAATATTATCTTATCATATTTATCAGATCTCACTCTTGTAAGTGGCCTTATAGGGACTGACAACCCCTATTTGCGTTGGTTGCGAGGATTTATTTGTTTTGTGCAGGTGCGAGTAACTCACCCGTAGCCTCCTACTGGATTGATACCTTGATTCTCAAAAACTGAGGGAAATACTTACGCTACTTTGCTGCATCATCCATTCCTCTTCGGGGAAAACCAACGCAGTGCTCAAGAGGTAGCACGCTGCTGCTCGGAGATCCCTTCTTCTTGCGAAGCTCCTCAAAGTCCACACAAAGGCGACCGAAGCGCTGGACGTGATGGACGGTGCACGGCAGAGCCGGAGAAGACTAAAGAGTGATGGCCTCAGGGGAGCTCGGCTGAGCCAAACAGCCCGGCTCCTTCCCTCTGCGACCTCCCGAGGCTCCAGGAGCCTCAGCCTCGGGAGCCGCATGCCGCATCTCCTCGGCAACCGACGCCTCAGGAGGGGGGTCACAGGCTCCCGAGGACGACCCCCCCCCCGGGTCACCACACGACATGTGCTCCTCAGCACCCGAGCCGTTGGCACCCATCGCGGATCGCTCCCCTGCCTCATCACCTGGGGCGAGCCCGGCACCGGCGGCGAAGAAGGGGACCACGATGACGGGGTTCGCGCGAGGCCCCACCAAGCCGACTGGGCGCAGACCCTACTCATCAAAGGAAGGCATGTTCACGGCAAATGTAGCCTTGTTCTCGCAGCGGTACAACATGCAACTGTTCCTGGGCATCTCGTCTTGCAGAGGGACACCTAATAGGACCTTAAGCACAGTCTGCCGCGCGACGAGAGGAAGCCCCTCCTCCTGAAACCTCATGTTGTCCTAGCTGCTAAGCAAGTCCCACATCGGGCGAGAGTGGTGCTGGAGAGGAGCAACTCGACGCCTGATAAACTCTCTCACCACCATGGGCATAGTCACGCCATGGTCCTTCAACCGCCTCAGCCAGGCCCAGACGGGGCAAGGCAGGGGCTCGTGAGCTTCTGATGACCCCAGCCGGAGTTTGGGATAGCGGGCACCGCCGGAGCTTGGAGCAGAGGGTTGAGCACGCCATTGTCAAAAAACACCCAACGCGTACGGAACTCGCTCTTGGATGAATGGAGCTCAAAGTCGATCCACATGCCTGTTGTCGCAACCACGGCCTGGAAACCCACGCACCCTGAGTTCTGCCAGGGACCGGTGAGATGCAACGAGAAGAAGTGGCGAAAGAGTGCCATGGAGGGGGCGAGACCCACCATGGCCTCACACACAAAGGCGAAGACGACGAGAAGGGTCACAGCCTGAGGATCGAGATGGACCTGGTGGATCTGATAGTGATCGAGCACCGCGTTGAAGAAGGTGGAGAAGGGAGGAAGCAGTCCAGCCCAGAGGGCATCGATGAAGATCGGGACCTCGTTAATTGCCCAAGCCATGTTGTTGCGGGATGCGGGCCCAACCGGTGTCTCTCCCCACTCATTGAAACTGGAGGTGAGCATGGGGCACACATTGTCCATGGCCTCGTTGTTGAGCACCAGAGGCTGACCGAGCGCCGGCTCAAAGGATGGAGGCGCAGCCGGCGAAGACAGAGGTTTCTTCCCCTTATTTGTTTGTTTCGGCGCCAGGGCGGTGAAGCGGGAGGAGCACATGTCGGACTGAGAAGATGGAGCAGGGCGTCGAGGCAGCAGGGAGATTGGAAGAGCCGAGCTTGGCGGAAGAAGAATAATTGTGTAAGAGGCGGGGCCGCATAGCCAGGCGGATTCAAGGGCAGCGTGGGGAAGCGGAGACGCCCACGTCCAATCAACCGCCACGCGTCAATCGAGGCTGCATGCTTTCGGGACCCGCAGTGCTCCGAACTTGGCCCTTGGCTTCGCCGTGAAGCCAAGCCCGAGCGCACCTTGGGCCCGGGGGCTACTGTCGGCGTTCTGCGAACGGGGGTACCAAGACTTGTCTGCCTGCGGCCTGCGGTGTGGCTGAGCCAGCAGGCCGTACGGCCCATCTTCACCAACAAAGCACCCAAGACCCTCGCGAGGGTCCAAGCCTCACGAGGCGGACGATGCAAGACCTCCTCGTGAGTAGCCTAGTGACGTGAGCCATGACGCACGGCACCAGGCGGGCGCCAGCGTGCATATCATCCTTCTTTCCTCTTTGGTGCTAAGGAGGCCAGCGCAGGCGAAGAGTACCGAGGCATCAGGCAAAGGTTACTATATTGGTGCAATGAGACCAAGACAAGGAGGACGGCAAGACGGAGGTCATCGTGGAGCCCAAGACGGCATCACCACCAGAGCCTTTGGCAGGCGAAGACCACTTTTCTTAGGATAGCTTGTACTAGCTATCCCCCTTCGAAGTAGCCCACCATTGTTGGCTCCCTTCCCGCTCGATATTTGGGAAGAGCACCAGGGCCAGTATAAATAGGACTAGCCACCACCTTAGAGAGGGGGGACGGATCATTTAGACCACACACACATACACAATCTCACCGAGCTCAAGAATACCTCAACCTCAGGAGGCTGTTCTTCCCTTGTACTGTTCATCATCAGCCCTAGAGGCAATCCACCACCACCACACTGGAGTAGGGTATTACACCACAACGGTGGCCCGAACTAGTATAAATCTTGTGTCTTTCTGTGTTGCGAGTTCATCGAGTTCACCCGCGAGATCTTAGTGAGCTAGGGCGTCGATTGGTGGGAAGTAAATACTTCGCGCGCACCCCACTGTTCGAACCTTAAGGGTTTGCCGGAACCCCACATCCCACAGACTAGCCTGGCCTCGGCTTATATAATGTACCAGAGGCCTAGGATAACAAGATTCCTAGTCGAATATGTTGGTGGAGAGGAGTCCTTTTCTTGATCATCAAGTCTTGTGGAATATTCCGTAAATGCAACATGGGCTCCCGGAGTGGCCCATGAGTGAACCTCCATGGGCGTCCTCGGCCCGATCCACCTGGTCGGGAGACAACGTGGTGAGTACCCCCTAGTCAAGGACACCGTCACTAGCCCCCTAAGCCGGTCTTCAAGTTGGGGACGCTCCTTGATTCTTCCGAACTGCTCTTCATCTTTGGTCATCGGTCTTGAAAACTGGTTCAACAAATCTTCCCATCTTCGATCTTGAGGATCACCGAAGTGAGTCCGAAGAGTTTACACGTCGGGTATCCGAGGAGTCCCTTTACCTTATCGGCCGTTATCAATGCCTTGTTATTTTTACGCCCACCTTGGGTATGAAGTGTTTCTCCTGCGGCGGTGTCCTCTCGCGTCCGAGCTCCAACGCTGGACTACATTCAATGTATCTTTTGCAGTCGAGCACCAATGTCGGACCGCTTCCGAGCTTCAACATCGGAATGTATCCAAGCTCCAACACCGGACTGTATGTGAGGTGTCATAGATTACCTTGGTCTTTAAAAAGTTAAAAAGGTTCAAACGAGATTAATGTCGTAGATGCCCTCTATGCAGCCAGCCACTTGAAACCGAGCTTTATGTCGGATAGCTTCCGAGGTATCTTCTGCGGTCGAGCACCAACACCGGACTGTATCCGAGGTGGTGCACCACCCCGGCCATGGGCTGATGGTTATGAATTTGATTCCGAATTGTGCAATGTATTCTCTGCCGAGATGTATAGCTAGTAGCCCTCAAGGTGCGTGTTAGCCTAATATCTTCTGCGGTCGAGCACCGACACCGGACTGTATCCGAGGTGGTGCACCACCCCGGCCATGGGATGATGGTTATGAATTTGATTCCGAATTGTGCAATGTATTCTCTGCCGAGATGTATAGCTAGTAGCCCTCAAGGTGCGTGTTGGCCTAATATCTGGGATGCACCTGAAGGATAATATCATATCGCTAACCCTAGTAGCCCCTGAGACTCAGGTTGATTCATAAAATCAGCCCGAGGATCAATTCCCAGCTCGGCAGCATACTTAGGAATAGAAACGTGGTGTAATATATTAGAGGAAATAGTGATCGGTGAACGGGCCCTTGAGAGAGGGTTTTGACAAGTCACCATAATATATTATCTTGATGCTGGATAAGTCCCGGACGGTACCTATTGTTGTCCGAAGACGCGTTTGCGCATAGTCCGGTCCAGCCGAACACTAAGCATGTTGAATTTTCTACATGGAATAGGCAATGCAGTAGCCCCCGAGACACTGGTCGGGTGGAAACACAATATCAGAGGATAAATGTGCCCCTTTAACACTAGTGAATGATAGCCCGAAGCCTAGTAGCCCCCGAGCCTTAATTATGTGTAATGATTCTATGTATCCAAGTACTTTGCATCATTAATGCTTAGATCCGCACTGTAGAAAACTTTGTTGACCGACCATCGGCTTCAACCTCCTCGGCCAGAAGCCAGGGAGTGTTTTTCCTACTTTATATAGCTGTTATAAGGGTAATGATTTATGAAAAACAAGGCAATCCGGCCATACGGCTTTATAAACAAAGGTACACAGAGTGATATGAAACATCTTCGAAAGAAAATAATCCCGCTATCAGTTCCTTACTTTGGGTTGTCATGCTGATCATGATCATGAAACCTCACCTCCAATAAATGTGGGAGGAAAATATTGAGGCTTTAGTTCGAGGAAAGTTCTCGAACTTTATGGTATTAATGAACCAAAATTTTCACTTCCGTCCTTGTTGACCAATTATATCCTTTAAGATCACTAGCTTTCGGCTTCACCCAATCTGAGGTACTAACTCGGATGAACCGGTAGTAACAAGCACATAGGTGCTCCCGTTACCGCCTAGCCAAACAATCGGGAACATAGGGGTAAGCACCGGAGCCAGGAAACCCAGCTTGGCCAAAATCATAAGTCAAATTGATGCATATTTATGGCTTTATAGCAATGATTGTGGAAGGCAGCCCTCGTATATTAAATACAAACACCGATGATACGTTTATTTTGACTCCACTGCGACCGTTTATCTGTTGAAAGTGGCCCATCGTCGGCTTCCACCCCCTGTAGATGCTATGCAGGGTGTTTTCGCGATAACAAAACAACCTTTAGCCGATGTCTCGGTGCCCGAAGGCGGTTGTGTTAGCGGAAACGACGCAATAAGATATGCGGGCTTTATAACTTCCACTTAGTCATAGGAGCTTAAAGTTGGGAGGCCAGTAACTAGCCCCCGGTTAGTGTTCGGCGATATTCGAGGTCAAGCCGTAAACACTGCAGCCAATGTTATGAACGCCGTTATTTAACACGGGGTGACCTCTATCGATCTTATAGTTTAATACAGTCATCGGATCGCTCACCAGTTTACGCTTATTGTGACAGTCAGTTTTCGGCTTTCTCCACTGAGGCACTTAACCATGCTAGCTGGAAGCACAATCGCAGTGGTTCTCCCTTTGTGCACCTAGCCGAACAAAACGGAACGTAGGAGGAAAGCACAGGAGCCGGGCAACCCAACTATTTGACTAAAGACACAATTCAAAACTGATGCATATAAAGCAATATCTGTGAAAATTTTGCCGAGGACTCCTCGGAGTACCTTGGCTTTTGGTGGGTTCAGATCAAGTCGCAGCCCCCTTTTGATATTGTCGAATGTTAAAAAGTGTCTGGCAGTGTACTGCAGGATTTATGCTGGGACCCAACACTGAGGTGCAGGTCGGCAGGAAAAATGCCAAACTATGGGTCAAAAAATATTTCCCAAGCTGGATTATTACGCAGGGTACCTAGGTCAAGAGGATGTCCTACCTCATAAAAAAAGCACACAAATAGATCAAAAAGTGCCATAAGCTTAAAAACCAAAAAACTTATGCGAAAACTTTATGTCCGAACTAAATCAAGTTTTTTTTGTGCCAATCCGAAAACTGGTCTTAAGATTAGTTTGTGCTTCCGTCGTGCTTTAACATGACACATCCGATCACAAGACTTCGAGTGGGTCAGCCTTCAGCTTCAACCTCCTATCCCTAATGCGGAGTGCTTCTCAGGCCAGTTTAGCAAACTAAACTCGACCGGCTTTAGAGAGAAAACAGGCTATCTGGCTATTGACCACATACTCGAGTCGAAGGAGTGATGGAAAACAACTTTGCAATGAACAAGAAGAAATCACATTTATTATAAAACGGCTCATATAAATTTTAAGAGACCCTAGTTAACATGGGTAAAGGGAGTTTATTTTAACAAACAACTCATGTTAGAATCGTCGAACCGAACTCAAAATAAAAATATAAAACTTTGAGCATAAAATCGACTTAGCGGGTTAATGTCTTTGGCATTGATGACGTGGTCTGAGCTTACGGCGGCACGGGGTCCTAGCCGCCAAGCAGGTTCCGAGGTGGCAAAGCAAAGAGCTCGACGCTCCAAAGTGGCGACATAGCACGGCCGATGCAGGCCAGCAGTGTGACGCCGAAGTACCCGATGTGAGTTAATGAAGTGATGACGAAGCCCCCAGTCCAGCCGAGGTGACGTGGTATGTCGACTGGCCGAGGTGAAAACGTTTCCCGATCCGGATCATTTACGTGTGCACAAAAGATAGTGCAAGCCAGAGATAATAGTAATAATAATTAATAAAATTAATAAAAGTTGCATGATTAATAATTTACGCAAAGTGAGTAATAAAAGAAATATGGCTCGTCGTGGAACACCCAACGAGGTAGGTCCCTCTTGATGATGCCGATGTCCCCAAGGCAACCGAACATGTCGGTATGGCAATTCAATCAACAAGGTGATCATGCGAGCCGATTTCTACCAATTGGGACGACGACATTGGCTTGCCGAAGTGACCGCGTGACGTAGTCGAAGTCGATCACCTACAAACATAAAATAGTGTGGTCCAAAAAGAATAAAATAAATATATATAAAATCCTTGCATAATTGCTTTTTCACAAAAATGATTTATTTAAAGATATGTGGTCTAGTGCCGAAGTCAATGTTGATGCAGGGCATTGGCGTGACGTGGTTAAGGCGTGGCAAAGCCTGAATTCACAGGCCGGTCCGAGTTCCGGATTCAGCATTCACCGAACTGTATACGGAAACTGACCGAACCATCACGCGATCATCGTTAATGCGGCGACCATTTGATAGACCTGTGTACAGATGATGGAACAAACCAGAGTAATAATTCCTCGGAAAAAATAAACCCAAGCAAGAAAATTTTGCTAGGATTAATATCACCATGTTTATCTGTTGTAGCAACATGAAGAAAGATAACTCCCAAAATTGGGACCCAATCCGCACACCCATTGCCTAATGGGCGATGAGGCGACGACATGGGGATGTTGGCAAAGGTTGGCTCACCAAGGCAAAGCCCCCGGTCCAGCTAACATGACGAAGCTGGTCGGCTGGTGATGCTAAAGTCTCCGGAGTAGGCTGATGAAGAGGTGGGGAAGCCCCCGGTCTAGGCCTAGGTAATTGTCGGAGTAAATAGCCATGGGTAGCCTAGCCGGCTTCCCCTGGCCCTTCTGAAAAAGTTACGAGCCCGTCCAGCTCTCAAGAGTCCAAGACATAGGGCCGCCTTCCCCTAGCTGGCTGCAACCCAGGCCGGCTTTCGGAAGGCGGTCCGACTTTCGCCCTCATGAGAAGGCCGACTCCAAGAGGCCGGCCATGAGAAGGCCGACTCCAAGAAGCCGGCTCCCCATAAAGCGGTCAAGACCGTACCTCAAAGTTTGCACCCACCTAACGGCGATGAGACGGGGCGTGGCTACAGTAAAGCCTGCCACCCCCGAATCCTGGAGCACGCCTGGCACAGTGCACCGTGCGGAGTGGCCATGACCCGTTCGGCGCGGCACTGTTGCCATGTTGACCCTGATGTCATCCACGACGGGCTACCAGTACGGCCCATGGGCGGTGGGCCCCTTCGGGCAGAGAGACACCCGAAGGCGGCCTGGTCTCCCGCAGTCGGCCCGAGACGGGGCCAGCTCCCCGCAGCCGGCTCGCTTCCCCCCTCGAAGAAGACGCCCCATTAAGGAGGCAAGACGCGGTAAGGCTACGGTAATTGCCCGCAGGACGGCGGCACTGTAGCCACGCTTACCTCGACGAAGCCCTCGACATCAGGATGGGCCAACAGTAGCCAGCCATCGACAAGACCCTTGGCAGTGGGGCCTGCCTGTTGCCAGGAAGTTGGCAGCCGGCGGGACCCACCAGTCGGCGGGCCCCAGCAGCCGGCACAGAAGCCGGCGAGCGCAGTCATAGACGGCTGGGCCCCGCGCCCAGCCGGATTACCATTGTACCCCCGGGGGGTACGCCTATATAAACCCCCCGGTGCACCCATGCAAAGGGCTGGACCCCTTGCTAGTTCTAGACACCACACAAGGAGAAGAAGCAGGCTAGCCGTGCCCTTATTCCTCCTTCCCCCCGACCAGCTCAAGGAGCGTTGTGTAGCCACTTGATTCATCTTATGAACATGTGGAGACCCCGCAGAGCAGCAGTAGGGGTGTTATCTCCACGGAGAGCCCCGAAGCTGGGTAAGATCCGCCGGCGTGCATGTCTTCGCCTTATCCCGTTTCCAGGCACAGGCGATGTCTTATTGGCTCCCACAATGATAAGCCACCCGTTGGCATATGTCACACCTACCACCCGACATTTGGCGCCCACCTTGTGGCCAGGTGCACCGTCGTCCGGAGACCTGTTCTGGACGGGAACCTTATTCCTCCCCCGCGAGCGTAGCCAGCCCGGCACGCCCGATGGAGCTTGCCACGACGCGCCACAAGGCGTCACCAGCATCTGCGCGGCAAGCGGCCTAGCCGATCTCCTCGACAAAACTCTCATCTCCGACGAGCTCGCCTCCGATGCGGGCACCGACCGCCTTGCCAACCTTCTCAGCCAGCTCCATGTCTCCAGCGAGCCCGCTGCGAACCTGGAGTCGGTTGGCTCCACTGACCCGAGGCCTGTCGACTTCGACACGGCCTCCTACGATACCTTCCCCACCAACGTCGCGATCTACAACGACCCGCTTCCTCGAGCCGACGGCTGCGATGCTGTCTGCGCCGAAGTGATGGTTGTCGGCCACGGCGGCCTGACCGACGAGAGCGCCCATGACGCCTCGCACGCGGCGGCCCACGACTTGTCTGTTCCCCTCCCGGCTGATGCCGGCGACGAAGCACTGGAAGCACGCCGCCTCGCCCTCCTCGCAGAGGGCCGGAGGCTGGCCTCCGTAAGACGCCTCACTGAGGCCTACCAGCGTGAAGCTGACCGCGCCGCCTCTGGCACGCCAGCCCCGGGCGGGCCAAGCTAGGCCGGCCTTGTCAAGCAACGCGGCGCCGTCATCGCCGACACACTGGGAGTCGACCGCCCAGTCTATGCCATGCCGCTCGAGAACTTGCGTGCCGCCCAGGCGGCCGTAGACGAGTTGGACGGCTTGGAGGCCGAAGACCTCCCCCACATGACCCGGCGCATCCAGCAACTGATCGACGCAGCCGCGCAGCAGCACGAAGCAGAAGCCCGCGCAGGAAGCCCTCCCCCGCGCCGAGATCACGGCGCGACGTCCTGGACGCCGACTACGAGCAATACCCGCGCGCGACGCGAGAAGGAGCCGGTTACCAGCCGCAGCCGGACCCGGATCTCCATCGAGCGAGACGCGGACGGTCATCCCCGAGCCATGGAATGGCAGGGCGACCCGCCTCCGCCTCCGCCCCGTGGAGAGAGATATCCCGCCTCGCCGCCAGTGGCGCACCCGACTCTCAGCGGCCGGCTAGGCCGCCACGAAGGAATCGGCGAGAACGACGCCCGCCATCGGATCGACCGCCTGGCGCGATCCCTGGCGTTGGAAGAAGAAGACGATGTCGGCCCGCCTTGTTTCGGCCCCCGCATCCGCGACGAGCCCTTTCCCAAAGGGTTCTCGCTCCCAACAGACACGCCCAAGTACAACGGCTCTGTGAAGCCGGAAGATTGGTTGATCGACTACTCCATGGCGGTTAGCATAGCCAACGGCAACCGGCGCATTTCCGTGAAGGACGTGCCCCTCATGCTGCAAGGCATGGCGCGGACCTGGCTCAACAGCCTCAAGCCGCGCAGCATCAACAGCTGGCTAGATTTCACATAAGCCTTCATCCGCAACTTCACCAGCACCTACAAGCAAGCTCCCAAGCCCAGACAGCTCTCCTTGTGCGTACAAGGCCCCGCCGAGTCCACTCGCGATTACCTCACGTGTTGGGCCGAGCTCCGCAACTCCTGCGAAGGGGTGCACAAGGTGCAAGCCATAGAATACTTCACAGCCGGATGCCGAGAAGGCACCCTCCTCAAGCACAAGCTCCTCTGCGACGAGCCGGCTACCCTCGACGAGCTTCTGGACATAGCGGACAAGTACGCCACCGCCGACTCCTCGATGAAGACCGAGCTTCGGGTAGACGCGTCCGGAAAGGTACTCAACCCGGCGCCCAAGACGCCGGCTGGGGATTCCGGCCGGCAAGGGCCCCGCGCCGTCTCCCGCCAGTCGGCAGGTGGCCACAGTCGAAGATGCGCTGCCTGAAGAACGACCGGCACCCAAGAAACCCAAGGGCGGCAGGCCGGCTTGGCAGCCGACTTTCTCCTACGAGCAAACTCTCGATGCCCCTTGCAAGTTCCACAGCGGCACGAAGCCGTCCAACCACACGACCCGGAAGTGCAATTGGCTCACCCAAATCTCTAAGGGCGAGGGTCTCTTGCCGCCTCCGCCTGCCGGCCCGCCGCCCCCGGCCGCTCGGCCCGCAGTCGGAGCCGTGCATTACGAGTTCCCTGACGAGCAAGCCACCTACATCGTCTTTACCAGCCAGCCCGAAGACCGGCGCAGCAAACGCCGAGAGCACCAGGAAGTTAGCATGGTCGCTGCCAACCCCGCCGGACAGATGCATTGGTCAGAAAAGCGCATCAGCTGGAGCCGGGCCGACCATCCGGAGGTGATGCCGTCTCCCGGCTCTTATGCTTTGGTCTTGGAAGCCACCCTTGCAACGGACAGACGCGCCGCCCGCTTCTCCCGTGTGTTGATAGACGGCGGGAGCAGCATCAACATCCTGTACGGCGACACCCTAGAGAAGCTTAATGTCAAGACGAAGCAGCTCATGCCTACGCGGACAGTGTTCCATGGCATCGTACCCGGCCTGTCCTGCGCCCCCATTGGCAAAATCAAGATTGATGTACTTTTTGGGGACAAGGAGCATTTCCGCCGGGAAGCGATCTGGTTTGAAGTGGTGGACCTGGAGAGCCCTTACCATGCATTGCTTGGCCGACCTGCCTTGGCCAAATTCATGGCAGTTCCCCACTATGCATACCTCAAGATGAAGATACCAAGCACCAAAGGCGTCATCACCGTAGCCGGTGACTACAAGAAGTCCTCCGAGTGTGCGGCGGCCAGCAGCCGGCTGGCCGAGTCCCTTGTGATTGCCGAAGAGAAGAAGATGCTGGACCGAGACGTGGCCATAGCCGGCAAGCAGTCGGCCGTGTCCCCCGACCCCAAGGAGCACGATGCCCAGGGATCTTTCCAGCCGGCCAAGGAGACGAAGAAGATACCTCTTGACCCCGAGCATCCAGAGAGGTTTGCCGTCATTGGGGCAAACCTGAACAGCAAATAGGAAGGCAAGCTCGCCGATTTCCTCCGTGAGAATCGGGACATCTTTGCGTGGTCCCCCAAGGACATGCCGGGTGTTCCGAGGAAATTCGCCGAGCACAAACTACATGTTCGAGAAGACGCAAAGCCAGTCAGGCAACCCCTTCGCCGACTGTCGGAGGAGAAACGCAGGATTGTGGGGGAGGAGATAGCCCGGCTCTTGGCGGCCGGTTTTATCATGGAAGTTTTCTTTCCAGAGTGGCTCGCCAACCCGGTCCTTGTGCTAAAGAAGAACAACAAGTGGCGCATGTGTATAGACTACACGAGCCTCAACAAGGCCTGCCCCAAAGATCCTTTTGCCCTGCCAAGGATTGACCAAGTGATAGACTCCACAGCCGGATGAGAGCTGTTGAGTTTTTTGGATGCTTACTCCGGATACCATCAGATAAAGCTAGACCCGGACGACCGCCTGAAGACCGCCTTCATCACGCCATTTGGAGCCTTCTGCTACCTGACTATGACATTCGGCTTGAGAAATGCCGATGCCACTTTCAGCGTTGCATGCAGAAGTGCCTCCTCAAGCAACTCGGCAGAAACGCTCACGTATACACGGACGACATCATGGTGAAGACGGAGAAGCGCGGCACCTTGCTGGGAGACCTCAAGGAAACGTTTGAGAACCTACGCCGGTTCCAAATCAAGCTCAACCCCGAGAAATGCGTGTTCGGAGTGCCAGCCGGCCAGCTCCTAGGCTTCCTGGTCTCCGAACGCGGCATCGAATGCAACCCGGTGAAGATCAAGGCCATCGAGAGAATGGCGATCCCCAGCAAGCTTCGAGACATTCAGAAGTTCACCGGGTGCTTAGCCTCCTTGAACCGCTTCATCAGCCGGCTCGGAGAGAAGGCTCTCCCTCTCTACAGCCTCATGAAGAAGAGCACTCACTTCGAGTGGAATGACCAGGCCGACCAAGCTTTTCACGAGCTGAAGAAGATGCTGGCCACGTCGCCTGTCCTCGCGGCACCGACTGAGAAAGAACCCATGCTCCTTTACGTCGCCGCAACCAGCCGGGTGGTCAGCACCGTCATCGTGGTCCAGCGCCCGGAAGAAGGCCGAGCCCAGCCGGTCCAGAGGCCGGTGTATATTTGAGTGAGGTGTTGTCCGCCTCAAAGCAGAACTACCCGCACTACCAAAAGATGTGTTACGGCGTGTACTTCACCGCAAAGAAGCTAAAGCCCTACTTTCAAGAGCATCCCGTCACGGTCGTATGCACTGCCCCGCTAGCCGAGATCATAGGCAGCCGGGATGCATCCGGCCGGGTGGCGAAATGGGCCATCGAGCTGGCCCCCTACCCGATCTTCTACCAGCCCCGCACTGCCATCCAGTCCCAAGCACTGGCCGACTTCCTCGTCGACTGGGCCGAGACCCAGTACCTGCCGCCGGCTCCCGACTCCACCCATTGGCGCATGCACTTCGACGGGTCCAAGATGCGCACCGGCTTGGGAGCCTGCATCATCCTTACCTCTCCCAAAGGCGACAAGCTCAGATACACGCTACAGATCCACTTTGCCGCCTCCAACAATGTGGCCGAGTACGAGGCGCTCATACATGGGCTCCGGCTTGCCAAAGAACTTGGCATTCGCCGGATCCTATGTTATGGCGACTCGGACCTGGTAGTCCAGCAATCATCCGGCGACTGGGACGCCAAGGACGTGAATATGGCGAGCTACCATTTCCTGGTCCAACAACTCAGCGGATACTTTGAAGGATGCGAGTTCCTCCATGTACCACGAGCCGACAACGAGCCAGCCGATGCCCTGGCTCGAATAGGCTCCACTCGGCAAGCAATTCCAACCGGCGTCGCTCTACAACGCCTCCTCAAGCCGTCTATCAAGCCGTCTTCGGATTCCAATTCCATCTTCATGCCGCCCGACCCCGATGCGGCTGGGTCCGGCTCGAAGAATCAAGTAGCCGACCCCAAGCCCCCCGTAGCCGGCCCCGCGGCTTCGGCTACCGGCTCGGGGACTTCAGCAGCCGGCTCGGGGACTTCGGCAGCCGGCTCGGGAACTGCCACGACCGGCTCAGAGACTGCGGTACCCGGCCCGGGGACTGCACCAGCACCACAGCCGGCGGCCGACTCCAACACCTCACCGCCCAGCCCGCCCACCCTGGTGGCAGTAGCCACTTTGGCAGTAGAAGAAGTCGCCGCTCCATCATGGGCTCAGTCCATCCTCAACTTCCTAGTAAACCAAGACCTGCCGGCTGACGAAACAGAAGCAAGACAAGTCCAACGTCGAGCCGGAGCATACACAATCGTCAACAGAGAACTACTCAAGCGCAGTGTCACTGGAATCCTCCAACGGTGCGTAGAGCAAGAGAAGGGCATTGCAATCCTCACAGACATTCACCAAGGAGAATGCGGCCACCATGCGGCCTCAAGATCACTTGTCGCCAAAGCCTTCCGCTTTGGTTTCTTCTGGCCAACTGCTTTGGATGACGCCAGAGAGTTAGTCAAGCATTGCAAGGGATGCCAGCTCTTCAGCTCCAAGCAACACATGCCGGCTTCGGCACTCAAGACCATTCCCCTCACTTGGCCCTTTGCCGTTTGGGGACTGGACATGGTGGGCCCATTCAAGATGGCACGCGGCGGCATGACGCATTTTCTCGTCGCCGTGGACAAATTCACCAAGTGGGTTGAGGCAAAGCCGATCAAGAAGCTGAATGGGCCGACTGCCGTGACGTTCATCACGGACATAACAACTCGGTACGGCGTGCCGCACAGCATCATCACCGACAATGTCACGAATTTCGCCAAAGGAGCCTTGGCACGTTTTTGCGCAGCCCAAGGTATCCGGCTGGACTTAGCATCCGTCGCCCACCCGCAGTCAAACAGCCAGGTCGAGCGAGCCAACGGCCTCATCCTCTCCGGCATCAAGCCCCGACTGGTCGTACCTCTGGAGTGCTCAGCCGGCTGTTGGCTCGATGAGCTGCCGGCTGTCCTCTGGAGTCTGCGCACTACACCAAACAAGTCAACCGGCTTCACCCCTTTCTTCCTTGTGTATGGTGCCGAGGCGGTCATCCCAACTGACATCGAATTCGACTCGCCTCGAGTAACCATGTACATGGAGGCGGAGGCCAAGGAAGCACGAGAAGACGGCGTCGACCTGCTGGAAGAAAGCCGGCTGTTAGCCCTCAGCCGGTCTGCAATTTACCAGCAGGGTTTGCGCCGCTACCACAGCCGGAAGGTCAGGCCAAGATCTTTCCAAGAGGGCGACCTTGTGCTCCGGCTGATCCAGCGAACAGCCGGCCAGCACAAACTCTCAGCCCCTTGGGAAGGCCCTTTCGTCATCAACAGAGCTCTAGGCAATGACTCCTACTACCTGATCGATGCACAGAAGCCGAAGGCACGCAAGAGAGACGACTCCGGCAAGGAGTCGGAACGGCCATGGAACGCCAACCTCCTTCGAAGATTTTACATTTGAAAGGCAGTATGTATCACGCTAACTTTTGTATTAAGTACAAGACAATAGGCTCCCCGAGGAGAGCTCGGGGACTGCCATCCCTTATTTACGAATGAAAAGTATCATGCTCATGACCTTGTCGTATCATTTCCTTATTCCGTCCGGCACCGAGTTCGACTAGTCGGCTCGGGGACTGGCCGACTGGAGTTATGTTAGAAGTCCTACCCGCAGTCAGACAAGTATGTGCCGGCTCTCAAGCCTTCTCTTGCCAAAGTCGCAGTTTGAAGAACCGGCTGTCCGGCTGGCAAGAGTTAAAGGTAGGAACAACCGCCCACACGAAAAACGGCTAGGGACTAACGGACTGATATAACAAAAGCCGGTTTTTTCTCACACCGCCGACTGGCTACCAGAGTAGCCGGCCGGCCGGTTTCCATTCACTTTACTTTAAATCCAAGAAAGCTCAAGTACATGCTCCCCAAAGAGGGAAGGCGGCAAAGGAAAAAGCCTAAGGATAAACAAGCATACGCGAATGGAAACCAAACATGCACATAATAATATTTACATGAAAAGACCTCCAAGAGGCCAGCATTCAACATAGTTTGAATACACCCCCAGTGGGTGGAACTGCGAAAACTTAACAAAGATTGTTCAAAACAACAAAGCAGGAAAGATAAAGACGGCAGGTCAAGCTGGCGGAGCGGCCGATGAGCCAGACTGGTTGGCGGAGATGGTCGTGCCGGCTGAAGGAGCGGCCGGCTGACGAACTTCGGCTTGGTTGCCGCCTCCCGCAAAGGGCGCGCTTCCACGCGCCTCGTTGCTAGAGGCACGGTCGGCCTGAGGTCGGCTGGTTGTTCCACCAGCCGGCTCGACGTCTTCGCCGTCCTCATCTTCGTCTCCTTCGCCCTCGTCGCTGGAGGCAATCTCCTCCGCCGAGTCCTCGCCCACCATCGGGTTCAGCCCGAACCACTCCTCCGGCTGAGCAACACCGTCATCATCGATTTCGGGTGTGAAAACGCTGATGTCGGTGCACTCAGCGGTCATCGAAGCTCGCTGAGCGATAGCCGGCCTCACCTCCTCCAGCTCCGCGTCGGCCTCCATCCGCCAAGTGCGCAGCTGGTCCAGGCTCAGCCCTGGGTACCAAGCCCGAATGAATTCCAACGCCCGCCCGGCTCCGAGGCGGGCCGCTGACGCTTTCCAAGCCTCGAAGCGACCAACTGCGACTTCCAGCCAGTCGGCAGTTCGGCTTGGGGTGCGGGGGATCATCTCGCCGGGCCAGAGGGCGGCCAACACTTGCGCCCCGGCACGTTGGAGCCGGCGAAGCATCCGATGAGCCGGCTGCAACCGTGCCTGGACTGCGAGGAGCTGCTCCTCAAGGGTCCGGTTTGCATCCGGCGCAATGTCGGCCCCCGCTTGACGGCGCGCCTCGCGATGGGCCTCAATGCTTTGGGCGGCGAAGGCGGAGTAGCCCGGGAAGTAATCTGCAACAGCTCAAGATAAGTCAAAAAACCCAAGCGGCAGGGGCAGGGGAGGGCCGAGGAAGGCAGCTTACCGTTGATCAAGTCCTCGATCCGGCCGAAGCCTTCGTCCCGTCCAAGCCTCGCCGGGTCTCAGACCAGGTCGCCGCTGCCATCTCATACTCCGCCAGCAAGGTGGCTTCACTTTCCCGCGCCGCCTGCAGGGCCGCCTTGTGGCTTTCCTCTTGGTCGGCCAGCTTCTTGGCCAGGCGATCCCGTTCCTGGACCAAGACAGCGCACTCGGCCTCTTTGGTGTAAAGGGCGGCCTTCGCTTCGCCAAGCTCCTTCCTCAAGTAGGCGTTGGCCCCTGAAGACAAAGAAAAATAAAATCAATAAGAAAAGAGTCATCAAGAAAGATTCGACCCGACTACGCAGCAGTCCGCCTGAATCTCGGGGACTACACCCAGTGGGTGCGCTGACGCGCCCCCACAGGAGACAGATAAAACCAAGTACTTACTTCGGCTGTCGGCTAGGTCGTCGGTCCGCCGGCTCAACTCTCGAGCCTGGGAGTCGAAGGCGGCAGCACGAAGGTTGTGGTATTCCTGAAAATTTAGAAAAAAGCAAAGTGAAATAGCCGTCGAGAAAGATCCGACCCAACTGCGCAGCAGTCGGCCCGAATCTCAGGGACTACACCCAGTGGGTGCGCTGACGCGCCCCCACGGAAGAAATCAAGAAAGCAAAGCAGCCGAGAGCGAAGGACCCACCCGGATAGTGGTTCGCGTTGACAAGAACTCTTGGCTGAGCTGTTGCAGCAGGGCGGCTTGAGCTTGTAGCCGGCTCCGGACCCCTTGAGCCGCCGCATCCAGCTCGCCAGTCCCCCCGCTGGAGTCCACTCGGACACGGCGGTGCTGGCCGCCTCCAGATCCCCCGCCGGCTGGCTTGCGCCCGCGGCTCGGCGCAACTCCGGCAGAGCGGCGCCTCCCCCAGCACGCCGGCCCGTCCCCAGCTGCACCTCGAGGCCGGCTCTACTCTCCGGCTTACCTCGGGCCGGCTCCTCTGGCGCCGCTGATGGTTGACCGCCTTGGCCCGCTCCGGTTGGCGCCGCAGGCGGCGCTCTCCCCGCCAAGGCCACGGGGTCCCCCTCCCTCCCCAACAGCAGCGGGTCTTGGATGATCTCCTCCGCCAAGGGCAACGGGGTGTCGGGGGCTACGGCTCGGAGAGGAACGGCGAGCAGCGGAGGCTGGCTGCGCGAGCTTTCCGCCTCCATCTCCGCGGTAGCCGCCTCCCTCTGGGCCTTGGCTACCGCTTCGGCCTGCTCCTTCGCCGCCTGCGCGGCCGCCTTCTCCGCCGCCTCGTGCTCCTCCTGCGGCTCGCGGGCGTTCCGCTCTGTGGCCTCCCTAAGATCGGCGCGGGGGTCCATGCGGCGGGAGCTCAAAGACCCTCCAGCCGGCCCCATGACGGAGCCGCCCGGGCCTCGCTCAAGGGAAAGCAGCCCCCTGTCCAGCAAGCGAGGAAAAGTTAAGAAGACATTCGAAGAAAAAGTGAACAATAACGAGAATGCGGCAAGGTAACTGAAGACTTACACCGAGACCGCCTGGGGCTGTTTCACAGCCTTGCGGAAGCGGGCCGCCTTCGTGTCCGCCTCATCTCGCTTTGTCGCCGCGGCGGAAGGCTTGGACTTCTTCGGCCAACTGCCGAAGAGGCCTAGAGCGGCCCGGCGCTTCTGCGCGCCGCCGGCAGCCGGCGCGATGGACGAGCCCGCGCCCTATTGGTCGGCTGCCGGCTGGCGACGCGGAGCGGCTTCGGCTTCGAAGTCGTCCGGCCAGTCCTCGAAGCTCGCGGTGAACCTTGAGCCTCCGGGCTCGGCACTGTCCCCCACGACGGCGTCTTCCATGGCGGCCGCCCCTAAGTCTGGGTCGTCAACATCATCCACCGTACGGTCGGGGGCGTACTGGCGTTCAATCCCTGCCACCCCAGCCGGCGGCGCAAGAAGAGGGTTCTGCTCAAAGAACCGACTGGTCAGAAGCCGGCCGTCCCGAAGCCGACTGACGACAAAAAAGAAGATAAAGAGAGAAACTTACCACGGGTGGAGGATTGGCGCGAGAATACGGCGCCTTGCCGTATTGCCAGTCCCCGCCGAGCTTGGAGTTGGCAATATAATTGACCATGAGCGCCACCTCCGCGTGGGGCATCTCCCATGTGCTCAGCCGGCTTGGGTCGAAGCGGCCGCTCATCTGACACATCATGTGGGGCCGGCTTTGGAGAGGAAGGATCCGACGCTCCACGAAGGCGGCCACCAAGTCGGCCCCGCGCAAGCCTTCTGACTGAACCAGCACCCAAAGCCGGGAGATGGCAGCGTTCCCGGCCGGAGACAACGACCGGGACCGGAAGCTCCACGAGGGCTGCCTCCCAGCCGGCGGGCCGGCTACGTAAGCCGGCAGGTTGATGTAGTCTTCTTGCTCGGCGACGTTCTTCACATAGAAATAAGATCTCTGCCAGACCTTTACCGACTGGATTAGGGGGATGGGCGGGAACAGATTGTTCTCGCTCACCCTCCTCATGGCGATGAAGGCTCCGCAGGGAGCGGGCACGCCGGCGACGACTGTGCCGAGCTTGCTCTGGAAGAACTCTCCCCAGAGCTCCAGCATGGGGAGCAGCCCCAAGAAGCCTTCGCAGAGGGAGACAAAGGCCGACAGCAGCATCACCGCATTGGGCATGAGGTGATGCGGCTGGAGGTGGTAGAAGTCGAGGAAGGAGCGCAGAAACCTGCTCGCCGGGAGGCCGAAGCCGCGCAGGCAGTGCGAGCGGAAGACGACCCGCTCGCCCTCCTCCGGCGCCGGCGAGATCTCCCTCGCGGGCACCAGGCGGACCTGTACGCGGTCGGCGCCGGGCAGGCGCCGGGTCTGGCGAAGGAACTCCACGTGGTCTTCATGGACGTTGGAGCCATCCCAGGAGCTTGACAACGCCATGGGAGCAAGGTGGCGTGGAGACGCGACGGCGCTGAGACGGGAAGCCGCGGCGGCAGCGAAAGGAAGAAGACGAGGGTTAGGAGGGACGGAGCGGGAGGGAGCGCGTGAACCTCTGTCGCTCTCCCTCCTCCCCCTACTTATAGGCTCACGTGACGGAGCCGAGGAGGCGCGGCGTGGGGAAGCGTGGGATCGATCATGCCCACTCCCCATGTCCCTCGATTATCGAGCCTTAACGGCGAGACAAAACTGCCTTGAGGAGGCGAGCGGCCCCTGTGGACCATGGAAGATCCGCGCCCAGACCAAGGTTCGCGAGTGGCGGGCCCGGGCCTGCGGTGGCGTCCCGTCGCGCGCGTGCGCTCGTAGGATCCTGCCGCCACGTGGCCGCGAGAGGGCCCGTGGTCAGCACGCAGGTCCCCTCTCTTCCCGCCTACGCGGGGCTCTCTGAAGTCGGCGTACGCCCGCAAAGCCGGCTCTTCAGGATAAGAAGCTGACCAAGCTTCTCGTCCCCCTACTCACCTCGGAGCTCGATCAGCTTCGGGGACTACTGTCGGAGTAAATAGCCATGGGTAGCCTAGCCGGCTTCCCCTGGACCTTCTGAAAAACATACGAGCCCGTCCGACTCTCAAGAGTCCAAGACATAGGGCCGCCTTCCCCTAGCTGGCTGCAACCCAGGACGGCTTTCGGAAGGCGGTCCGACTTTCGCCCTCATGAGAAGGCCGACTCCAAGAGGCCGGCCATGAGAAGGCCAACTCCAAGAAGCCGGCTCCCCATAAAGCGGTCAAGACCGTACCCTCAAAGTTTGCACCCACCTAACAGTGATGAGACGGGGCGTGGCTACAGTAAAGCCTGCCACCCCCGAATCCAGGAGCACGCCTGGCACTGTGCGCCGTGCGGAGTGGCCATGACCCGTCCGGCGCGACACTGTTGCCATGTTGACCCTGATGTCATCCACGATGGGCTACCAGTACGGCCCACGGGCGGTGGGCCCCTTCGGGCAGAGAGACACCCGAAGGCGGCCTGGTCTCCCCCAGTCGGCCCGAGACGGGGCCGGCTCCCCGCACCCGGCTCGCTTGCCCCCTCGAAGAAGACGCCCCATTAAGGAGGCAAGACGCGGTAAGGCTACGGTAATCGCCCGCAGGACGGCGGCACTGTAGCCATGCTTACCTCGACGAAGCCCTCGTCATCAGGATGGGGCAACAGTAGCCAGCCATCAACAAGACCCTTGGCAGTGGGGCCTGCCTGTTTCCAGGAAGTTGGCAGCCGGCGGGACCCACCAGTCGGCGGGCCCCAGCAGCCGGCGCAGAAGCCGGCGAGCGCAGTCACAGACGGCTGGGCCCGCGCCCAGCCGGATTACCATTGTACCCCCAGGGGGTAGGCCTATATAAACCCCCCGGTGCACCCATGCAAAGGGCTGGACCCCTTGCTAGTTCTAGACACCACACAAGGAGAAGAAGCAGGCTAGCCGTGCCCTTCTTCCTCCTTCCCCCCGACCAGCTCAAGGAGCGTTGTGTAGCCACTTGATTCATCTTGTGAACATGCGGAGACCCCGCAGAGCAGCAGTAGGGGTGTTATCTCCACGGAGAGCCCCGAAGCTGGGTAAGATCTGCCGGCGTGCATGTCTTCGCCTTATCCCGTTTCCAGGCACCGGCGATGTCTTATTGGCTCCCACAATGATAAGCCACCCATTGGCATATGTCGCACCTACCACCCGACAGTAATGGAGCGGGTAGGTAATGGAGCCCATGTCAGCCGAGGTATTGAAGCAGTTCGGCGTGATGGACATCAGCATGAAGAACCAATAGTGCGGCCATGCTGACGCTGGTCATAACTTGTGACGCGGTCAAAGACGGATTGATGAAGTGACCGAGCGGCGATGTCGGCGCGCCTGACCCATACAATCCATGGGGTGATGGTGTTGGTGATAATTTAGTATTCGTGATGCCAAACTCTTGTTCAGCTTGCCAAGCTGATGATCCGATAAGGTTGGGCTCGACTCGATGAAGCGACGATCTATCTAGCGCAGGTCGGTAGACATGGTGTAAAGGCTGGTTTGACACCGGCATGACGTCGAAGATAACCTCCGGAAAGGAGAAAAATTTGTGAGCATGTGTTCGTAAACAAAGCACAATACCCTACAAAGAGATTCTTCCAAAAAGGTTGTCCAATATCCCGTTCATGAAGAAAGATGAACTTGGTTCGGATACGTATTCGCACAGAAAACAAATCCAAAAAGTCACGCACTAATCAGAAGGTTCCCAGAGTTTGGACAGTCGGATCGAGCTGAAATTTTGAGAGGTGGTAGATATAGGAATTCCGCAGCCGATCAATAGTTGGATCTTCCAAAGGACGTCTGAGCTAGATGCTGGATACCACGCTACAAACTCGTTCAGATTCCCGTCCAGATTCGACAGGGCTCCGGTATATCGGATATCGGCGGAGATTGCTACATCGGAACGCGATGAAATTTTACAGTGTTGTTGTAGACTCAATTCCGCACAATTCCACTGAAGGAATCGTCAAAGCAATTCTCGAGAGGTGGTGGTAGCGGATACAAGTTCGCTGTTCGGAAAAACAGCACAGTCGCCCGAGGGCAATGTTGATGTTGAGCCCCCGAGCTCCATGGATGATTCTTCCATGATCATTATAGAGATCGGAGTTGATGTTGATGATGGCCCTCACTGAACATGATGATTGGAGGCAGGGCACAGTCCTTGGTCAAGCCAAGGTGACCAGTCGAGCCGGTCACGAAGACACCGGCGCCGCAGTTGATCTGCAGGCGAGCAATTGATCTTTAGCCAATCACACAGCAGAACTCTGAATGAAAGCAACATGTTCGGTGTCAAACCGACAGATCTCGGGGTAGGGGTTCCCAAGCTGTGGATTATCGGATCAATGGTAACAGGAACGAAGGAGACGATGTTTTACCCAGGTTCGGGCCCTCTTGATGGAGGTAAAACCCTACGTCCTGCTCTTGTTTATATTGATGGAGTATCAAGTACAGAGTTGATCTACCGCGAGATCATATGTTGTGGTCTAAAACCTGAGGGTATGATGAATAATGTCATAATGATCTATCGACTAGACTGGCCTCGACTTATATAATGTACCGGAGGCCTAGGATAACAAGAGTCCTAGTCAAATACGTTGGTGGAGAGGAGTCCTTGTCTTGATCAGTCTTGTGGAATATTCCTTGAATGCGACATGGGCTGCTTGATGTGGCCCATGAGTAAGCCGCCATGGGGTTCCTCGGTCGGATCCACCTTGTCCGGAGATGATGTGGTGAGTACCCCCTATTCTAGGACACCGTCGACCGGCGCGGCCCCTTTTCTGTTAGGTCACAGCTCTTTGTTGCCTGCTAGTAGACGGCAAAGAGCCTACCTAGTGGGGTGGGGCCGAGGGTAAACGACCGCTAAAACAGCCACTTTCTTTGCTGTCTGCTGGCGTACGACAAAGAAAGTGGTCGTTATTCCACCACACACCCTCTTTGCCATCTTCTAGCAGACGACAAAGAGAAGGATAACGACAAACATCCTCTTCGTCGTCCGCTATTTCTTTGCTGTCAGCTTTTTGTAAGCTGAGGGCAAAGACCTTCTTTGCCATCAGCTGGCTGATGGCAAAGATCCTTATTCTAGTAGTGACATAGTAACTTTGAGAGTGTTTGTTTTATTTGTGCATTATATAGAGAGAAGAGAATTCATGAATTGAATTTCTCCCCCTAAATATATGCCTACATCTAGGTCGACATGAAGTAAATGTATGCATGGGTACAAGATTTCACATAATGTTAAGTGTAGGCATAAGATCAGCAAAGAGCTGCCTGATGAAATGGGATGGTGAAATTGCCTAAGCTGACAAAACCTTGCTTCATCCAATGGTTTGGTGAAAATGTCTGCAAGTTGCATATCTTTACCAACATGAGCAATATCAATGTCACCTTTTTGTACATGGTCTCTCAAGAAGTGATACCTAATATCAATGTGATTGGCGCAAGGGTGATCAATTTGGTTCTCAGCAATCTTGATGGCACTTCTGTTGTGTCATTGAAGAGGCGCATGTCTATAAGTGATACCATAATCCTTCAAAGTTTGCCTCATTCATAATAATTGAGTTGCACAGCTTGTAGTTGCAATATATTCAGCTTCAGCGGTGGAGAGGGAGACACAATTCTGCTTCTTCAAGGACTAACTTACCTAGGAGCGTCCAACAAATTGACATGCACCGAAGGTAGACTTCCGTCCCACTTTGTCTCCAGCCCAATCTGCATTTGTTTACCCAATGAGATCAAACTTGGCATCCTTGGGGTACCATAGACCCAGCTTTGGGGTGTGAACAAGGTATCTAAGAATATGCTTAATCGCCTTTTGATGACTTTCCCTAGGGGAATCTTGAAATCTTGCACATATGCCTACACTTGACATCATGTCTGGTCTAGATGCACAAAGATAAAGCAACGAACAAATCATAGAGCAATAAAGAGATGGGTGAAATGGGATACCGTTTGTGTCTTCATTAAGAACTAGTTTGGTTGGCATGGGTGACTTGCATGGACTAGCATCGGTCATTCCAAACTTATCAAGAAAGTCCTTGAGATATTTGGTTTGAGACAAGAAAATTTCCTCTTGAAATTGTTGAATTTGAAATCCAAGAAAGAGCTTCAAGTACGCATTGATTGACATCTCAAAGGTCTTGGTCATGGAGGCCACAAACTTCTTGCACACATGAAAGTTAGGAGAACCAAAAATGATGTCATCTACATAGATTTGGCATAAGATCAAATCACCCTTTTCCCTCTGATTAAAAAGAGTGCGATTGATCACCCCTCTCATAAAGCCATCATCGAGTATAAACTTCTTAAGACGATCATTCCAAGAACGAGGTGCTTGTTTGAGGCCATACAAAGCTTTATGAAGTTTATACACATAGTCTTTGTGATCTGGATCAATGAACCCAAGTGGTTATGATACATATACTTCTTCTTATAGAGGATTGTTAAGAAAAGCACTCTTCACATCCATTTGATGTAAAGTAAAACCATTCAAGGCAGCATAAGAAAGTAAGATGCGAAAAGACTCAAGACAGGCAATGGGAGCAAAGGTTTCATCAAAGTCCAAACCTTCAACTTTTGAGTACCCTTGTGCCACTAACTGTTGACCAACAAATGTAGGGCATCTATCGTATCCTTTTCTATAAGTAAGAGTGTCGAACCCAACGAGGAGCATAAGGAAATGATAAGCAGTTTTCAGCAAGGTATTTTCTGCAATCACTAAAATTATCAGTAACAGATAGTTTTGTGATAAGGTAATTTGTGACGGGTAACAAGTAATGCAAGCAAATAAGGTGCAGAAAGATGGCCCAATCCTTTTTGTAGAAAAGGACAAGCCTGGACAAACTCTTGTATAAAGGAAAGCGCTCCCGGGGACACATGGGAATTATCATCAAGCTAGTTTTCATCACGTTCATATGATTCGCGTTCGGTACTTTGATAATTTGATATGTGGGTGGACCGGTGCTTGAGTACTGTCCTTACTTGGACAAGCATCCCACTTATTATTAACTCCTATTGCAAGCATCCGCACCTACAATAGAAGTATTAAGGTAAAGCTGACCATAGCATGAAACATATGGATCCAAATCGGCCCCTTACGAAGCAACACATAAACTAGGGTTTAAGCTTCTTTCACTCTAGCTACCCATCATCTACTTATTACTTCCCATTGCCTCCCTCTAGGCCCAAACAATGGTGAAGTGTCATCTAGTCGACGTTCACATGACACCACTAGAGGGATGACAACATACATCTCATCCAAATATCGAACGAATACCAAATTCACATGACTACTTATAGCAAGACTTCTCTCATGACCTCATGAACAAATGTAACTACTCACAAAGCATATTCATGTTCATAATCAAAGGGGTATTAATATGCATAATGGATCTGAACATATGATCTTCGACCAAGTAAACCAACTAGGATCAATTACAAGGAGTAATCAACACTACTAGCAACCCATAGGTACCAATCTGAGGTTTGGATACAAAAATTGGATACAAGAGTTGGACTAGGGTTTGAGATGAGATGGTGCTGGTGAAGATGTCGATGGAGATTGACCCCCTCCTGATGAGAGGATCGTTGGTGATGACGATGGTGATGATTTTCCCCTCCTAGAGGGAAGTTTCCCTAACAGAACAGCTCCGCCGGAGCCCTAGATTGGTTCCGCCAAGGTTCCGCCTCATGGCGGCAGAGTTTCGTCCCGTGAGCTTGCTTCTGATTTTTTCCTCGATGAAAGACTCCATATAGCCAAAGATGGGCATCAGAGGGCCACCAGGGGGCCCACGAGGCAGGGGGCGCGCCCCCACCCTCGTGGATGGTGGGTGGCCCTCCTCTGGTACTTCTTTCACCCAATATTTTTTATATTTTTTGAAAATAATTCCCGTCGAGTTTTAGGACCTTTGGAGATGTGTAGAATAGGTCTCTAATATTTTCTCCTTTTCCAGCCCAGAATTCCAGCTGCCGGCATTCCCCATCTTCATGTAAACCTTGTAAAATAAGATAGAATAGGCATAAGTATTGTGACATAATGTGTAATAAGAACCCATAATGCAATAAATATCGATATAAAAGCATGATGCAAAATGGACGTATCAACTCCCCCAAGCTTAGACCTCGCTTGTCCTAAAGTGAAAGCTGAAATCGAAAAATATGTCCACATGTTTAGAGATAGAGGTTTCGATAAAAATAAAATACGGACATGAGGGCATCACGATAATTCTTAGAAGAACAACATATATATATATTGTCATATGATCTCTAATGCTAAAGTAACAATTCATTCACATACTCAAGTATGAATCAGAAACTTCATTGAAAACTAACAAACTATCATGTTAGTCATTGAAGCAATTGCAATTTATCATAACATTGAAAAGAGTCGATAAGAGCTTTTCAGCAAGTCCACATACTCAACCATCATTTAGTCTTTCACAATTACTTTATACGATCTTGTGATGTGGAAGAAATAAGAGCGATGGACTGCATAATAAAGGTCCACATCACAAGTAAATCATACATATTTAGGGAGCAATTTTTATTGCTTGCAACGATGACAACTTACTTGAAGGATCTTACTCAATCCATAGGTAGATATGGTGGACTCTCATGGCAAAACTGGGTTTAAGGATATTTGAAAGCACAAGTAGTATCTCTACTTGGTGCAAAGAATTTGGCTAGAATGAGATGGAAAGGCAAGCTGAACATGTTGGATGATCCATGACAATATAATTTCTCTTAGATGCAAGAAAACATAACCCATTACGTTGTCTTCTTTGTCCAACGTCAACTCTTTAGAATGTCATACTTTAATGAGTGCTCACAATCATAAAAGATGTCCAAGATAGTATATTTATATGTGAAAACCTCTCTTTCTTTATCACCTCCTATTAATTGCAATGATGACCAAAACTATGTTTGTGAACTCTCAACAACTTTTATTCATCATACTCTTTATATGTGAAGTCATTACTCTCCATAAGATCCATATGATCTCTTTATTTCAATTTATTCTTTCTCTTTTATTTTATTCCCTCAAGATCATAGCAAAATAATCAAGCCCTTGACTCAACACTAATCTTTATTATATATAGCTCACGGACTCGATTACATAGAAGGATCATAAATCAAAACTCACAACTAGATCATAGTAAAAAAATATTCTACTAGATCAAGATATTACCAAAAGGATCGAACTAAGAAAAACGGTAAAGATAAAAGTGATGGTGATACGATACCGGGGCACTCCCCCAAGCTTGGCAGTTGCCAAGGGGAGTCCCCATACCCGATGCCCAGTTCTTCTTTGTTGGTGTAGAAGGTGTTGGTGATGATGGATAGTCGCACATCGAGTGTCGAAGATCCTCCAATTTGTGGATAATGCCCTTGAGTGCGATGATATGCTCCTTCAACAAAATATTTTCACTTGTGAGATATTTGTTTTGAATGCAGGCTAACTCAATCATCTTGAAAGCTTCAATCTCCATTGGGGTAAAGAGATTGTGGTGAGGTTGAAGGATGTCTTCTTCTGCTACTGCCGGAACTTGATCCCCCATGGCCTTCTTGATCCCATCTTCCTTGTTGATCTCTCTGGGCTCTTCTCTCTTCAGCACTATCTTCATTAGCCAAGCATCGTTGCCCTCATTTTTGGAGGAGAGGGGAGACGACATGATGCCTGGCCTTGACAACCCTGGCAGAAAATAGCTCGAAACAAAAACAGGAGATATTTAGGTGATACGGTGGTCAAAAACTTCGGGAGATTATATAGTGAATTTTTACTGACCAAAATAAGTATCGTACAAGAAAACATAGTTCGGAGGGAACACGAGGTGCCCACGAGGAAGGGGGCGTGCCCAGGGGGTAGGGCACACCCTCCACCCTCGTGGACGCCTCGTGTCCTTCCCGAACTACTTGTTATTTTCCTATTTTCTTAAATATTCCAAAACGGAGAAAAATTACCATTAGAACTGTTTTGGAGTCGGTTTACATATCGTACCACGTACCTATTTCTTTTCGGAGTCTAAAACATTCTGGAAAGTGTCCCTTCTGTATTCCTCCAGGGTTACCGTTTCAATAACATTAGTGTCAACATTTATGGGATTACCTGAGATATAATGTTTGAATCTTTGACCGTTCACCACCCTCGGATTTGTGCCTTCGAAGTTGTTGATTTTTACGGCAATGGAACGATAGACCTCCTCAATGACGTAAGGAACTTCCCATTTAGAGAGGAGTTTGCCTGCAAAAAATCTTAAATGAGAGTTCACAACAATACATAATCACCTATATTAAACTCACGTTTTTGTATCCTTTTATCGTGCCATCTTTTAGCTTTTTCTTTACACAGTTTGGCATTCTTGTAGGCATGGGTTCTCCATTCATCAAGTGATCTATGTCAAAAAGCCTCTTTTCACCGGCAAGTTTGAAGTCATAGTTGAGCTCTTTAATAGCCCAATATGTCTTATGTTGTAATTCAAGAGGTAAGTGACATGCTTTACCATAAACCATTTTATACGGAGACATACCCATAGCATTTTTATATGCAGTTCTATAGGCCCATAATGCATCACCAAGTTTCTTGGACCAATTATTTCTAGATCTATTAACAATCTTTTGCAAAATTAACTTAAGCTCTCTATTACTCAATTCTACTTTACAACTAGACTATGGATGATAAGGAGATGCAATTTTATGATTAACGTCATACTTAGCAAGCATTTTACGGAAGGCACCATGGATAAAATGTGAACCACCATCAGTCATTAAATATCTAGGGACTCCAAACCTTGGAAAAAAACTTCTTTAAGCATCTTAATAGAGGTGTTATGATCAGCACTACTAGTTGGAATAGCTTCTACCCACTTAGTAACGTAATCAACAGCAACTAAAATATGAGTTTACCCATTAGATGAAGGAAATGGTCCCATATGATCAAAGCCCCAAACATCAAATGGTTCAATATCAAGTGAATAATTCATAGACATTTCTTGACGTCTACTAATATTACCAATTCTTTGACATTCATCACAAGACAGAACAAAATTACGGGCATCCTTGAAGAGAGTAGGCCAATAAAAACCGGATTGCAATACCTTATCTGTAGTTCTATCTCCAACATGGTGTCCTCCATAAGCCTCAGAATGGGACTTACGTAGGATTTGTTCTTGTTCATGCTCAGGTACACAACGTCTGATAGCACCATCTACTGCGTCTTTATAAAGATGTGGGTCTTCCCAAAAGTAATGTCTTAAATCATAGAAGAACTTTTTATTTTGGTGGTATGTGAAGCTAGGTGGTATAAACTTAGCAACAATATAATTAGCTTAATCAGCGTACCATGGAGTACTACGAGAAGCATTTATGACAGCCAATTGTTCATCAGGAAAGCTATCATCAATAGGTAGTGGGTCATCAAGAACATTTTCTAACCTAGACAAGTTGTTTGCAACGGGGTTATCAGCTCCCTTTCTATCAATAATATGCAAATCAAATTCTTGTAGTAAGAGAACCCATCTAATAAGTCTAGGTTTAGCATCTTTCTTTTCCATAAGATATTTAATAGTAGCATGATCAGTGTTAACAGTTACTTTAGAATCAACAATATAAGGTCTGGACTTATCACATGCAAATGCAACTACTAAAAATTCTTTTTCAGTAGTAGCATAATTTCTTTGGGCACTGTCTAGAGTTTTACTAGCATATTGGATAAAATTTAATTTGTTATGAACTCTTTGTCCTAGAACAGCCCCTATAGCATAATCACTAGCATCACACATAATTTCAAATGGTAAATTCCAATCAGGAGGCAGAACAATAGGTGCAGAAACTAGAGCTTTCTTAAGTATTTCAAATGCTTCTACACAATGATCATCAAAGACAAAAGGGACATCTTTTTGTAAGAGATTAGTCAGAGGCCGAGAAATTTCAGAAAAGTCCTTAATGAACCACCTATAAAAACTGGCATGACCAAGGAAACTTCTTATACCTTTAATGTCCTTAGGACAAGGCATCTTTTAAAAAGCATCAACCTTAGCTTTATCAACTTCAATACCTCTTTCAGAAATTTTATGCCCCAAGACAATACCTTCATTAACCATAACGTGGCACTTCTCCCAATTCAAGACAAGATTAGTTTCTTCACATCTCTGCAAAACTCGATCAAGGTTTCTTAAGCAATCATCAAAACAAGTTACATAAACAGAGAAATCATCCATGAATACCTCAACAATCTTTTCACAAAAGTCAGAGAATATAGCAGGCATACATCTTTGAAAGGTAGCATGTGCATTACATAAACCAAAAGGCATACGTCTATAAGGAAAGGTACCAAAAGGGCAAGTAAAAGTTGTCTTTTCTTGATCCTCTTTTGATACAGGAATTTGATAGAAACCAGAATAACCATCTAGAAAGCAAAAATGTGTATGTTTGGATAATCTTTTTAGCATTTGATCAATAAAAGGTAAAGGGTAATGATCCTTTTTAGTAGCTTTATTTAATTTGCGGAAATCAATTACCATTCCATAACCTCTAATAGTTCTTTGTGGGATCAATTCATCTTTATCATTAGGAACAACAGTAACACCTCCCTTCTTAGGGACACAATAGACAGGACTTACCCACTGACTATCAACAACAGGATAAATTATACCTGCCTCGAGAAGCTTTAGTATTTCTTTTCTTACCACTTCTTTCATCTTAGGATTTAACCGTCGTTGGTGATCAACAATTGGTTTAGCATCCTTCTCCAATTTTATTTTGTGCTGGCATAAAGTGGGACTAATGCCCTTAAGATCATCAAGAGTATATCTAATAGCAGCATTGTGCTTCTTCAGAGTTTTCAACAATTTCTTTTCTTCATGCTCTGAAACGTTAGCACTAATAATAATAGGATATATATGTTTCTCATCAAGATAAGCATATTTAAGAGTATCAGGTAAAGGTTTAAGCTCAAACACGGGATCACCCTTGGGTGGAGGATCCCCTATAATTTCAACAGGCAAGTTGTTCTTCAAAATAGGTCTCTGTTTAAAGAATACTTCATCTATTTCCCTTCTTTCATTCATAAACATATCATTTTCATGGTCTAGCAGATATTGTTCTAAAGGATCACTAGGAGGCACGACAATAGAAGCAAGACCAATAATTTCATCTTTACTAGGCAATTCTTTATCATGGGGTTGTCTATGGAATTTAGCAAGATTAAACTCATGACACATGTCCCCTAAACCCACAGAAACAATATCCTTATTGCAGTCTATCTTGGCATTAAAACTATTCAAGAAGGGTCTACCAAATATAATGGGACAAAAGTCATCTTGTGGGGAACCGAGAACAATAAAATGAGAGGGTATTTAACTTTCCCACACAAGACTTCAACATCTCTAAGAATCCCAACTAGAGAAATAGTATCTCTATTGGCGAGCTTAATTGTAACATCAATCTCTTCTATCTCAGAAGGTGAAATATCATGCATAATTCTTTGTATAAGGAATGAGGTATTGCAATTGAACTAGCACCAATATCACATAAGCCAAGATAACAATGATCTCCTATTTTAACAGAAATAACAGCATGCCTACAACATGTCTATGTTTATTTTTAGTATCAGGTCTAGCAATTCTAGCAGATTCATTGCAGAAGTAAATGACATGCCCATGAATATTATCAGCCAAGAGATCTTTAACCATAGGAACACTAGGTTCAACTTTAATTTTCTCAAGGGGTTTGGGTGTCTTAATATTACTTTTGTTGACCACAGTTGAAGCTTTAGCATAATACTTTATTCTAACAGGGAAAGGTGGTTTCTCAATATAAGCAGTAGGAACAACATGATCATTATAAGTGATAGTCCATTCTTCAACTTTAATAGGTGCAACTACTTTTACTTCAATGGGAGGATTATATTTAAACCACTTCTCCTTAGGTAGATCAACATGAGTAGCAAAGGATTCACAGAAAGAAGCTACTATCTCAGAGTCAAGTCCATATTTAGTCCTAAATTCACGGAAAGCATCGGTATCCATAAAAGATTTAACACAATCAAACTTATGTGTTATATCTGACTCCTTACCTTCATCAAGGTCCCAATCATCAGAGTTGTGTTTAATTCTTTCCAATAAATCCCATTTGAATTCAATAGTCTTCATCATAAACTTATGTGTTATAAAACTTTTGATGAAATTCCAATTTCAATCGTTGGTAGTTCCATGATCCAATATCATCACATAGCCTAAGACATGTGAATGCATCTCCCTTCAAAGATAAAGGGAACACCTTTCTCTTGATAACATCCTCGGGCATACCTGCAAGCTTAAATAATCCACAAACTTCATCCACATAGATTAAGTGCAAATCGGGATGTAATGTTCAATCACCTATGAAAGGATTAGCTAGCAGTTTCTCTATCATACCCGAAGGAATTTCAAAGTAAACATTTTCAGTAGGTTCAGTAGGTTGAGGAGCAACTCTTTGCTCTACTGGTCGGGGTGAAGATACCCCGAACAAGCCCCTCAAAGGATTGTGTTCCATAGTAACAAGTGACAGTAAATTTCAGCACACTATATAAATTTTTCCTTACCAAATTCCACATACCAAAGGCGCTTCACTCCCCGGCAATGGTGCCAAAAAAGAGTCTTGATGACCCACAAGTGTAGGGGATCTATCGTAGCCTTTTTGATAAGTAAGAGTGTCGAAACCAACGAGGAGCAGAAGGAAATGATAAGCAGTTTTCAGCAAGGTATTTTCTGGAAGCACTGAAATTATCGGTAACAAATAGTTTTGTGATAAGGTAATTTGTAATGGGTAACAAGTAATGCAAGTAAATAAGGTGCAGCAATATGGCCCAATCCTTTTTGTAGAAAAGGATAAACCTGGACAAACTCTTATTTAAAGGAAAGCGCTCCCGAGGACAGATGGGAATTATCATCAAGCTAGTTTTCATCACGTTCATATGATTCACATTCGGTACTTTGATAATTTGATATGTGGGTGGACCGGTGCTTGGGTAATGTTCTTACTTGGACAAGCATCCCACTTATTATTAACCCTCTTGCAAGCATCCGCAACTACAACCGAAGTATTAAGGTAAACCTAACCATAGCATTAAGCATATGGATCCAAATCAGCCCCTTACGAAGCAACGCATAAACTAGGGTTTAAGCTTCTGTCACTCTAGCGACCCATCATCTACTTATTACTTCCCAATGCCTCCCTCTAGGCCCAAACAATGGTGAAGTGTCATGTATTCAACATTCACATGACACCACTAGAGGCATGACAACATACATCTCATCAAAATATCGAACGAATATCAAATTCACATGACTACTTATAGCAAGACTTCTCCCATGTCCCCAGGAACAAACGTAACTACTCACAAAGCATATTCATGCTCTTAATCAGAGGGTATTAATATGCATAATGGGACTGGACATATGATCTTACACCAAGTAAACCAACTAGCATCAACTACAAGGAGTAATCAACACTAGTAGCAACCCATAGGTACCAATCTAGGGTTTGGATACAAAGATTGGATACAAGAGATGAACTAGAATTTGAGATGAGATGGTGCTGGTGAAGATGTTGATGGAGATTGACCCCCTCCCGGTGAGAGGATCGTTGTTGATGATGATGGTGATGATTTCCCCCTCCTGGAGGGAAGTTTCCCCGGCAGAACAGCTCTGCCTAAGCCCTAGATTGGTTGCGCCAAGGTTCCGCCTCGTGGCGGCGGAGTTTAGTCCCATGAGCTTGTTTCTGATTTTTTCCTCGACGAAAGACTCCATATAGCCAAAGATGGGTATCGTAGGGCCAACAGGGGGGCCACGAGGTAGGGGGCACGCCTAGGGGGTAAGGCGCGCTCCCACCCTCGTGGACGGTGGGTGTCCCCCCTCTGGTACTTCTTTCGCCCAATATTTTTTACATATTCTAAAAATAATTCCCGTGGAGTTTCAGGACTTTTGGAGATGTGCATAATAGGTCCCTAATATTTGCTCCTTTTCCAGCCCAGAATTCCAACTGCCGGCATTCCCCCTCTTCATGTAAACCTTGTAAAATAAGAGAGAATATGCATAAGTATTGTGATATAATGTGTAATAACAGCGCATAATGCAATAAATATTGATATAAAAGAATGATGCAAAATGGACGTCTCACTAACCTTGCCTTGTTTTAGATGATTATGCCATTCTTATCTTGCTTGTTTTTGAAGATCCATTTTTTTCCAATGACATTATGTTCCTTAGTTGGTCTCTTGACTAATGACCACACTTAGTTGTGTTCAAAACTGTTCAACTCTTCTTGCATAGCAACGAGCCAATCATTGTTCATTAATGCATCTTGTACCTTGACTGGCTCAACCCTAGAGATAAACGAAAAGTGAGCAAAAAAGTTTGTCAATTGTTTATGAGTGACTCTACCTTCAAATATTTCGTTAAGAATTTGATCGACATTGACATGAATGAACACTCTTGGCATAATGGAGGTTAGCATTTCATGAGGTTCAACTTTGTTTCCATCATCCACATCCTCAACATATTGATTGTTAATGTGCGATGGGAGATCTTCTTCTTCGTGTTGCATTTGTTGAGGTTCATCATCAAGGATTGCACTTTCTTGTTCTTACTCTTGATGATGATCTTGTTCTTGAATATTTTCATGGTGAGGGACTTGTTATTCTTCTAGTTCTTGAACAATGGGCTCCATTTGAGCAATAGGATCTTGTGGTGGCACGGGTGTTGTGTTGGCTTGATGTTGAGTGAAGCACCCATCTTCCTATACATCATTATGAGGTTCTTGTTCCATTGGAAGAAGAGCACCAACACCCATGGTCAAGATATCTTGAAGAAGGATCTTCTCCACCTACATCACTTAGAACAACTTGCCCCCCATGGGAGCCATTAAATTCATCAAACACCACAGAACAAGTTTATACAACACATCCATTGGAATTTGTTGTGGACTCTATAGGCATGAGAGTTTGATCCATAACCAAAAAATATGGCATAAATAGTCTTGGATTGAAATTTTCCTAACCAATTGTCGGGGGTTGGGTGCGACATATGCCAAGGGAAGGCTTATCATGGTGGCGGCGAGTAAAACGTTGCCGGTGCCCGGAAGCGAGATGAGGCGTAGACAGGAATGCCGGCGTACTTTACCCAGGTTCGAGGCTCTCCTAGGAGATAACACCCCTAGTCCTGCTCTGCAGGGTCTCCGCATGATCACTAAGGCATAAGTGAATACAAAGGTGCTCCTTGAGCTGTATCCTAGAGGAAGGAGAAGGCAGGGCTAGCTCCCTCCTTCCTATATGATCTGGTCTACTTCTAACAGGTTGGGAACCCTTTGCATGGGTGCCCTGGGCGGTTTATATAGGCCTATCCCCCAGGGGTACAATGGTAATCTGGCCGGGCATAGAGCCCGGGTGTCAGTCTCTCTGGTCGCCGGCTTCTCCGCCGACTGCTAGGCCCCGCCGCCTAGTGGACCCTGCCGGCTGGTCTGGTACGGAGCCGACAGGCCGCCTCCGCTGCTCGCGGGTCCTGCTAGCTGTGGATCACTGTTGTCGCGTCTCTAATGACGCAGGCTTGGTCAAGGGGTTGTGGCTACAGCTCCGCTGCCTGGCGGGCGATTACTGTAGCCACTCCGCGTCTCGCCTGGTTATTGGTGAGTGGGTCCCGAGGAAGGGGCGGGCCGACTCCTGGGGGTCGACCTCCCTCGGGTCCGACTGGTGGGATCGTCGCCGTCTTCCGGGCTCTCGCTGACTGGTGGGGCCCGTCATCCTTGGGCCGTACAGACAGGCCGTCATGGGAGCAGGACTCCGCCTGTCTGTGATGATGTCAGGGATGGCATGGCAACACTGCTGCGTCGGACGGAGATCTCCGCCGTACGGCGCACAGTGACCACGCCAGCCCCTAGAAAGGGGGAGGGGTGGGCTACACTGTAGCAATTCCCTGTCCCGCCCCCCTTGATGAGGGCACGGGCTTCGCTGGTGCCATGGGCCGACTCCTCGGGGCTGCCTTCTCTAGAAGCCGCCAAGTAGGAGTCGGCTTGTCTAGGCCTCTCCTCTAGGACTCGGCAGTATACGGGCAGCCGGCTCTTCCTCCAGCCGGCCTCCAGAAGACGGCTCTTCTCCTTGGCATATTGAGGGGCATAGTCTGCCCCGATGTCTTGATAGGTTCTAGGCCTCGGGTTAGCCTACCCGTGGCCCATTACTCCGACAGTAGTCGTACCTGGTGACGCGCCGCGGATGATCAGTCGGGAGCCTCAGCAGTTTCTTTCTCCGAGTGCTTGAGGCAGGAACTTGTTCGACTTCTGCCAGGTCGAATGGTAGGAGTCGGACTCACCAATCTGACTTGTCCAAAATTTTCGAATGCCTCGACGGGATCAAGGTGGCATGCTAGCTAGGCTTCCAGGCCGCCGCCCAAGACCTGCCATGTGGCGTCAAGTGGTCGGGCCAGTCTGTCCACCCATGCGCGCGACGGGACGCGCCTGCAGGCGGGACCCGCCACTACCATGCCCTGGCACGCGAGCGGATCTGCTGTGGCCACGGTGGGCGGTTAAGGTTCCCGCGGAGTAACCGCGCGCAGTAATTTGCGCGATAATTCGTGGGGCGCGGGGTAGTGGGCGCAGTAACTCCCACAACCGCCCCCTCGGCTTCGCAGCCCATAGGCCTATAAGTAGGTGGAGGAGGAGGAGCGGCAGCGCACGCGCGCCCCTCCTCCTCACCGCTTCCTCTTTCTTCTTACTCCCACCGCTGCGCCCCAAGCTACGCTGAGCGTCGTGGTGATTCGTTCCCGATGAGCTCCACCTCCACCGCCACGCCCCTCGCGGTGCACTCCGGAGCATGGGATGGCTCCGAGGTCCATGATGACCACGTCGGCTTCCTCCGCCAGACGCGGCGGCTCCCTAGCGAGGACCACGTGAGGGTCCGCCTCGCGCCGAGGAGGGAAATTTCGCCGGCGCCGGAGGAGGGCAAGCGGGTAGTCTTCCGCTCGCACTGCCTGCGCAGCCCCGGCTTGTCGATGAGCGGCTTCTTCCACTCCTTCCTTGAATTCTATGGTCTTCAAACGCACCACCTCACCCCCAACATGGTGGTGCTGCTGTCCGCCTTCGTCACCTTGTGCGAAGGCTTCCTCGGCGTCCTCCCCACCATAGAGCTTTGGGGGAGTTCTTCTACTCGAAGCTCGGCACCCACATCGCAGGCGTGCCAGCCCAGTGCGGCGTGTTCATCGCGGTCCGGAGGTCGGGGTCCGACAACTCATTTCCCCCCATCACGCTGATAAAGTCGGTGAAGATGTGGCAGCGGTCGTACTTCTACATGAAGAGCGTCTTTGCAGAGGGCGACTGGGTCAACTTGCCGGCTTGAGCAGCCGGCCTGCTAGCTGGAAGGCAGCCCAACTGGTCGTACCGGGCCAGGACGCTGACGCCTGCTGGAGCCGCCACCATCGCGCGACTCCGGGTGCTGACGCAGTCGGAGGGCCTGATCGGGCCTAATTTGCTGACGCAGTCGGAGGGCCTGATCGGGTCTTGCGAAGGCGGCCTCAGCACCATGCCCGTTGGAGACTGGCGCCGCGAACTCCTCGATCCCTGACACCGAGGCGACGAGCACCGTGCCCACTGGGTGGGTGCAGGGAGGCGGGACGGGCCCATTGAATCGGGCGCTTTTGGACGTCCAAGCCAAGATCCGAGTTGAGGGCGAAGCCATTAGGAACTGCAACAAGGCGCATCTGGCTTCACGAGCGGCCATCCGGGTACGTTTCCTTCTTCCTTGTTTCTGTTTCTTGTGATAATCGGTGGGGGCCCTCCAGCGGACCCACTAGGTGTAGTCCCCGAGTTCCGGGTCGGTTGCTGACCAGGCGGCTCGGAACTCTAGTCGGCGAGTTCCAAGCACTAACATTTATCTGAAATTTTTGTCATAGGACAACCACAATCTTCGCGTGACCGCTTTCAACTCCAACGTCCAGGAGCTCGCTCAGCGGACCGCTGAGTTGTCGGAAAGCCGGAGTAAGTCCTCTTCTTTCTCTGCGGGTGCGCGCTGGCGCACACGTGGGCTGTAGTCCCCGAGGTTCAGGCCGACTGCTGAGCAGTCGGGCCAGATCTCCCCGGCGGCTTTTCTTCTTTGTTTGGCAACTAACTCCTTGCTTACTTCTTTCTTCCACAGAAGCCAACGCCACCTTGTAGCAGCAGCTGGACGAAGCCAACACCGCGCTGTGTGCTAAGGAGGAGGAGTGCGGCAAGCTGGCTGAAGAGCGCAACCGGCTGGTTAAGCAACTGGCAGAGCAGAAGGAGCTCCTCCAGAGGACCCGGAAGGAGGCGGAGGACAGGGAGACCTTCCTCCTTGCTGAGTTTGCGGCTGAGCGCTCCTCCTGGACTGACAAGAAGGCGATGCTGACTTCCGGCTTCCACGAGATCGAGGATATCGTCGATGGTGAGCCTCCCCTCTTCCCCGGCCATTCGAACGCCACCAACCAGGTCATCAAGGCTGATCGTGAAGGACGGAGAGCGGACAGTGCGCAGATCACTGCCAACGCCCCCCGAACCCTTAATGAGCATATGCTGAGCATCGAGGCCCGCCTTTGGCCGGCCCACCGGATGGTGCGCCGGCTTCAGCGTGTCAGCGCCCAGGCAATCGCCGCCCTGTAGCTAGACATGCCGGCACCGCGTACTCCCAGTCGGACTGCCGACTGGCTGGAGGTAGCGGTCGGCCGTCTTGAGGCCTCAAAGGGCTCTTCGGCCCAGGCTGGAGCGCGTCGGGCCTTGGAGTTCGTCAAGGCGTGGTACCCTTGGCTAAGTCTGGCCCAACTAGCCATGTTCCGACTGGAGGCTCGGGAGGAGTTGGCGGTCATGGAAGACGATCTCGTCAAGCGCACCAGCGTGTTCGTCCCGGAGCGGGCTGAAGACGGCACCGAGGCACCGTCGGAATGGTTCGGGCTGAACCCGAAAGACGGCGAAGACTCGACAGAGGTGATCGACTCCAGCGGCGAGGAAGAAGGCGAGGCAGAGGAGGAAGGCAAAGAGGAGGTGCCAGAGGTCGGAGCGGATGGCCAGCCTCAGCTCGACCGCGCCTCCAGCAATGAGCCGCGCCCAACTGAGCCAGCTGCCACCGGAGGCGACCAAGCGGAGACCGACAAGCCGGCCGCTCCAGCAACTGGCACCGCCGACTCCTCCGATCCTCCGAACCCTTCTGCCGCTTCCTAGGCCGCCATTTTATCTTTTACTTCACCTGTCTGTCAGTCTCGATGAACTTGTTACTTTTTGCACAATTCTACCTGTGGGGTGTATCTTGAACTTCAGTTGAAGATCAGCCAAGGGACTTTACTATGTAAATATTTTTTTGAGTCCTATCTTTTCTCGCTTATTGCTCTTTGGCTTTTTCCTTTGCCGCCTTCCCTTGGTTGTCGTCTTGCCAGCCAAATAGTCGCTCTGCGGACTATTTCTGGGTCAAGTACTTAGCTACTTTTGGGAAGGCAAGTACTTAGCCGTTTAGAGCTCTTTAGCGAGTTGAGTAGAAAATGGCGGGCCGGCTGCTCAACAGTCGGTCGTAAAAGGCAGGAAGCCGGCTTAGACTATGCACATGCTTTGTGTCCTTGGCCATTTTTCACGTGGGCACCCTTTCTACATTGCTCCTACCCACCATGCAGTCGCTCTGCAAGCTGCGGCTTCTGGCAGGAGACGGCTTAAGTGCCACACATTACTTGTCCGGCCGTAGGAAGCATTGCATAGTACAAGACGGCAAGTCCCTGGGCCGACTAGTCGAACCCGCTACCCGGCGGCATAACAAAAAATGACATACTCATAGTCATAATTCTTATCATATATATAAAAGGGGGCAGTCCCCGAGCTCTTCTCGGGGGACCCGGAGTCTTCGTACTTTAATACAAAAGGTAGCGTGGTACATACTACATCAACTGTAGAATCTTCGAAGGAGATTTGCATTCCATGGCCGCTCAGTCTCCTTGCCGGGGTCGTCCCTCTTGCGTGCTCGAGGCTTCTGAGCGTCGATCAGGTAGTAGGAGTCATTGACCAACACTTTGCTGATGATGAAGGGGCCTTCCCAAGGTACTGAGAGCTTGTGCTGGCCAGCTGTTCGCTGGATCAGCCGGAGCACAAGGTCTCCTTCTTGGAAAGATCTTGGCTTGACCTTCCGGTTGTAGTATCGGCGTAGGCTCTACTGGTAGATGCTAGACCGGCTGAGTGCCAGCAGCCGGCCCTCTTCCAGCAGATCGACACCATCTTGTTGTGCTTCTTCTGCCTCCTCTTCGGTGTAGATGGTGACTCGAGGGGAGTCGAATTCTATGTCCGTTGGGATGACGACTTCGGCATCATAGACGAGGAAGAAAGGTGTGAAGCCAGTTGACTTGTTTGGAGTTTGCACAGGCTCTAGAGGACGGCTGGCAGCTCGTCGAGCTAGCAGCCGGCCGAACACTCTAGAGGCTCGACCAGTCGAGGCTTGATGCCAGACAAGATGAGGCTGTTTGCTCGCTCCACCTGGCCGGTTGACTGTGGATGGGCGACGGATGCTAAGTCCAGTCGGATGCCCTGTGTCGCGCAGAAACGAGCCAAGGCGCCTTTGGCAAAGTTTGTGCCATTGTCGGTGATGATGTTGTGTGGTATGCCATACCGGATGGTGATGTCGGAGATGAAAGTTACAGCAGTCGGACCATTCAACTTCTTGATTGGTTTTGCTTCTATCGACTTTGTGAACTTGTCCACCGCGACAAGCAGATGAGTCAAGCCACCTCTTGCCGTCTTGAACGGCAAAGGGCCAGGCTATGGGAATAGTCTTGAGTGCAGAAGCCGGCTAATGAGGCTTTGAACGAAACTTCTGGCACCCTTTGTATTTCTGGACCAAGCTCTTGGCGTCTTCTAGAGCAGTTGGCCAGAAAAACCATGGTGGAAGGCTTTGGCGACGAGTGCTCTTGAAGCCACGTGGTGGCCACACTCGCCTTGATGGATGTCTTTGAGGATTGCTTGGACTTGCTCCGGCTCGACGCAGCGCTGGTGGACACCGGTGACACTGCGCCTCACAAACTCTCTGTTGACTTTGGTGTACGCTGCCGCCCGGCGTTGCACTTGCCTGGCCGAGATCTCATCAGTCGGCAACTCTTTGTTCACCAGGAAATTGAGGATGGGTTGGGCCCATGAAGGTGTTGCGATTTCTTTGATTGTCAGGACTGCAACTTGGACGAGGGCGGTTGGGCCGGGAGGCGGCGGGTTGGAGTCGGCAGCTGCCTGCTGGGTCGATGAAGTTCCCAGGCCGATTGGTGCAGTCCCTGGGCCGAGCTCTGAAGTCCCCGGGCCGGGCTCTGAAGTCCCCGAGCTTGCCGCCGCAATCCCCGGGCCGGGTTCTGAAGTCCCCGGGCCGGGTGCGACTGCCGCGGCCTCCAGGGCGCCTGCCAGAACCGCCGTGCCAGCCGCTGGACCTCTCAAGTTGGATCAGACTGCTTCAGGAGGAGCCGGCACAAAGATTGAATCTGACTCTGGCGATGGCTTGACAGACGGCTTGAGGAGGCGTTGACGGGTGGAGCCGATTCGTGCCAGGGCATATGCTTGCTCGTTGTCGTTTCTTGGCACATGGAGAAACTCGCACCCTTCAAAATATCCACTGAGTTGCTGTACGAGGAAGCGGTAGCTCGCCATGTTTGCATCTTTGGCGTCCCAATCGCCTGATGACTGCTGGACCACCAAGTCAGAGTCACCATAGCACAGGATCCGGCGAATGCCGAGCTCTTTGGCAAGCCGGAGCCAGTGAATGGCTGCCTCATATTCGGCGACGTTGTTGGAGGCGGCAAAATGCATTTGCAACACATATTTGAGCTTCTCGCCTTTGGGAGAGGTGAGGACGATGCCGACTCCCAAGCCGGTGCGCATCTTGGAACCATCAAAATGCATTCGCCAATGGGTGGAGTCGGTCGCTGGCGGTAGGTACTAGGTTTTGGCCAGCGCTTGTGACTTGATGGCGGTGCGAGGCTGGTAGTAGATGGTGTAGGGGGCCAAATCTATGGCCCATTTGGCCACTCGGCCCGAAGCATCTCGACTTCCAATGATTTCCGCCAGTGGATCAGTGCAGGCCACAGTGATTGGGTGCTCTTGAAAATACGGCTTCAATCTTTTGGCGGCAAAGTGCACGCTATAGGACATCTTCTGGTAGTGGGGGTAGTTTTGCTTAGAGGTCGACAACACTTCACTCGAATAATATACCGGTCTCTGGACCGGTAGTGCCTTGCCTTCCTCCTTGCGCTCTACCACGATGACTGTGCTGACCACTCGGCTGGTGGCGGCGATGTAGAGGAGCATGGGCTCCTTAGGAGTCGGAGCCGCCAGAACAGGCGGAGTAGTCAACATCTTTTTGAGCTTGAGGAAAGCTTCATCCGCCTTGTCGTTCCACTTAAAAAAGGTGGTCTTCTTCATCAGATGGTACAGGGGAAGAGCCTTCTCGCCCAGCCGACTGATGAATCGGTTGATGGATGCCAAACAACCAGTGAAATTATGCACATCCAGCAGTTGGGTGGGTACTTCCATCCTCCCGATGGCCTTGATCTTCACAGGGTAGCACTCTATGCCGCGTTCTAAGACCAGGAATCCAAGAAGCTGGCCGGCTGGTAATCCAAAGATGCATTTCTCTGGGTTGAGCTTGATTTGAAACTGACATAGGTTCTCAAAGGTCTCCTTGAGGTCTTCTAGCAGCGTTCCACGCTTCTCCATCTTCACCACCACATCGTCCATGTAGACGTGGGTGTTTCTGCCGAGTTGCCTGAGGAGGCACTTTTTCATGCAACATTGAAACATGGCGCCTACATTCCTCAAGCCGAACATCATGGTTAAGTAGAAGAAGGCTCCAAATGGTGTGATGAAGGCGGTCTTCATCCTGTCAGCCGAGTTCATCTTGATCTAGTGATATCCTGAATATGCATCCAAAAAACTCAACAGCTCGCATGCCGCTGTGGAGTCTATCACTTGGTCGATTCTTGGCAAAGCGAACGGGTCCTTGGGGCATGCTTTGTTGAGGCTGGTGTAATCAATACACATACGCCACTGCTTGTTTTTCTTCAGCACGAGGACTGGGTTGGCCAGGCATTCTGGAAAGAACACCTCCATGATGAAGACGGCTGCTAGCAGCGGGGCTATCTCTTCTCCAACGACTCTTCTCTTCTCTTCTGACAGGAGGAGCAAGGGCTGCCTGACTGGTTCTGGGACATCTTCTAACATGTCACTTGTGCTCGGCGAAATCTATCAGGACACCCGGCATGTCTTTGGGGGACCATGCAAAGATGTCCCGATTCTCATGGAGGAAATCAACGAGCTCGCCTTCCTATTTGTTGTAGAGGTTTGCACCTACGACAGCGTACCTCTCCAGGTGCTCCGGGTCCAAGGGGATCCTCTTTGTCTCTTTGGCCGGCTTGAACGAGCCCTTATCTTCCGACTCCTTGGGATCGGGCGACATCTCCAGCCGCTTGCCTGCCATCGCCACAACCCGGTCAAGGAGCCGCTTCTCAGCTGCGATCACGAGGGACTCGGCCAACCGACTACTCTCAGCTATGCAGGAAGATGACTTCTTGTAGTCGCCGGCTATGGTCAGAATATCCCTGGAACTCGGCATCTTCATCTTGAGGTAGGCATAGTGGGGGACGGCCATAAACTTGGCCAGAGCAGGTCGGCCAAGTAACCCATGGTATGTGCTCTTGAGGTCCACCACTTCGAACCAGACTGGTTCTCGGCGGAAGTGATCTTTGTCTCCAAAGAGGATGTCTATCTGGATCTTGCCGATTGGTGAGCAGGAAATGCCAGGAACTATGCCATGGAATAGAGTCCGGCTGGACTGTAGCTGCCTTTGTTTGATTCCTAACTTCTCCATGGTATCTTTGTACCGGATGTTGATGTTGCTGCCGCCATCTATCAGAACTCGGGAGAAACGAGCAGCTCGCCTGTCCGTGGCAAGGTGGCATCCAAAACTAGGGCATAGGAGCTGGGGTTGGGAATCACCTCTGGGTGGTCGGCTCTGCTCCAGTTGATGGGCTTCTCGGACCAATGCATGAACTCGAGGGTCTCGGATGTTACTGCATTCACTTCTTGTTGTCGTTGTCGTCTATTGTGCTTATCGTCGGCCATGCTAGTGAACACGATATAAGCTCCGTGCTCTTCTGGGTACTCGTCTTGTATGGCTCCGACTGGTCTGACCACCAGCTGCTGGGGCAGAGGAGGCGGCTGCTGCCCAACAGGAGGAGGAGGCGGAAGGCCGTCTCCCTTGGCGATCCTGGTGAGCCAATGGCACTTCCGAGTGGTGTGGTTGGACGGCTTCGCACCACTATGGAATTTGCAGGGTGCATCCAGAGTCTGCTCATATGAGAAAGCCGGCTGCTAGTCTTCGACTTTCGCCACCTGCCGACTAGTGGAAGCCGGCAGCGTGGCCTTGTGCTTGTGATCGTTCTGCTGTTGACGCCGACTGGTGTCGCCAGCTGGGGTTCGGGGAGCCTGAGGGGCTACTTTGCCAAAGGCGTCAACTTGGATCTCTGCCTTCATGGAGGAGTCGGCTGTGTCATATTTATCTGCTATGATTAGCAGCTCGTCGAGGGTCGCCGACTCGTCACAGAGGAGTCGGTGCTTGACGAGGGTGCCCTCTCAGCACCCAGCGGTGAAGTGCTCGATGGCCTACACCTCGTGCACGCCCTCGCAAGAGTTGCGGAGCTCGGCCCAGCGTGTGAGGTAGTGGAGAGTCGACTCCTTGGGGCCTTGCACGCACAAGGAGAGCTGGCGAGGCTTGGGTGGCCGCTTGTACGTGCTGGTGAAATTGTGGATGAAGGCTTCGGTGAAGTCAACCCAACTCTTGATGCTACAGGGCTTCAGACTATTCAGCCATGTCTAGGCCATGCCCTGGAGCATGAGCGGAACGTACTTTACAACTACGCGCTTGTTGCAGTTTGCTATGCCGACGGCGATGGAGTAGTCAACCAGCCAGTCCTCCGGCTTCACGGAGCCGGTGTATTTGGGCGTGTCTCTAGGGAGCGTGAACCCTCTGGGGAAGGGCTCGTCTAGAATGTGGGGGCCGAAACACGGCGGACCCAACTCATCTTCTTCTTCTAGCGCCAGGGATCGGTGCAGATGGTCGATCCGGTGGCGGGCATCGTTCTCTCCGACTCCCTCTCGACGGCCAAGGCGGTCGCCGAGTGTCGGGTGCTCAACAGGTGGCGGGGTGACGCGCCTTACCCTCCGAGGGGGAGGAGGCGGACAGTCATCCCGACGTTCCACTCCTCTCGGGCGGCCGTCTTGGTCGCGCTCAATGGTGACGCGAGTCCGGTTGCGGCTAGCAGTCGGCTCCTTGTCTCTTCTTCCGCAGACATCACCAGTCGGCATCCGAGAGGTCGTGCCTTGGTCTCGGCAGGGAGGCAGATCGTCATTGTTCCGTCGCGGCGCCTCAGTGCGGCAGCCGGCCTCGTGCTGCTCGGCAGCCGCGTCAAGGAGCCGCTGGACGCGCTCCGCCATCTGGCGACGTCTTTCGCCCCTGAATTTGTCCAGTTCTTCTGCTACCACCTGGGCAGCTTGGATGTTTTCCGCAGGTGTGGTGTTGCCTGATGACCCACAAGTATACGGGATCTATCATAGTCCTTTCTATAAGTAAGAGTGTCGAACCCAACGAGGAGCAGAAGGAAATGATAAGCGGTTTCCAACAAGGTATTCTTTGCAAGTACAGAAATAAGTGGTAACAGATAGTTTTGTGATAGGATAATTTGTAAGGAGCAACAAGTAAATAAAGTGCAGCAAGGTGGCCCAATCCTTTTTGTAGCGAAGGAAAAGCCTGGACAAACTCATATATGATGTAAAGCACTCCCAAGGACACATGGGAATATCGTCAAGCTAGTTCTCATCACGCTCATATGATTCGCGTTCGGTACTTTGATAATTTGGTATGTGGGTGGACCGGTGCTTGGGTGCTTCCCTTACTTGGACAAACATCCCAATTATGATTAACCTCTATTGCAAGCATCCGCAAATACAACAAAAGTATTAAGGTAAACCTAACCATAGCATGAAACATATGGATCCAAATCAGCCCCTTATGAAGCAACGCATAAACTAGGGTTTAAGCTTCTGTCACTCTAGTAACCCATCATTTACTTATTACTTCACAATGCCTTCCTCTAGGCCCATACAATGGTGAAGTGTCATGTAGTCGACGTTCACATAACACCACTAGAGGAGAGACAACATACATCTCATCAAAATATCAAACGAATACCAAATTCACATGACTACTAATAGCAAGACTTCTCCCATGTCCTCAGGAACAAAAGTAACTATGCACAAAGCATAAACATGTTCATAATCAGAGGGGTATTAATGTGCATATAGGATCTGAACATATGATATTCCACCAATTAAACCAACTAGCATCAACTACAAGGAGTAATTAACACTACTAGCAACCTACTAGCACCAATCCCGGACTTGGAGACAAGAATTGGATACAAGAGATGAACTAGGGTTTTGAGATGAGATGGTGCTGATGAAGATGTTGATGGAGATTGCCCTCTCCCGATGAGAGGAACATTGGTGATGACGATGGTGATGATTTCCCCCTCCGGGAGGGAAGTTTCCCCGGCAGAACATCCCCGCCAGAACCCTAGATTGGTTCCGCCAAGGTTCCGCCTCATGGTGGAGGAGTTTTGTCCGAGAAGATGGCTTATGATTTTTTTCCATCGACAGAGTCCATATAGCAGAAGATGGTCACCGGAGGGCCACCAGGGGGCCCACAAGGTAGGTGGCGCGCCCAGGGGGGTAGGGCACGCCCCCCACCCTCGTGGGCAGGGTGTGGCCCCCTGGTGAAGTTCTTGAGCTATATTTTTTTATATATTTGGAAAACATCATCCGTGAAGTTTCCGGACTTTTGGAGCTGTGCAGAATAGGTCTCTAATATTTGCTCCTTTCCCAGCCAGAATCCCAGCTGCCGGCATTCTCCCTCTTTATGTAAACCTTGTAAAATAAGAGAGAATAGGCATAAGTATTGTTACATAATGTGTAATTACAGCCCATAATTCAATAAATATTGATATAAAAGCATGATGCAAAATGGATGTATCAACTCCCCCAAGCTTAGACCTCGCTTGTCCTCAAGCAAAAAGCGAAATTGAAAAATATGTCCACATGTTTAGAGATGAAGGTGTTGATAAAAATAAAATACGGACATGAGGGCATCATGATCATTCTTAGAACAACAACTTATATAATTCTTGTCATATGATTTCTTATGCTAGAGTAATAATTCAATCACAATAGCAAGTATGAATTAAATCGTAAACTTCATTGAAAACTAACAAACTATAATCTCTGTCATGGAAGCAATTGCAATTTATCGTAACATAGGAAAGAGTCAATGTGTAAGAGCTTTTCAGCATGTCCACATACTCAACTATCATATAATATTTCACAATTGCTCACACTCATACAATACTTATGGGTATGGAGTTTTAATCAGACACAGAGAAAGATAGGGCCCTATAGTTTTTGCCTTCCAACATTTTACCTCAAGGGTAATGTCAACAGTAATAGTTCATGAAAACCCACATCCAATTAGCCATATACCAGGATCTTTCCAACATATTGTGCTTGCCAAAGGATAAAATGTAAAAAGGAAGGGTGAAGATCACCATGACTCTTATGCAATGTAGGAGATAAAAGTAAAAGATAGGCCATTCGCAGAGGGAAGCATAGGTTGTCATGCGCTTTTATGGTTGGATGCACAAAATACTAATGTGAAAGAACGTCACTTTATATTGCCACTTGTGATATGGACCTTTATTATGCAGTCTGTCGCTTTTATTACTTCCATATCACACGATCGTATAAAGCTTATTTCTTCCACACCAATCAATCATACATATTTAGAGAGCAATTTTTTATTGCTTGCACCGATGACAACTTACTTGATGGATCTTACTCAATCCAAAGGTAGGTATAGTGGACTCTCATGGAAAATCTGGTTTAAGGGTATTTGGAAGCACAAGTAGTATCTCTACTTGGTGCAATGAATTTGGCTAGCATGAGGGAGAAAGGCAAATTCAACATGTTGGAGGATCCAAGACAATATAATTGATCTCAGATGTAAGAAAACATAACCCATTATGTTGTCTTCCTTGTCCAATGTCAACTATTTAGCAAGTCATATTTTAATGAGTGCTCACAATCATAAAAGATGCCCAAGATAGTATATTTATATGTGAAGACCTCTCTTTCTTTATTACTTCCTATTAATTGCAACGATGACCAAAACTATGTTTGTCAACCCTTAGTAACTTTTATTCATCATACTCTTTCTATGTGACCTCATTACTCTCCATAAGAGTCATATGATCTCTTTGTTTCTTTTTATTTCTTTCTCTTTTCTTTTATTCACTTAGGATCATGGCAAAATAATCAAGCCCTTGACTCAACACTAATGTTTATTATATAGCTCAAGGACTCGATTACATAGAAGGATAATAAAGCAAAACTCACGACTAGATCATACTAAGAACTTTTATTCTACTAGATCAAAATATTACCAAAACGATCGAACTAAGAAAAATGGTAAAGATAAAAGTGATGGTGATACGATAACGGGGCACTCCCCCAAGCTTGGCAGTTTCCAAGTGGAGTGCCCATACCAGATACTCAATTCTTCTTTGTTGGTGAAGAAGGTGGAGTTGTTGATGATGGATAGTTGCACATCGAGCGTAGGAGGTCTTCTAGCTTGCGGATAAAGCCCTTGAGTGCGATGGTATGCTCCTTCAACAAAATATTTTCACATGTGAGATACTTATTTTGCATACGAGCCAACTCAATCATCTTGAAGGCTTTGATTTCTGTTGGGGTAAGAAGATTGTGATCCAGTTGAAGGGTGTCTTCTATTGCTAGAACTTGGTCCTCCATGGCCTTCTTGATCCCTTCATCCTTGTTGATCTCCATAGGTTCTTCTCTCTTCAGCTCTGTCTTCATTGGCCAAGCTTCGTTGCCCTCATGGTTGAGGGAGACGACATAGTGATTGGCCTTGACAACCCTGACAGAAAACAGCTCGAAACAAAAACAAGAGGATTTTGTGTGATACGGGAGTCAAAACCTCCGGGAGATTATATAATGAATTTTTACTGACCAAAATACGTGTCATGTATGAAAACGGAGTCCGGAGAGCACATGAGGTGCCCACGAGGTAGGGGGGTGCGCCCAGGGGGTAGGGTGCACCCTCCACCCTCGTGGAGCCCTCGTGTCCTTTCTGGACTGCTGCTTATTTTTCTATTTTTCTAAATATTCCAAAATGGAGAAATATTGCCTTAAAAACTGTTTTTTGGAGTCGGTTTACTTTCTATACCACATACCTATTCCTTTTCAGAGTCCGAAACGTTTTGTAAAGTGTCCCTTATGTATTCCTCTAGGGTTATGGTTTCAATAACATTGGTTTCAACATTTATGGGATTACCTGAGATATAATGTTTGATTCTTTGACCATTTACAACCTTCAGATTTGTGCCTTCGAAGTTGTTGATTTTTATGGCACCGGAACGGTAGACCTCCTTGATAACGTAGGGACCTTCCCATTTAGAGAGAAGTTTTCCTGCAAAAAATCTTAAATGAGAGTTGTATAGCAATACATAATAACCTACATTAAACTCACTCTTTTGTATTCTTTTATCATGCCACCTTTTGACTTTCTCTTTAAACAACTTGTCATTTTCGTAGGCTTGGGTTCTCCATTCATCAACTGAGCTAATATCAAATAACCTGTTCTCACCGCCAAGTTTAGAATCATAATTAAGTTCTTTAATAGCCCAATAGGCCTTGTGTTCTAGTTCAAGAGGCAAGTGACATGCTTTTCCATAGACCATTTTATGCGGAGACATACCCATAGGATTTTTATATGCAGTTCTATAGGCCCATAATGCATCATCAAGTTTCTTGGACCAATTCTTTCTAGACCTATGAACAGTCTTTTGCAAAATTAATTTAAGTTCTCTATTACTCAATTCTACTTGCCCACTAGACTGAGGGTGATAAGGGGATGCAATTCTAAGATTAATATCATATTTAGCAAGCATTTTAAGGAAAGCACCATGAATAAAATGTGAACCACCATCAGTCATTAAATATCTAGGGACACCAAACCTTGGAAAGATAACTTCTTTAAGCATTTTAATAGAAGTGTTATGATCAGCACTACTAGTTGGAATAGCTTATACCCACTTAGTAACGTAATCAACAACAACTAGAATATGTGTATAACCATTAGAGGAAGGAAAAGGTCCCATATAGTCAAAGCCCCAAACATCAAATGGTTCAATAACAAGTGAATAATTCATAGGCATTTCTTGACGTCTACTAATATTACCAATTCTTTGACATTCATCACAAGATAAGACAAACTTACGGGCATCCTTGAAGAGAGTAGGCCAGTACAAACCAGATTGTAGTACCTTATGTGCAGTTCTATCTCCAGCATGGTGCCCTCCATAAGCTTCGGAAGAGTGACACTTGCGTAGGATCTGTTCATGTTCATGCTCAGGTACACAACGTCTAATAACACCATCTACTCCTTTATAAAGATGTGGGTCATCCCAAAAGTAATGCCTCAAATCATAGAAGAACTTTTTCTTTTGCTGGTATGTGAAACTAGGTGGTATAAACTTAGCAACAATGTAATTAGCATAATTAGCATACCATGGAGTAGTATGAGAAGCATTTATGACATTTAATTGCTCATCAGGAAAGCAATCATCAATAGGTAGTGGGTCATCAAGCATAGTTTCTAACCTAGACAAGTTGTCTGCAACGGGGTTCTCGGCTCCTTTTCTATCAACAATATGTAAATCAAATTCTTGAAGCAAGAGAACCCATCTAATAAGTCTAGGTTTAGCATCTTTCTTTTCCATAAGATATTTAATAGCCGCATGATCAGCGTGAATAGTTACTTTAGAATCAACAATACAAGGTCTAGACTTATCACAAGAAAATACAACTGCTAAGAATTCTTTTCCAGTAGTAGCATGATTTCTTTGAGCATTGTCTAGAGTTTTACTAGCATATTGGATAACATTTAGTTTCTTATCAACTCTTTGTCCTAGAACAACACCTACAGCATAACCACTAGCATCACACATAATTTCAAAGGGTAAATTCCAATCAGGTGGCTGAACAATAGGTGCAGAGATCAATGCTTTCTTAAGTATTTCAAATGCTTCTACAGAATCATCATCAAAGACAAATGGTATATCTTTTTGTAATAAATTAGTCAGAGGCCGAGAGATTTTTAAGAAGTCCTTAATGAACCTCCTATAAAAACCGGCATGACCAAGGAAAGTTCTTATACCTTTGATGTCCTTGGGACATGGCATCTTTTCAATAGCATCAACCTTGGCTTTATTAACTTCAATACCTCTTTTAGAAACTTTATGCCCCAAGACAATACCTTCATTAACCATAAAGTGGCACTTTTCCCAATTCGGGACAAGATTAGTTTCTTCACATCTCTGCAAAACTCGATCAAGGTTGCTCAAGCAATCATCAAAAGAAGATCCATAGACGGAAAAGTCATCCATGAGAACCTCACAAATCTTTTCACAAAAGTCAGAGAATACAGCCATCATGCATATTTGAAAGGTAGCAGGTGCATTACATAAACCAAAAGGCATACGTCTATAAGCAATAGTACCAAAAGGGCATGTAAAAGTAGTCTTTGATTGATCTTTGGCTGACACAGGTATTTGAGAGAACCCAGAATAACCATCTAGAAAGCAAAAATGTGTATGTTTTGATAATCTTTCTAGCATTTGAATGATAAAAGGTAAGGGGTAATGATCCTTTTTAGTAGCCTTATTTAATTTGCGGAAATCAATTGCCATCCTATAACCAGTAATAATTCTTTGAGGAATTAATTCATCTTTATCATTAGGAACAACAGTAATACCTCCCTTCTTAGGGACACAATGGACAGGACTTACCCACTGACTATCAGCAATGGGGTAAATTATACCTGCCTCAAGGAGCTTTAGTATCTCCTTTCTTACCACTTCTTTCATTTTAGGATTTAGTTGGCGTTGATGATCAAGAACTGGTTTAGCATCTTCTTCCAAATTATTTTTATGTTGGCATAGAGTGGGACTAATGCCCTTAAGATCATCAAGAGTATACCCAATAGCAGCACTATGCTTCTTCAGAATTTTCAATAATCTCTCTTCTTCATGTTCTGAAAGGTTAGCACTAATAATAACATGATATATCTTTTTCTCACCAAGATAAGCATATTTAAGACTATCCGGTAACGGTTTAAGCTCAAACACGGGATCACCCTTGGGTGGAAGAGGATCCCCTAGGATTTTAATAGGTAAATTGTGTTTCAGAATAGGTTCCTATTTAAAGAATACTTCATCTAATTCTCTTCTTTCATTCATAAACATATCATTTTCATGGTCTGGCAAATATTGTTCTAAAGGATCACTAGGAGGTACGACAATAGAAGCAAGACGAATAATTGGATCTTTACTAGGTAATTCTTCTTCACAGTGTTGTCTACTAAATTTAGAAAAATTAAATTCATGAGTCATATCATCTAAATCGACAGTAACAATATCCCTTTTGTAATCTATGGTAGCATTAACAGTATTTAAGAAGGGTCCCCCAAATATAATGGGACATAAGCTATCTTGTGGGGAACAAAGAACAAGAAAAGCAGCAGGATATTTAGTTTTCCCACACAAGACTTCAACATCTCTAACAATTCCCATTGGTAAAATAGTATCTCCATTAGCAAGTTTAATTGCGACATCAATATCTTCTAACTCAACAGGTGCAATGCCATGCATAATTTCTTTGTATAAGTCAATAGGTATTGCACTAGCACTAGCACCCATATCACATAAGCCATGATAACAATGATCTCCTATTTTAACAGAAATAACAAGCATACCAACCACAGGTCTAGGTTTATCTGTATCACGGGGTTTACCAATTCTAGCAGTTTCATCACAGAAATAAATAACATGCCCATCTATATTATCAAACAAGAGATCTTTAACAATAGCAATATTAGGTTCAACTTTAACTTTCTCAGGAGGTGTATATGTTTTAATATTGCTTTTACGAACCACAGTTGAAGCTTTAGCATGATCCTTGATACTAACAGGGAAAGGCTGTTTCTCAACATAAGAAGTAGGAACAATAGGATCATTATAGGTGATAGTCTTCTCTTCAACTTTAATAGGTGCAGCTTTTTTTACTTCTATGGGAGGATGATATTTAAACCACTTCTCCTTGGGGAGATCAACATAAGCAGCAAAAGATTCACAAAAAGAAGTTACTACCTCAGAGTCAAGTCCATATTTAGTGCTAAATTTACAAAAAATATCGGTATCCATAAAATATTTAACACAATCAAAACTAGGTGTCATACCTGACTCCTTACCATTGTCGAGGTCCCAATCTTCGGAGTTGCGTTTAATTCTTTCCAATAAATCCCATTTGAATTCAATAGTCTTCATCATAAAAGAGCCAGCACAAGAAGTATCAACCATGGTGCGATTGTTATCAGAATGCCGAGCATTAAATTTTTGAATAATGATTTCTCTTGAGAGCTCATGATTGGGGCAAGAATATAACATTGATTTAAGCCTCCGCCAAGCTTGAACGATGCTTTCTCATTCGCGAGGCCAAAATTATATATATAATTGCGATCACGATGAACAAGATGCATAGGATAAAACTTACGATGAAATTCCAATTTCAATCGTTTGTAATTCCAAGACTCCATATCATCACATAGCCTGTACCATGTCGATGCATCTCCCCTCAAAGATAAAGGGAAGACCTTCTTCTTAACAACTTCTCCGGGTACATTTGCAAGCTTAAATAATCCACAAACTTCATCCATATATATTAGATGCTCATCAGGATGTTTTGTTCCATCTCCCAAAAAAGGATTAGCTAGCAGTTTTTCTACCATACCCAAAGGAATTTCAAAGCAAGCATTTTCATTTTCAGTAGGTTAAGGAGCAACTCTTTGCTATACTGGTTGGGGTGAAGATACCCTGAACAAGCCCCTCAGAGGATTACTTTCCATAGTAACAAATGACAGTAAATTTCAGCACACAATATAAATTTTTCCTTACCAAATTCCACTTACCAAAGGCGCTTCACTCCCCGGCAACGGCGCCATAAAAGAGTCTTGATGACGCACAAGTATACGGGATCTATCGTAGTCCTTTCGATAAGTAAGAGTGTCGAACCCAACGAGGAGCAGAAGGAAATGATAAGCGGTTTCCAGCAAGGTATTCTCTGCAAGTACTGAAATAAGTGGTAACAGATAGTTTTGTGATAGGATAATTTGTAACGAGCAACAAGTAAAGAAAGTAAATAAAGTGCAGCAAGGTGGCCCAATCCTTTTTGTAGCAAAGGACAAGCCTGGACAAACTCTTATATGATGTAAAGCGCTCCCGAGGACACATGGGAATATCGTCAAGCTAGTTTTCATCACGCTCATATGATTCACGTTCGGTACTTTGATAATTTGGTATGTGGGTGGACCGGTGCTTGGGTGCTGCCCTTACTTGGACAAACATCCCAATTATGATTAACCTCTATTGCAAGCATCCGCAAATACAACAAAAGTATTAAGGTAAACCTAACCATAGCATGAAACATATGGATCCAAATCAGCCCCTTACGAAGCAACGCATAAACTAGGGTTTAAGCTTCGGTCACTCTAGCAACCCATCATCTACTTATTACTTCCAAATGCCTTCCTCTAGGCCCAAACAATGGTGAAGTGTCATGTAGTCGACATTCACATAACACCACTAGAGGAGAGACAACATACATCTCATCAAAATATCGAATGAATACCAAATTCACATGACTACTAATAGCAAGACTTCTCCCATGTCCTCAGGAACGAAAGTAACTACTCATAAAGCATAAACATGTTCATAATTAGAGGGGTATTAATGTGCATATAGGATCTGAACATATGATCTTCCACCAATTAAACCAACTAGCATCAACTATAAGGAGTAATTAACACTACTAGCAACCTACTACCACCAATCCTGGACTTGGAGACAAGAATTGGATACAAGAGATGAACTAGGGTTTTGAGATGAGATGGTGCTGACGAAGATGTTGATGGAGATTGCCCTCTCCCGATGAGAGGAGCATTGGTGTGACGATGGTGATGATGTCCCCCTCCGGGAGGGAAGTTTCCCCGACAGAATAGCCCCGCCAGAACCCTAGATTGGTTCCGCCAAGGTTCCGCCTCATGGCGGCAGAGTTTCGTCTGAGAAGATGGCTGATTATTTTTTTCCGATTGAAAGAGTCCATATAGAAGAAGATGGTTACCGGAGGGCCACCAGGGGGCCCACGAGGTAGGGGGGCATGCTCAGGGGGGTAGGGCGTGCCCCCACCCTCGTGGGCAGGGTGTGGCCCCCTGGTGAAGTTCTTGAGCTCAATGTTTTTTTATATATTTGGAAAACATCATCCGTGAAGTTTCAGGACTTTTGGAGCTGTGCAGAATAGGTCTCTAATATTTACTTCTTTTCCAGCCAGAATCCCAGCTGGCATTCTCCCTCTTTATGTAAACCATGTAAAATAAGAGAGAATAGGCATAAGTATTGTGACATAATGTGTAATAACAGCCCATAATGCAATAAATATTGATATAAAAGCATGATGCAAAATGGATGTATCATAGATGGGGCAATCTGCCCCGAACAGGTTGGCGATGGCCACACTGAACTGCTGGACCGTGCCAAGGCGGCTAGGCCCAGCTGGAGCCGGCGTGCCGCCCACAGCACGGTCCATCTCGCGCTGATAGGCTTCTGACAGGTGTCTCATGCTGGCAAGCCTCTTGGCGCCCTCGACGAGCTGGATGTGGCGTGCCTCCAGCATCTCGGCATCGACGTCTTCTGGGATGGGCGCCGTTAGGTCTTGAAGTGTCGCGTCGAGCGGGTCGCGAGCACCTCCGCTTGAGTGCTTGCCTTGACCGATGAGAAGCACTTCGGCGACGGTGCTTCCGCTGCTCTCCGCGCAAGGGAGCGGCTCATCGTAGACCACGACGTTGGTGGGGAATGCGTCGAGCGACGCAGTGTCGGAGTCAACCAACATCGGTTCGGTGGAGTGTACAGACTCCAGGTCCACAGCTGGCTCACTGGCGATGTGGAGTTGATCGAGGAGGCCCGCGAGGAGGCTCTCGGGGCCGTCTGTGCCCCCGTCGGACGTGGGCTCGCCGGAGAGGTTGACCTTGCCAATGAGATCAGCGATGCAACTTGCAGCGCAGGCGACTTCGGCGCCATGCAGCGCATCGGTGCAGACTCCGTCTAGCGTGCCGGGCTAGCTGCACTCGCCAGGGAGAAAAAGGGTTCCCGTCTAGAACAGGTCTCCAGACGACGGTGCACCTCGACCCACGGTGGGCGCCAAATGTCGGGGGTTGGGTGCGACATATGCCAAGGGATGGCTTATCATGGTGGGGGCGAGTAGAACGTCGCTGGTTCCCGGAAGCGGGATCAGGCATAGACACGAACGCCGGCGTACTTTACCCAGGTTCGAGGCTCTCCTAGGAGATAACACCCCTAGTCCTGCTCTGCGGGGTCTCCGCATGATCACTAAGGCACAAGTGAATACAAAGGTGCTCCTTGAGCTATATGCTAGAGGTAAGAGAAGGCAGGGCTAGCTGCCTCCTTCCTATATGATCTGGTCTAGTTCTAACAGGTTGGGAACCCTTTGCATAGGTGCCCTGGGGGAGTTTATATAGGCCTACCCCCAGGGGTACAATGGTAATCTGGCCGGGCGTAGGGCCCGGCTGCCAGTCTCTCTGGTCGCCGGCTTCTCCGCCGACTACTGGGGCCCACCGCCTAGTGGGCCCCGCCAGCTGGTCTGGTACGGAGCCAACAGGCCGCCTCCGCCGCTCGTGGGTCCTGCTGGCTGCGGGTCTCTAATGACGCAAGCTTGGTCAGGGGGTTGTGGCTACAGCTCCGCCGCCTGGCGGGTGATTACTGTAGCCACTCCACGTCTCGCCTGGTTAATGGCAAGTGGGTCCCGAGGAAGGGGCGGGCCGACTCCTAGGGGCCGACCTCCCTCGGGTCCGACTGGTGGGATTGCCGTCGTCTTCTGGGCTCTCGCTGACTGGTGGGGCCCGTCGTCCTTGGGCCGTACCGACAGGCCGTCGTGGGAGCAGGACTCCACCTGTCTGTGATGATGTCAGGGATGGCATGGCAACAATGCTGCACCGGATAGAGATCTCCGCCGCACGGCGCACTGTGACCACGCCATCCCCTGGAAAGGTGGAGGGGGTGGGCTACACTTTAGCCATTCCCTGTCCCGTCCCCCTTCATGAGGGCACGGGCTTCGCTGGTGCCGTGGGCCGACTCCTCGGGGCCGACTTCTCTAGAAGGCGCCGAGTAGGAGTCAGCTTGTCTTGGCCTTGCCTCTAGGACTCGGCCGTATACGGGCAGCCGGCTGTTCCTCCGGCCGCCCCCCAGAAGACGGCTCTTCTCCTTGGCATATTGAGGGGCGCAGTCTGCCCCGATGTCTTGAAAGGTTCTGGGCCTCGGGTTAGCCTACCCGTGGCCCATTACTCCAACACCGATCTTTCTTGTTGAGAATGAAGCACTTGCAACCAAATGCACATAAGTACTTGACATTGGGCTTGTTCCTGGTTAAGACTTCATATGGAGTCTTTGCCAATATCTTGCGGAGGAAGAGTCGGTTTTATGCATGACATGTGGTGTTGACGCCCTCGGCCCAAAAACTATGTGGTGACTTATACTCATCCAACATGGACCTTGCTATTTCCACAAGAGTACGGTTCTTCCCCTCAGCTACACCATTATTCAGGAGTGTATGGTGCGGAGTATTGATGCTCAATCCCCTCATCACTAAGCAATTCTTCCAAGGTGTAGTTCTTGAACTCGGTGCAATTGTCGCTTCTTATTACCAACATTTCTTTATCAAATTTGTGTTGGGCTTGCTTGGCAAAATCAAAGAAGGTGATGTTCATCTCGTCCTTGGACTCGAGGAAGAACACCCATGTGCGTCTTGAATAATCATCAACAATGACAAGACCATACTTTTCCCACCAAGACTATCCCATGAAGGAGGCCCAAAGAGATCCACATTAAGGAGCTCCAAAGGCCTTGAAGTAGATACAATATTCTTGGGTGGGTGCTTTGATTGATATTGCTTCCCGGCTATGCATGCACTACACACACGATCTTTCCCAAAAGAAACATTGGTTTGTCCAAGGATGTGATTTCCCTTCAAGAGATCTTGAAGATTTCTCATGCCGGCATGGGCTAGCCGGCGATGCCATAGCCACACCTTGTCGGCCTTGGCCATTATACAAGTTGCATGAAATGTACTCTCCTTAGGGAAATCAACTATGTAAAGGTTCCCATCCAACTCTCCAACAAAGGCCACTTCGAGAGTATCTCTCTTAAAGAATTCAACATCCGTTAGTCCAAATAGTGTATCATAACCAATAGAAGCCAATTGACGAACCGAAAGCAAATGATATTTAAGGGATTGGACAAGCATGACATTTGCAAGAGACATGTCATTTGTGATAGCCACCTTGCTCAACCCAAGTACATGTCATTTTGATCCTCCACCAAATACAATGCTCATAAATGGTTGAATAGCTTCCATGAAATCGAAGAGCAATTTCCTATCTTCGGTGATATGGTTGGTGCATCCGCTATCGATCACCCATTTAACTCCACCGGAGAAGGAAACCTACACACAATTCACGACTTGGTTAGAGGCACTCATTTTGCAATGGGGCCTCTCAAGTTAGTCACAAGGTTCTTAGGAACCCAAATATAATAGAATTAGAATGCACTACGAGGACTAACAAATTGAGCGTAAACTTCTCCATCCTTTGTTTCATGAAGTACATAGGATGGAGGCATGAACTCCTCTGGTTTGTTGAGAGTGGGCATACCCCTAGTGGCCTTCCCACTCGCAACTGTACCTTTCTCCTTCCGCCCTTCATGTACAAATGTCTCCTTGAGATGTGTGGTGAACTGTTGAGAAGATGTTTTCTTATTGCTTATGCTTGGGTGAAACCCTACCCCTTTCTTGGCAACCACCTCGTTGTGTTGGATCAATACCTCATTAAGATTTCTTTTGTCCTTGAGCACATGTAATGAGTCCTCTCTCGAGTTGTGCCTTTGGGAGATGATTTTACTCAAGAATGATACTAGATCACCACTAGAGTTAGTAGTACAAGCATCAACATTGATAATATGTGAGGAGTAAACCTTGGGTATAGTTTGAAGATAAGTAAGTTTGAGCATCTCAAATCTCTTTGTAAGAAGGGTGAGATCCTCTTCCTTATAATTGAGGGACACAGATAGAATCTCACAATCCTTAGAGAGAGAAGCATGAGATTCCGCAAGCTTACTTTTATTATTCATCAACTCCTTGCAAGAGTTCTTGGCTTTTTCAAGGAGGAAAGTTCTTTAGCATGAACAATAATGTTTGCACCAATTTTTAAGCATAGTTCATCATTTCATGCTTCCTCATATTGGACTTTCCGCTCAAGGATTTCATACGTATCATTTTCCTCGGTAAGAGGGTTTCGAGTTCCTTAATGGTGATGGTGTGCATACTCACCATGTCCATAAGCATACGAAACATAGTGATCTTCTTTCCTTTAAGGGAGCACATGAACTTATTTAGTTTAGCAAGCATAGGATCATTTATATCGTCATCATCATAATTATCCTCCGCAACAAGGTATTCATCACTAGGAGTAGACGGAGTGAAAAGAGGAGGATTTGAATGTGGTGTTACCTTGACCTTGTCAGGAGAGTTTTGGTTCTCTCCATCTTCCACCACGGCCTTAGCCATTAAACACTGGTGTGCATTTCCCTTGTAGTCTTTCATGCAGTTGTAGGTGACAACATGACCACTATTGTTCACTAGCCTCAAGGTGTTTTGAGAATCTTGATCTACTCCAGCAACACCGCCAACATCACCCGGATTGGATTCTTCTTGAGCAACCATTGCCTTTCCATCTCTCTTTTTGAACATGGAGTTCAAAGGATTTGGCAACTTCTTCTTAGGAAAGGTCTTGGGAAACCTTGGTTTATTTTCTCTCTTCTCATAAGGACAGTTGTTGGAGAAGTGGTTGGTTTCTTCATTGTTGTAGCACTTTCTCACTTTCTTCTTTTGGAATCTTCCCTTTAATTTTCCCGCGCTAAACTTCTTGACAAAGAGGGAAATATCTTCATATGATGGGCTCTCACCAGAGTGAATCTCATCACCATATTCATCATCATCACCAACATCTTCACTTTGCTCTTCCTCACATACATGCTTGGCCTTCAAAGCAAGATTGATCTTTGTCGTTGAGGTACCATGCATGGCAAGATGTTTTGTAGCATTTTCCTGGTTTCTTTGAATAGTTTAAACGTGCATATTATGTCATAAGGAGTTATTTCCTTGAATCCATGATGTTTCCTTATGTCCCACACCATTTGGTGTTGATACGGAGCAAGAGCATGAAGTAATTTGTCCACAAGAAATCTCTTAGTCAAGTTCAATCCATCGTGTGTCTTGTCAGAATCACAGGACTCGATGTCGGTGGAGAAGGTCATGAGACGCTCAACGAGATGCTTAGGGGATTCACCTTCCTCCTACAAAAGTTTTGCAATTGACCCTTGGCAATTCCATATTGAGCTAGCCGGAGAGTGGAGGTACCGGTCTTTGTCCTCACAATACTATCCCATAACTCCTTATCACTTGTCATGTGTATGTAAGGTCTCATTTGCTTATCATTCATTCCTTTCCTTATGCACATGATTGCGGTGTCATTGAGATGCTTGTAATATGTTTCTCTTGAAGTGAGATTGTTTGGGTTGACAGGGTTGTAGCCATGCTCCAACATATCCAACATTTCATCATTGGCATACCTAAGATGGTCCTGCATACCAACTCTCCACAAAGTAAAATTAGAACTGTCATCAAGCAAAGGGGGTTTTCCCCTAGTGTTATACTTAGGTTTATCTACTTGAGGTCTTGCATAAAGCCATGTAACACTAGATTGATCAATACTAGGAGGTTGTTGGCCAAGTCAAGGAGTAGGCGCAGTTGGCGTCGAGGCCGCACCACCCAGATTGGCAAGTGGTGTGAGAATCGTGGTTAATGCGGATAACCTCATTTGGATCAAGGCCTTAAGAGAAGCATCATGCTCCTCCTTTTGCTTAGCAAGGGCCCGTTGCGGATCCTCAGAAGTGAAGGACTTGACTTCCAAAGAAGTCATGCCCTTCTCCTTCAGATCTGCAACAAGGTGAGTCCCATCGGGGTTCATCTCAGTCTAGGGCGGTTAAGACACAAGAATAGAGCACAAGGATCTAATTCCAATTGAAAGGATCAAGATGAACCTAGAGGGGGTGAATAGGTACATGTACAAATATTAATTCTTATTTAGCAATATTTAGGCTAGAATGTGGAATATGAAGGTGGGTCTAACAATTGCAAACATGATACAATGAGCTAAGCAAGGTGACCAACTACTACAATTATGAATAGGCAGTTGCAATATAATACAAGTAAAGACTAAGAGACACGTAACCATAAGTAGGGAGCTAGGGTTAGGAATAACCACAACTCCGAGAGGTGAGGATGTATGTAGATGTTCACTTCCTTCGAGGGAAGCTATGTCACCGTTTAGATATGTGCACACCAACGCCATGAAGTCTCACCCTATTCTCTCTTTGAGATATCACCATGAAGGCAATTCTCAACCACTATTGGTCCACCTTGGGGTAGTTTCTAAACCCTAACAAACTTTCCGGGGGCAATCAAAATGAATGATTCCTCATCGGAGCACTCCTACCACCTAGGAGTCTCCAACCTCTAAGCATAACAAGATCCAAGGGGAAAAGCTCATGACATGCTCAAATCACGATTTTATTCGGTCACAGGAAGGAGATGGAGAAGATATTTCTTTCGATTGGAACAACTCTCTCAAACTCACATGGATCAACTCGGGATCTAGGAATTTGTGGGGGATCAAGAGAGAGGGAGCACTTGTGTTCTTCGGGTGTGTTAGAGTGTAGTGATCAGTCTTATCCTATAGAGGTAAGACGCTATATATACCACACACAAATTAAAGTCATTTAGGCCAGAAGTTGACCTACCCGGATGATCCGGACAAGGTCCGGATGATCTGTAAATGAGCCCGGACGACATTGGTAGAAAATGAGCTGCAAGGTGGCCAGACGATTCAGGATACTGTCCGGATAATCTGGGCAAAGCCCGGATGATCCGGATGCCCATCCATATGATCCGGCTTCATCCATAGAGCTTTTGATGCCAGGGAGACCCTAGTAGGATGATCCAGGACTAGGTCCGGACGATCCGGGCTCAGCACGGACGATCTGGGACCCGCTTCGAATGATCCGGCTAGAAACACATATGTGGATATTATGTGGTGTAGGTTTTGGCTAGGTAATTTTCCTAGGGACATTTGGTCTTTATGAAACATCTCGAGAAATAATCTGTGTGCAAGGAGATAGTGAACAAAAGATGATATTTGAGCAAAACTTGAACATACCCCCTAGATCCCTATTTCTCAAGAAATGTATAAAAGAAAACAAATGCTTCTTTTCTCATTGGTCATCTGCTTGAGCAATTTCCGATTTGATATGTTAATGATCCACATATTTATGCCAAGGGAACTAATCACCTGTGTACATACTCAGCAAACACAATTAGTCTCCTATATGTAGTTTGTCATCAACATCAAAATACAGTTAATAGCAAGATTGCACTTTCATATGGCCCCGAGTCTACTTTAATCATATTACAAAAACTAACAATACCTTCCTGTAATTTTACTTCTTTTATTTTACTTCTCAATTTATCAACCTATTACTATCATATTTAATCATCGCAATTAACGAGTACAAGGGGATTGACAACCCTCTTGCCTGCATTGGATGCAATTATTTGCTCTTGTACGTGCAGGTACTGTTCACAAGGTGTTTGCGTGGTTCTCCTATTGGTTCGATAACCTTGGTTCACACTGAGGGAAATACTATTAGCTACTATATTGCTTCAGCCTTCCTCTTCGAGGAAAATCCCAATGCAACTTACAAGTAGCAGTCATTCATGCGCTTTTCTCGGCCTTCAAAAGTTTTTTTGTGTAATTTTTGGCTCAACATCAATGAGTTCATGTTTTCCCTTTTTTTGCTTACAGATCCCTACACCTTCATAGTATTGCATATCACACGCTCCCCAAATGATTTTCCATGGATCCAATGATAACCCACAAGTATAGGGGATCACAATAGTTTTCGAGGGTAGAGTATTCAACCCAAATTTATAGATTTGACACAAGGGGAGCCAGAGAATATTTGAAGGTATTAGCAGCTGAGTTGTCAATTCAACCACACCTGGAGATTAATTATATGCAGCAACGTGATCAGTGGCAAAGTAATATGATAGTTTTGATAATAGTAGCAGTAGTAATTGTAACGGTAACAGTGATAGCAATAGTTTTGTAAAAAGTGCAACAGTAATGATAGCAATGGTAACTTAGCAAGAACAATATAATATAAGTTCGTAGGAATTGGATCGGTGACTTGTTGGATCATATTCATCATGAGAAAGTTATAACCTAGGGCGATACGACACTAGCTCCAGTTCATCAATGTAATATAGGCATGTATTCCGTAAATATTCATACATGCTTATGGAAAGAACTTGCATGACATCTTTTGTCCTACCCTCCCATGGCAGCGGGGTCCAATTGGAAACTAAGGGATATTAAGGCCTCCTTTTAATAGAGAACCGGAACAAAGCATTCACACATGATGAATACATGAACTCCTCAAACTACGTTCATCACTGGGAGTGGTCCCAACTATTGTCATTCCGGGGTTGTCGGATCATAATATGTAGTAGGTGACTATAACTTGCATGATTGGATCTAGAACATGGATATAATGGTGATAACATAAATGATTCAGATCTGAAATCATGGCACCCGGGCCCAAAGTGACAAGCATTAAGCATAGCAAAGTCATAGCAACATCAATCTTAGAACATGGTGGATACTAGGGATCAAGCCCTAACAAAACTAACTCGATTACATGATGAATATCTTCCAACTACTCACTGACCAGCGAGCCTATGAAGGAATTACTCACTCCCAGTGGGGAGCATCATGGAATTTGCGATGGAGAAGGGTTGGGGATGATGAAGAACCAAGATCCCCCTCTTCGGAGCCCCAAACGGACTCTAGATCCGGCCTCCCGATGAAGAACAGGAGCTGACAGCGGCTCCGTCTCATGGATCGCGATAATTCTTTCTCCCTGATTTTTTCTGGAAATATGAGATTTTATAGTATCAGGGTTGAGGTCTGCGGGGCCACCAGGTCGAGACAACCCACTTGGGCACGCCAGGAGGGCGGTGTGCCCTGGTGAGTTGTGGCCACCCAGGTGCCCCCTCCGGTGGATTTTGCTCCAGAAATTCTCTTTATTTATATAAAAAATCCTCGCAATGTTTTGTTCCATTCTAAGAACTTGTATTGGTGCACAAAAACAACACCATGGTAGTTCTGTTGAAAACAACGTCAGTCCGGGGTTAGTTTCATTCAAATCATGCAAATTAGAAACCAAAACAATAGGAAAAGCGTTAGGAAAAGTAGATACGTTGTAGACGTATCAACTCCCCCAAGATTAAACCTTTGCTTGTCCTCAAGCAATTCAGTTGATAAACTGAAAATGAAAAATAAAAACTTTTGTGATCTCTTTTGCTCTTGTTTGCATAAATAAGCTTAAACAACACCTAGGTTTTCACCCAACATTGTAATTAACCATGCCGACAATAACTCTTAAAAATTATATTAACTCATATCAATGACATAATCAGCTACTGAGCAATAATAAGATATCTCAAACAGCAACACGTTGTCAAAACAACCATGATATAATATGACAATAGTGGTATCTCGCTAGCCCTTTCTGAGACCGCAAAACATAAATGCAGAACACCTCCAAAGTTCAAGCAGCGACTAAACATTGTAATTCATGGTAGAAAAGATCCAGTCATGATGCACCCAACATTAGCTACACATAATGCATAAGCATGACAATAGTGCTCAGGTTCTAGCGCTTATTTTAGAAGGTGATGACACAACATAAAAGTAAATAGATAGTCCATTCGCAGAGGGAAGCAGTGATTTGCAGAGGTGCTAGAGCTCAAGTTTTAAAACTAAGGTAAATGATATTTTTGAGACATGCACCCTTCTTGTTTACTTCACGATCATCAGTTATTAATATCTTCCATGAAAAGCACGCTAGTGGAAGTTCCCAAGTGATAAAAGTAAAGGTTTTGACTCCATTGGGAGTTTTTCTTTGATTATTTGTAAGCTTTTTCTTTTTGTAGTTTGGGACTGGGCATCCCTATTACCGTTGTTTTCTTGTGCGATGGTGAATGAATAAACACTTGAACTGAGAATAACCTGCTTAGCATAGAAGATACCAACCACCTCCTGTCATTCCATGAACGATCCAGGCACACAAAAAGGATATTTATTAGAAGTTTTTAGAGGTGGCGCATGCAAATTTACTTAGGACGGCAGGGTAATACCACGTGTAGGTAGGTATGGTGGACTCATCTGGAATAACTTTAGGTTCAAGGTTTCTGATGTACAAGCAGAATTCCCACTTAGTACAGGTGAAGGCTAGCAATTAGATTGAGAAGCGGCCAACTAGATAGCAACAACGGTCATGAACATGCATTAGGCATAAGTAACATTGCACACTCGCATGAGTTGGATATGAACACCATGAACATAAATATCATAGAGGCTATGTCGGTTTTGATTCAACTACATGCATGAACATGTGCCAAGTCAAGCCACTCGATAATTTAGAGGAGGATACCATATCATCATACTTCATCACAGTCATTTTAATGCAATGTTGATATTCAAGATAAATCATTATCCACTCCTAGCTACTTATGCATGGCATGAGAAACAATAATCTCTAATTGTCATTGCAAACATGTTTAATAATAATGGGCTGAACCATCGATAATAGGTTAAACATATTTACAAAAACAGAACAAGTCGAGTTCATACCAGTTTCTCTTTGCCACGACCAGTTCAAGGAATATCGTCATTATTGACTTTCACTTGCACGACGAAATGATATGAAAATAATTATAGTGCAAGAGTGTCGTGGACTAAGCTGGAATCTGCAAACATTTTATTCAACATGAGAAGATAATGTAAAATGGGCTCTTTGTTAGATCAACAATTATTCAAATGAGAGCCACTCAACATTTTCATCATGGTCTTCTCCTTGGTATGACTCAAATAAAAAGAATATAAATTCAGAGAAACACACTAAAATATTTTTGGAGTTTTTGGTTTTCTTGAACAAGCAAATAAAAGGGAAATCATAAATGAGAAAACTATTTACACGGGAAAGCTCCCAACAAGCAGAAGAAAGCAAGAAATTAACTACAACTAAGCATGCATAGAAAGTAAATTAACTACAACTAATTTTGTTTGGTTTTTCTAAGGTTTTTCAAACACATAAGAGGAAAGCAACAAAATAAAATTAAGCATGGATGATACAATGAAAAGGTGTGAACACCGACAACTGGAATGAGATGAGTGAACATGAATGTACTGTCGGTGAGGAACACGTACTCCTCCAAGCTTAGGCTTTTGGCCTAGCTTGGTAATCGATCAGTAGCCGGGATAGTAGTCGGGATGCTGAGGAGCGGGCTTCCATGCATCCCACTGCTGAGGCTCCTCCTCTGCTGTAGCCTAGTCCTTCCGGTAGGCGATGATGTCTGCAGGCATAGTCCTATATCCACCCCTAGCAACACGATCAAACAAAGTAGGAGCAGGCAATGGAATAATATCATGAGTCTTCACACCAAAAACGAGGTTATATGGAATAGGGATGTTAGGACATTCAATATCAGTAAAATGGTGGTGATCCATGGCTACACGATCTAGGTAAACCTTGGTCAGACGGTAATCATGCAGGCGTATCTCAACATTAAAGTGAGACGCCAAACGAGTAGCGAAAATCCCACCATGTATTTTACCCTTGGACTTATTAACATGGAGGCGGCGTGCCACAATAGCTCCCAAGCTATAAGTGTTGCCACCCTCAAGTGCACGGCATAAAACAACAAAGTCTGGTGCGCTGAGTGCACCTACTTTTTCTCTAGAAAGCAAACACTTAGCAAAAAATAAAGCAAAATAATGCAAGGAAGGAAAGTGTATGTGTCACATCCCTAGTTATGGTATGGTCCTAGGCTTGCTTTGTGCATCATGTTTAAATTTCAAATGAAATTGAAATGGGGATGTTTCAAACCCTAGCACCAAAGCAAATTCAAATAGGTTCAACTTTAAAATGGATTTTCAATGAACCCAAAATGCTATTCAAAAATGTTCATGCTCTTTGGATAATGTTGGGAACAACAACCAGAAGTGATGCACATTTTTGCTACACATTTTGGATTTTTGAATCAATGCACAGATATTTGATTTGGAGTTGTTTAAATTATATAAATATTTTAATGGCTCCAAAATGTTGGGAATTGGTAAGGGCCTCTGGAATATTATATCTAGATGCCACAAATATTTTCAGCATTTATGAAAGTGTTTTAACATTTCTTTTGGATACAAAACAAATGTTAGAAATAGAAAAAGAAAATAGGAAAAGGAATTTACCTGACTTACCTGGCGCCCCACCACGGCCCAGCAGTGGCCCGGCCCAACTGGCCGTTGCCAGTCGTCTCCCTCGCCAGGAGGCAGCGGTGAAAGGGAGCACGGCGAGCGTGCATGCCCGCCAGGCAGCTGCTTGCTGCTTCCTCTCCCTCCTTGGCACTGTCCACCCCCAAGAGCTCCACCGAGCCCCCCTGGTCTCTCTCCATTCTTCCCCGAGCTCCTCCCATCCTCTGCCTCGATCTTCACCTCTGTCCCGAGCGCATCGGAGAGCACCGCCGTGCGCCACTGCGACCACTGCCTTCCCCTCGCCTCTCCGACGTGCCCACGAGATCCGCCTTGTCGCCCTAGTCGTCTCTGCCGGGCCAGGCGGTGCCGGACGCCTCGAATCATCGTCCCCGACCCCTTCATCCTCCTCGGGTCGCCGAAGATTCGCCTTGCCGCCCCGCTCGCTCCGACACCTCCCCGGCCCCGCCATCTTTACCGGAAGAATCGCTGTGAGCCATTGAATCGCTCCCCTCCGCCTTTTTCTTCACGCACGCCCCATAGCCGCTGCCCCGCGAGCACCCGAAGCCGCCGTCCGCCATGGCCGGCGAGCTCCGTGCCCCTGAGCCCCTCCGCTCCTGCTAGGTGCTCCGGCGGGCTCCTGTTGCCCTTTAGGTGCTGCCTAGCACCCCCCGTTCGCTCGCCTCGAGCTGCAGCACCCCGCCCGCGCATAGCCGAGCTCCGGTCGCTGCCGCGAGCCCTGCTCCGGCGAGCTCCGTCCACCCCACGGCTTCCCACCTGCTCTGTTAGATCCGCGCGAGCGCTAGCCACCCTCAGCACCCATCCGCGCGTCGAATGGACGCCGGAGCAGCGTTTCCGGCGAGCGTCTGCCACGGTTTTGGTCGTCGCCGGCCGAATTCCGGCGAGGCTGACGTGGCGGCTTAATTAGCGATAATCTCACAGCCTAATCCCCACCTGAGACTGACAGTGGGCCCTAGAGCCAAGTCAAACCCTGGTCAGTGCGGGTTTGACCCGGGGTTAACCCCGGTGTCACTGACGTGTGGCCCCCACACGTCAGGTTTGACCTGGTCAGCACTGCTGACGCCTCTGTGACGTCACGCTGACACAGTAATTGATTTCTAGATTTTAAATAATTCAGAGAATTCCACAAAATAGTTAAAACTTCTAAAATTCATAGTAATTCAACCGTAACTCCAAATCAAATAAATTATATATGAAAAATCATCAGAAAAATGCAAGGAATCCATTTATACCAGTTTCATGCATGAAAAACCAACTTATATTTGCTGTATAAGTGAAAACGTAATAATGGCATGTTATATATTTAATTTGGGGTTTGCATATGAACCCTTGGTTCATATGGACTTCAACCAAATTGATGCTAGATGCATTAGGGCAAATCATAGCATCTTTGAAATGTCATCTTCATGCATCATATTATTGCATATGGTTGTTTATTGATTGCCAACACCGTTCCTTCTCAATAGGTTCTACTCCGGAAGGTGTCCCGAGTACCTGTCTGAGGAGCAGTGCTTCTTCGTCGATCTATCAGGCAAGCAACCTGTTGGGGATATTACTACTGAGCGTAAACCGGCCAGGACAAGCCAGGTTAACTTCATTAGTAGTTGAGTGTGATAAAAGCCCATGAGGGCAGAAAAGGGCTAAAGGCCCATAATCGGTTTAAGTCCTATAGCTATAAACGGGCGTCGGTATGTAACTTGTGTTATAAGTTAGGAATAGTGGAGACCGAACCGGACGCATCTATGAGCCGGTATCGGGACTCTGTAAACCGACGGGCGTCCCTATGTATATAAGGGGACGACCCGACGGCGGTTCAAGGACAGACAACAACTCAAGACATAGGCGAAGCTTATTTGCTCCCTAGTCATCGAAACACCCATCAATTCCATCACAACTAGACGTAGGCTTTTACCTTCATTGAAGGGGCCGAACTAGTATAAACTCTCTTGCGTCCTTGTGTCCGCTTTAACCCCTTCAAGCTAACCCGTAGCGATGGCTCCATGACTAAGTCCTTTCTCTAGGACATCTGCCGTGACAAAACCACAACAGTTGGCGCCCACCGTGGGGCTATCGCACGATGGTTTCCGTTTCTTGGAGGGCCGCTTTGAAGGACTCGAGGGCTATGCTGTTGGCCGGATGACTAAGAGTCGTCGCGGCAAACTCTACATCGACGACGCAGGCTGGGGCCCCGAGGCCGGCTCAATTGAGTACGGGTACCAGGTCCCCTTTGGTAGCATTCATGTTTTCATTGGCAAGATCGGTGGACCGGGCCCTGAGCCGGACATCTGCACCGACCTCGTCGAGACGGCTCAGCGTACGTGATCCGCCCGGGTTAAACCGGCCATGAAGCGTGCCTTCATGGGAATGATCCATGGAGGGAGTTATGAGGATGGATCGGAGCTTTGCGGGGAGACTGCCATTCGTTCAGGCGACGAATCTTCGACCGGAGAAACCGAATCTCTTTATCAGCTACAAGATGGCCGGATTGAGAGCTATTCTGATGGCGACAGTATTCCAGACCCCTCTGATCTGCCTAACCGGGTTGGAATATTCATGACCGGAATACAAGCAGCGCTTCACTCTTCGACAGCCGCGGCAACGATCTCCGGTTCAGCAGCGGCAACGGTTGCCGGGGCGGGAGGCCCTGTGCACCCACCGGCTCAGGTTCTATCAGAACTATTTGATGCGTTAGCTGTGCTTATGGCAGAAGTTAATCCATTAGATCAGGACGCTCACAACATGGAGATTGCAAAGGTAAAGGAACAAATCACCCAGGCCAAAACGGATCTGGCGGCTGAGGACACCAGGATGGCCGCAGAGCGGGCCGCTTTAGACGCACAGGCCTACATGCTTATGTTGGATCAGAGCGCGTCGCATGAAGTCATGAGGAGGAAGCACCGGTCCCGCTTACCTCCAATTTTCGAGGCCAGAGACCTTTCAACACTCCAGGACCAAGAGCCAGTAATCCGCTGGAGGGGAACCGGGCAGAAGCTCCTGGGACCGGTGCACCGGTTCAGCCCCGTCAGATGGACCCACCTCGTCAAAACACCATTATACCTCAGGATGCTTTAACACCTCCGGGTCACTACTCCAACAATGGACAATCTTGTTGTTGCTGCTGCACGACTAGAGGCCATTCCAGTTGAAGGTGACTCGCCGCAAGCAGTAGAGACGCGACGGGTCAAGGAACTTCTAAGGACAGCTTTGGCCCAACAGGATCCACTCGACCCCTCGTCCAAGCCAGAGCTATAGCAGACATATGGATGAACCAGCAGTGTCGAGTAATGAACGACATTGAGCACCCCGTGGTAACAACCCGACGGGTGGTGCTGATGACGCTCAGGAATTGGTGAACCGGGCCCGAGCGCGTAGGGAGGCCGAGTTAGCCGCACAGCATCAGGCTCGGCAGCTCACGCCGGTTCTTCCAACCATTTTGATCGAACCTGGTGTTACTTCTAGTTCTTTGGGGGTGCCTTGCCTCGTCCCCGCTTTACGCAACGTGCGTTTGCCCAAGGATTTCAAAGGCCCACGCAAGGTACTAAATTATACGGCGGATCAACCACCAGAGACATGGGTAGAGAGCTATGAGATGGCCATGGAGATTCTTGATGTGGATGACACGGCATGTGCGAAATACTTCACCATGATGCTTGAAGGAACGGCCCGTACGTTGTTAAAAAGCTTGCCCGGTAATTCTATCAGTTCATGGGCCCAATTACGAGCCCGGTTTATCAACAATTTCAAGGATACCTGTAAACAGCCTATGTCGATAGTGGACTTAGCTGCATGCGTCCAGGAGGAAGGAGAGTCAACGACTCATTGGGTACGCCGGGTTTCACAAGTGTTGCACTCCTCAGACCGCATCAACACTGACACCGCAGTATTAACCCTAGATGGCAACTGCCGGTTTGGGCCCCTGAAGTTGAAATTGGGATGGATGAAGCGTCATTGCACCGACATGGGGACCCTCATGGCCGCTTTGGTAAAATATGCTGATTCTGATAATACGAGGGATCTAGAATCTGATGATGACAAGACAGGGAAGGGGAAGAAGAACGGCAGCTCCAAAGGTCAGCAGCATCACTGGGTAGGCAATGGCGGAGGAGGCAAGCATAAAGCGGATGGCAACATGGATTTTGTGGCTAATACCAACGTACAGGACAATGGCCAACGGCACAAGGGTAGGCCGAAAAATCGTAGTGGAGCGCCCAACCCCAACCCAAACCTCCTGAACTATCGGCTAAGCCAGCCCTGTCCAAGACATGGGACGAAGGAGGAGCCAGCAAACCACCTTTGGAAGGATTGCTTTATTATGCAGGAGTTCAAGAATTCTAATAATTTCCGGTATGATCACGGATCTGGCGGTGGCTCAGTGTCCGGGCCGGGTTACGGTGGAGAAAGTTCCGGTTCAGGATTTAATGGTAATCCGGGCGGACATAATGGTCAAAATAGTCAGAACAAGGAGGGTGGTTACAACCAATAGCAGCAATAGTCAGGTTACCAAAACAACCCAAAGCAGTTGAGTAATGGGCAGTACCATGTCTTTACCACTAGCTTGGAAAAGCGAGACCGGAAGGTTCAGAGGCGGGCAGTCAACTCTGTTGAACCGGCCACACCCCATTATCTACGTTGGTCTGAACAGCCAATCATATGGAGCAGAGAGGATCACCCACTCCAGGTCGATAATCCGGGTCAGTTGGCTCTGCTGGTGGCGCCTCAGGTGGGAGGTTATAAGTTCACCAAGGTGCTCATGGATGGAGGGAGCAGCATTAACATCCTATACTATGAGACCTTCCATCGTATGGGACTTACAGATAAGAATCTCAAACCGTCCAATACAGTATTCCACGGTGTAGTGCTTGGAAGATCAGCATATCCCATTGGTAAGATAGCTCTTGAAGTGGCCTTTGGGGATGATCATGATTCCAGGTCGGAGACATTAACGTTTGAAGTGGTGAAAATCCAAAGTCCATATCATGCCCTGTTTGGGTGTCCGGCATACGCCAAGTTTATGGCTCGGCCCTGTTATGTGTATTTGCAGCTCAAGATGCCGGGTCACAAGGGGACAATAACGGTTCACGGAAGCCGCAAAATTGCTTTGGAATGCGAGGAAGGAGATGCGGCTTATGCAGAGTCGGTTTGTGCCACCGAGGAGTTGAAGTACTATAAAGACAATGTTGATTCAGCGGACATGACTCCGTTGAAGAAGCCAACTACGGAGCATGATCCGGCCCTGAAGTTCAAATCGGCAGCAGAAACTAAGCTTGTTCACTTCGTACCTGGCGATTCATCCAAGCAGTTCAGGATTAGTGCCAACTTGGCTCCAAAATAGGAAAGCGCGCTCATTGAGTTCATCTGTGAGAATCGGGACATTTTTGCATGGAAGCCCTCTGACATGCCAGGTGTACCGAGGCAACTCACTGAGCACACACTTAATGTGGATCCTAAATACAAACCGGTGAAACAGTTCCTCCGTCGGTTTAACAAATAAAGACGCAAGGCGATTGGAGAAGAGGTAGCCAGGCTCTTAGCAGCTGGTTATATTGTTGAAGTTTTTCACCCTGAGTGGCTTACCAATCCGGTGCTAGTCCTTAAGAAAAACGGCACCTGGAGTATGTGTGTGGATTACACAGATCTTAATAAAGCTTGTCCAGCAGATCCTTTTGCCCTCCCCCGTATTGATCAAATCATTGATGCTACGGCGGGTTGTGAGCGTTTATGTTTTTTGGATGCATATTCTGGCTATCATCAGATCAAAATGGCTGTTAAGGACCAGGAGAAGACAGCATTCATAACTCCCTTTGGAGCCTTCTGCTATGTGTCTATTCCCTTTGGGCTCAAAAGTGCCCAGGCAACTTATCAACGGTGTGTACTAAATTCTCTTCACAAGCAGATTGGCCATAATGTACATGCTTACGTGGATGATATCGTGGTTAAATCCAGGGAGAAGGAGACTCTGGTTGATGATTTGAAGGAAACCTTTGATAACCTAAGGACATACAAAATGATGCTTAATCCGGACAAGTGTGTCTTTGGTGTACCGGCGGGCAAGTTATTGGGTTTTCTAGTGTCCAACAGGGGAATTGAGGCTAATCCGGAGAAGATCACAGCCATCACCTCCCTGGCTAAACCGAAGTGTATCAATGATGTTCAATGCCTGGCAGGCCGGATTGCCGCGTTAAGCCGGTTTATCAGCTGCCTTGGTGAGAAGGCGATCCTTTGTATCAGATGTTGAAGAAGACGGATCAGTTCGTTTGGAGTTCTGCTGCTGATGAAGCATTTGAGGACTTAAAGCGGCAATTGGCCAATCCGCCTGTGCTCGCCGCTCCCATTGGCAAGGAGCCGTTACTGCTATATGTTGCTGCTAATGCTCGTGCGGTCAGTGTGGCTATTGTGGTGGAACGAAAGGAGGTAGGTAAGGAGCATCCGGTTCAACGTCCGGTCTATTATATCAGCGAGGAACTCATTGAGTCCAAGCAAAGGTATCCACATTGGCAGAAGCTGGTGTACGGAGTTTTTATGGCAAGCTGGAAGCTTAAGCAATACTTCCAAGGGCACCCAATTACGGTGGTCAGTTCTGCTCCTTTGCGAGATATCATCCAGAACCGGGAAGCAACTGGCCGGATTGCAAAGTGGGCTATAGAGCTGGGGCCGTACGGTTTGAAATATGTGCCTCGGACAGCGATTAAGTCGCAAGCACTTGTTGATTTCATCAATGATTGGACGAAAATGCAAGCACCTGAAGAAAAGCCAGATCATACGTATTGGACCATCCATTTTGATGGATCCAGGCAGTTGGAAGGCTCGGGGGCTGGAGTCGTATTAACTTCCCCACGAGGTGATAAGTTTTGTTATTTTCTGCATTTAATGTTCCCTTGTACTAACAATGCAGCTGAGTATGAAGCCTTGCTCCATGGTCTTCGGATGGCTAAGGAGATGAATCTAAGTCGATTTAAGTGCTTCGGTGATTCGGACATTGTGGTTCAGCAAGTGTCTGGCACTTGGGACTCCAAGGACCCACTCATGGCAGCATATCGTCATGAGGTGGATATTGTTGCAGGTTATTTCAAAGGCTATCAGGTGGAACACGTGGACCGGCGGAAAAATGAAGCGGCGGACGCTTTAAGCCGGCTGGGCTCTCAGCACAAACCGGTCCCACCCAATGTTTTTCTGGATGTGCTGCACAACCCGTCGGTGAAGATCCCTGGTGAAGAGGATTTGGCCATTCCTGATCCGGAGGCTCAATTGGTGGCAGTTCTTCATGTTATTCCGGATTGGACGCTTCCTTATCTGGCGTACAAGAACCGGGGCGAGTTGCCAGAAGATGAGATTTTGGCCCGGCAGATAATCCGGCGATCCAAGTCCATGGCTGTCATCAACGGTGAGTTGCATCATTGGAGTGTATCAGGAGCTTTTCAACGTTGCGTGTCTCCTGAAGAAGGCCGTGAAATTTTGCGGGAGATCCACGAAGGAGATTGTGGTCACCATGCCGGTTCAAACTCTCTGGTGGCTAAAGCGTTTCGCCATGGTTTCTATTGGTTAATTGCTCACGCTGATGCGAAGGATCTGGTCAGACGATGTGATGGTTGCCAAAGGTTTTCAAGACGTGCTCATGTACCAGCTCAAGAATTGAGGATGATTCCAATTACTTGGCCGTTTGCGACTTGGGGGCTGGATATGGTTGGGCATTTCAAAAGGTCCAAAGATAAGAAGACCCACCTCCTGGTGGCGGTGGGCAAGTTTACAAAGTGGGTGGAGGCAGAACCTGTTAGCAAGTGTGATGCGGCCACGGCGGTTCAGTTCATCAAAAAGGTGATTTTCTGGTTTGGCTTTCCGCACAGTATTATCACAGATAATGGTACCAATTTATCCAAAGGTGCTATGAAGGAGTTCTACGAATGGGAGCACATCCGGCTCGACGTTTCATCATTGGCACATCCACAGTCCAATGGTCAAGCAGAAAGAGCTAATCAAGAGATCTTGAGAGGCATCAAGCCCCGGCTCATGGTTCCTTTGCAGAGAACACCAGGTTGTTGGGTAGACGAATTACCATTTGTGTTATGGAGCATCAATACAACACCCAACAGATCAACAGGATACACACCGTTCTTCATGGTTTATGGAGCGGAGGGGGTTCTCCCCAGCGATATCCGTCATGACTCACCTCGTGTCACGGCTTATGTTGAAGCAGACAACGAGACAGCACGGCAAGATGCTTTGGACCGGTTGGATGAAGAGCGTGACATCGCAGCTGCCCGGTCGGTGTTTTACCAGCAGGATCTTCGTTGTTATCACAGTCGCCGAGTCAGAACCAGAGCCTTCCAGGAAGGAAATTTGGTGCTTCGGCTCATCCAAGATCAGACTGATACGCATAAGCTATCCCCACCATGGGAGGGGCCTTTCGTGGTCAGCAAGAATCTGCACAATGGGTCGTACTATCTGATCGATATTCGAGAGCATAAGGACTCACGTACATCAGAGGAAGAGACTAACAGGCCGTGGAATATAGCTCATCTTCGGCCTTACTATACCTGAGCCATTGGCTATACTTATGTACATACAATATATATATTATGATTAAGTATAATAAACCGGAACCTCAGCTAAAGCGGGATATCTGTTCTTTTACATCATGTGAGGTTACACGGAGTTGCTCTAAAGCGGCCTCCGGTTTACCCCTTGAGTTCTCTTTGCTAAAAGCATCGTGTTATATCACTTGGAGGATTGGTCGTTTCTGAACCAATACCATGCCTCTTGATAGGCGAAAGCCACCAGATCACTTGGGGACTTGGTCATGTCTGAACCAGTCATGCCTCTTGATCGGCCTAAGACCACAGAATCACTTGGGGGCTTGGTCGAACCCGAACCATGACCACGCCATTTGGTCGGCATAAATGCCACAAGAATTACTTGGGGACCTGGCTAACTAGAACCATAGTTACACCTAACGGGAGCTTGGTCGTGTTTGGCCATGGTTACGCCATTTGATCAACTTAAATAAATCTTTTTTGGCAAACGTTTTTGTCGTTGCTTTTGCTTCATACTTTTCTTTGAAGGGTTTTTTTTCTTTTTATTGTGTTCTTTAAACCGACAAAGTTTTTTAACCAATCAATTGACGGAACACAGTTCACGTCAATCCGGAGACTATTTGTCCGGTTTGATCCTTGTTGTTAACATCCTCTTATGGAGTAACACAGTGTTCATTATAACCCGGCATGGTTTACATGGTAACCAGTGTCATATACATATACAGGAGTTGTTATTTCCTCCAACAGTGTGGGTTTGCAAAAGCTCCGCTTCAAGGTTGCCAAGCCAACTTCACACTCAATGGTGGCAGGTATTACGTATCTCAAAATTTTTGATCATATACTTAAAATTTTGTTTTGGATGTTTTGACTTTATATATACAAACATCATATTCCGCCTGATGGTACAACCATGGTGGCACTTAACGAATTTCTTATTTCAGAAAGTATTTTGGAAAGTTCATTACCACAGGAAGAACAAGTTATGCACGAAGGCATATCAACATCAAAGGTATCAGCTAGCCTATTACAAGGCAACATGGTGCCCATAATAACATAATTGTTTTTCACAAAGGAGAGACAGTTTTAAAACCAGCTTCCGGTTTAAGCTTGGCCACCAGCCTGGCCTGATGGTTGTGGGTCATCCTGCGCCGCTTCAGCTTCCGTTTCTCTACCCAGTGGCTGGAAATCCATAGTTGTCCAGTCGATTCCCATCAATGCTTGAAAAACAGCTTCATCATGGATTAGCGAAGATGGGTCAATATCGGGAGCGTAAGTATGCTTACGGATTGGAGGGATCGGGTTTTCTGATTCATGGATTGGTGCAGCTATTCGCTTGTTCTGGCTGTCATATTGGGCTTGATAATGAGACAAATCTACTTCCTCACCTAGTTGACAAGCTAGCGGACGTACCTCCCGGTTTATGGCTCGCAGATCCGCTTCACCAAATTCTGACCCGTCTTCCTTCAAACTAGGATAACCCTGAGCCGCTTCAATAGGATCAAAATCAGGCACCCAGGCTTTTTCCCGGATTAAAGCATTGATTGCACCAGTTCGATCAGCAGATTTCTTTAGCTCTTCAACCCGGGCAGGAAGCACTGACAGTTTCATCAAAGTATCTTGAATCAAAGTGGGCGCCGGTTTGTTATGATCCGTTGGGCACCAGTATACAATTGTTCAACCAAGGTATAGGCGGCTTTCAATTTCTTCCGCACATCTGACCCCAAGTGACCAATGCGTGTCCCTGAAATACCATAAAAGGTTAATAAACCGGCGACTCTGTAAGAAGGCAGAACCAATTCAGAAGGCAAGCTGGCTTACAAAAGATAGCAGTGGTCATGGCATGAACGTGCCGCTTTATGCTGGTCAGTTCATCCGTCACTGGTTTCAGTGTAGCCTCGACATCCTCTTCTCATTTGATCAAAGCAGACTTTTATGCTGGTCAGTTCTTCTTGAAGTTCTCCTTAAGTTGTTCCATGGCGCTTAAGGCACTGGCCAATTCCTCTTTTGCCTTGGAGGTTTCAGCCTGTTGGCTTTTCAGGTTTTCTCGCAGATCTATGACTTGGGTTTCTTTCGCCTTCAGCTCTGCCTGCAGGCATACAGATATATGTTTCAACAAATCGGTAGAAGGATTCAAGTACCAACCACATAACAAGTTATGCGCTTAGCACTTGGGGGCTAATGCATATTCGATCTTCATCTTTCAATTGTTTACAAAGTCCCAAGCTCAATACAAGTATTCAACTTGGCACTTTGGGGCTAATGCATATTCGATCTTCATCTTTCAATTGTTTACAAAGTCCCAAGCTCAATACAAGTATTCAACTTGGCACTTGGGGGCTAATGGCTATTTAATCATATGTATTCTGATGCTGCAGTTTCAATTACTTAAAGTACCGGTTTAACTACGCTAAGTTGAACCGGCCCTTGGGGACTACATCAGCAAATTTCAAAGCATCAAGATTCATATTATTAAGTCCCGGTTTGAAAGAATATTTCAAATCAGCCCTTAGGGGCTAGGAGAGTCAGCAAGAATGAAAGCATACAAGCAGGAAGGAGCATATGTAAGTTACCTCATATTCATCCTTCATCATGTTAACCAGACCGACTTCATAGTCACGGCTGGTATACAGCCGGTTCAAATAGCCGAAATGGATATCTTGGGCGTTCAGAGCAGCGTAAGCCGTCAGATCAGCATTCCACTTGCCTTTGCCAAAAGCAGCTAATTCTTCCTTAGCAGAATGTTTGGATAAAGCGACAGGATTGCTTGACTCAGTATGGCCAGTGCCAGTAATGACAACTTCATCATCATTGGTACCGCCGGTTTGCACTAGAGCTGTTGGCTTGTCAGTAGGTTTTGCGGGACCGGTGGAGCTTTCAACCCGGAGGGAACCTGTGGGCTGATGGATAGGACCTGAGGTATCAGTAGGTATTTCCTCAACAGTAAGATCATCATCTAGCTGCGGTGGATCATTGGGAATATCCTCAGGAATAGCCGCTTCAAGATTGGGTGTGGGGCCTGGTTCAAGAATGACATCTTCTTCGGCCGCTTTATCCAGGCGGGCCTTCTTGCTCAGCCTAGATTTGGCCCTAAGAAGAATAACAAAATTAAATACAGCATATGTTCTAAGGCAATATACTACAAACATCACAACAAATATAGCTTACCCAAGCACCGTTTTGAGCGGTGGGAGCTAAGTAGCCGACGACTCCCCAGAAGATGAGTGGGAAATAACCTGATAATCGGAGTCAGACGGATTAAGAGGTTGACGAAAGCAGCCCGCTTTAGGACAAGCACTGACAAGCGAATTAGAGACCTCGGAATGACGTTTCCGAACCGGACTGTTCGGTAAACCGGTAGAGGTAACTACCTGGCCGCTGTGCCGGGTGGTGCGGCGAGCTTCGTGTTGTTGAGTCTTCATAAGAAGTTTAGGATCCAAATAAGAAAGAGGATGAGAAAATTTAACTTTCCGGTTTCCCTGACGGATTTTTTGTGAAGGCAAAGTTTCTGAATCAGAAGAGAGAATAATTACCTCTGCAACATCTGCATGGCTGGCTTCGGCATCATCCTGACAAATATCATCATCAATAAGATGCATGAAAAATAAACCAAGTGAGTCAAGCTCTACCTCAAAGTCCGAATTATCCACCTCGTCATCAGGGGCCGGATTAGAAGATGTAGTGGTTCTTTTCTGGTGGGCAGTCTTCTTCACAACTTTAGTTTTTTGCCGGGTTGCTCTTTCCGGTTTATCTGTTTTCTCTGGTTTCTCCTGCGGCAGCTTTTTGCTCCAAAACGGATCATCTCCCTGGTTATGCAGACACTGATATTAAAAACAATGAAGAGACATATCAATAACAGATTCAGCAAAGAGAAAAATCAAAGTCTTACAGCTGGCGGTTTGTTGGTGGCACAGAAGGGAAGTAGGCCGGTTCTAGCGCAGATGTGCTCCGGTTCATTCAGTATCTTACGCACAGCCTCTTGATTTCTTCACCAGAGAGCTGGAGTCTTGAATGCCGCAGTGGGTCATCCACACTATCAGTATATTCGCACATCAAACCGGAGCGCTGACTAAGGGGCAGTATGCTCCATGATATCCAACAGCGAGCAAGGTCAACCCCTATTAAACCATTGGTCATAAAGGCCCTGAGCTTCCCTCCTGGGTAGTCAATCATTGAGGAAAAGGATGGGTATTGCTGAGCCGCTCCGGACGAAAGCCAGGCAAGGATTCTCACCAGCAGGGGAGGTGTCTTTGCAGTAGAACCATGTCTGATTCCACTCCTTGGGGTGACTGTGCAGCTTGGCGTGAGGGTATGTGACCTCTTTCCTTTTTTGAATCGCCATGCCACCCAACTCCGTATTAGAGCCATCAGTAAACTCAGTACGGCGGTTTAGATGGAAAAGATCTCTGAATAATTCCATTGTGGACTCCTCTTGAAAGAACACCTCACAGAGCACTTGGAAGTGGCACATATTTGTAACAGAGTTGGGGCCAGTGTCTTGCAGATGGAGTTGGAAATCAGCTAGAACATCCCGGTAGAATTTAGAACCGGGCAGTTTAAAACCCCGGGCTAAGTGGTCTACGAAAACAACAACCTCTCCTTCTCGAGGTGTGGGGGGCATTCTTTGCCAGGAGCCCTCCAATGGACGGTGTCTTTGCTGCCCAAGGTGCCAATCAGGACTAAATCGTCTAGTTGATCCTCTGTGACACGAGAAGGGCACTACTAGGAAAAGGCCTACTAATGGCGCACCTAATTTGGCCATTAATGGCGCATTAGTGGTGCGCCATTAGTGCCACGCCATTAGTATATTTTACTAATGGCGCACCACAGGTGCGCCATTAGTATCTGGTATACTAATGGCGCACCTCAGATGCCCCATTAGTATATACAACAGTGCACCATTAGTATGCCTCCCAGGGAGCCATGTATACCCAGGTGCTTTGGCATACTAATGGCGCACAACAACAAGATGCGCCATTAGTAACTTCGGCATACTAATGGCGCACTGTTTAATGATGCGCCATTAGTATCCTTTGTCATACTAATGGCGCATCAGGCATACTAATGGCGCACTGTGATGTGATGCGCCATTAGTATGAATATTAGGTTTTTTTATTTTTTTATTTTCTGTTTTTTGCACAGGTTACAAAATGTATAATTGGACAAAATATAGACAACACACATCAGCAACAGATTCATCAAATACAATAGAAGATTAGTCTCTGAATACAATTCATCATATTAGTCTCTGAATACTATTCATCATATTAGTCTCTGAATTGAAAAGACCCAACAAATATAGAACATTATATTACAAGTCTTGAGACCGCGAGTAGCGAGTTTGTCTTCACATTACAAGTCAATATCGATCATCTAAACTACCATCACATAGAAGAGAGCTGCGGTCATCACGATGAGCATCATCACGATGAAACTCGTCTTCATCCGGTTCCTCCAGCGCTCCCTCCCCCCTCCCACTAGATAGCGGGCGTATCTAGATTCGGCCTCGGCCCTAGTGGTGTACCCTTTGTAACTGTTACCGCTGAATCGGTGAACTTGTCTCCAACACTCCTCCCAGTCGTCGTAGACTCCGGGAACCTTACCCTTGTACACGACATACGACGGCATTGCTATGCAGTAGCCAAACAAAACGTTAGTACCAATTCATAGACAATACATAAGCAATATATAAGTATGCAACAGAACGATCGGAAGAGAAAAGCAAGACATTAATAGCATCGATTACATCTATGTTGAACGACTCTCGAAACTAAAGAGACATACTACAAGTTCATTAAAGTTTAATTACAACATGAGCCAATCGATGTTTCAGAACTAGACACAGCATCACTGCTTTCGACTTGACTCAAGGGACCGGAGCGTGGATGAAGCCGCCGTCTATCGTGGGAGTCATGAAATAACGGTCGTTGTCAGCCTGCATTTGTAGCATTGTGTCGATGTCACTGTTGGACGGTTGATTTCTGAGGTAGAACTGCCTCGAGGTACGAAGGACATCTTGATAGATGATTTCCGCAAACTCCGACTGGATGCGAAAGAATTCTTGTCTGATGTCCGCGTCCTGGATTGCCGACACGCTCGCGGCCCAATCTTTGAGTTTACTCGGTAGCAGAAGTTGATGATGGTCCTGTATGATCGCCCGCATGTGATGGATGGCGTAGTAGGCACCCTTCTGACCGCCAGGCGGCTGCTTGACGCAGCAGAACGTCGTATTGTAGGAGAACACGTGCTTGCCGTACTTACAAATAGGCCTGGTGAAGGTGCCTCCAGATTTGACATAGCCGGGGAGAACATCATCAAGAACCTTCTTGACATTTGTGTAGTCTACGTTCGACTGATGGTCCGGGTCGAAATACGTGGCCATGGAATATTTGGGGCTTAGGAGGATGAGTGTGCAATGTGTGTCACTGCAGAAAACACGGAATGTTAAAAGAAAAACGATCGAAATCTAAGAATTCATATGTTACGGGGCGGTTGAGGGGAGGACTTACTCAGGAAAGTAAGGCATGAGGAAGTTATCCTTATCTTGGTTTGCCAGAATGACGCCTTCGAGGTAAGAAGTCGTGACTTGCCGGTCCCCTGCATTGCCCAAGATCTTGGCACGCATGTAGAAGGGGTCGACTATCACGATGTCCGGGGTCTTGTCGCGAATGATCCGCATCTCCATACTCAGCGAAAATAGCCGAACGAAGGTGTAGTGCAGCGGATGAAGGTTCAACATAGCGTGGATGTCATCAAACCGCAGGACGATCGTACCCCCGATGGAGTTATCCACAAAGCCCTTGCCCTCTGGCACCTTGGCCGCGAAAACCGGGTATGCCACATCCTTCTCTCCGAGACGCCGCTTCTCCAAAGAAAGAACACTTTCATGTAGACTCCGCATAGCACCGGTTGCAGCATCGAGCATATTTCTCGGTAGCATTGGCCTACCCTCCACATGCACCCTCCTCGAGATATCCTCAGGTGAAGGTGGCCCGTCCTGAGCACGGATCGTACTCGGTGCCGGCTGGCCCGCACCCTTGTTAGTCTTTCTTTTGCGTGCCTTCTTCTTCTCCTATAATGGGACCGAGTTCTGCTCACAGACCGCCTTCTTGAGTGTGTTGGGGCTGATAATATTTCGCACCTCGCCTATCTGAGGCTCGGTGAAGTCGGCAGCTGGAGGCGTCTCCTGAGAGCTGAACGGCACACGACGCCTTTTGCAACTTGGCTTCTCCGCGGTACCAGCTAGATCGCGCACGTCTTTTGTTGGGTTGGGTTCTTGAGAAGGAGGCCCCATGAAGTCGCCACCGTACCCATGATCGGCAAAGTACTGATCAACGTTGGCAAATGTATCGTCGTCATCGTCGTTCTGATCCTGTGCCATATGCATTTTTGGATCCAGTGGCATAGGGATGTCTGGCACCGTTGCAGCGGTCTTGCCATGGGGCCGACTTGGCGCTGGCACGACTAGTGGTGTTGTCTTTGGGGTGGTGTCCCCCGCCCCCAAATGAATCTGGCTCTTCGGCCAAAGCAGGGGCCAGCTCAGGCAGGCGCTGAGGGTCATCACGTCATCATCGTTGGCCCCGACGGGTCGAATCGGAGGTAACAACTCGTCACAGCCTGGCAGCACCCGAACCAGTTAAACCCTAAACTAGTTGGGTGGCATCTGGGTACCGTGGAACAAGGGGTTGCCCGGTTGAACGATTTTGCCCTTAGCGACATCGACCAACTCGTTGTTCACGAAGTGCAGGAGAGTGCACGGAACGTCGGTGGCGCCCTGCGAAAACATGTAGGGCGTCAGGGATGCCCAGTCAAAGGCAAGGAGATGAAGTCCTCGGCCGAGAGAGGCTTAATTAGTTACCGTGATGATGGTGTCGAGCTCGGCTAATGTCGAGGCACCACGAACGGCGGGCGTGCAGTTGACGGAGGGGCCGCTTGCTGCAGAGGTGCCGGCCGGCGTACACCCGGGTGCATTAAGCTCCCGTGCCGGCGTCGAAGACACCAATGGCCCCGCCATCGCATTCCGCGAGTTGCTGGCCGTGAAGCTAGGAATCGGGGGCGGCCCCTGTTGGCCGCCCGCAATCCACGCACTAATCCCCTGGATCAAGGTAGGCACAATGGCGGTGATCGTCACTCCGAGTTGTTGTTGCACTTGCTCTTGGACAATCTTCGGAATCCGTGCCACCTGTGCCCTGAGTTCTTGAACCTCGCACGCCTGGCTTTCCGAGCTGGTCTTTTTCTCCTTTCGCCCACCAGTGTTATAGTATGACGACCATTTTGTCGAAAAGCCTTTGCCGGCCACATGACCAACTGACGTCGGCTTACTGAGCTTATCCTTGTTCTTCATTACATTCAACGCCCTATTTAGAGTGGTGTCCCAAGGGTTGCTCTTAGTCGACCCCGCGCTACGGCTTTCAGTCGCCTGCGGAAGGAATGTGAACCATTTAGAAATTTGGCTTCATTAATTAGAATGAAACCATATGGAGCTAATTACGCGGGGGTGTATTCCTTACCAGAACAAGCTCAAGCGCCCTGGTCTTCGGATCCGTGGTAAGCTCCTTTGTTTTCGGGTCCTTCTTGTACCGGGCCCTGACAAAGTTCCTGGTCTGCTTGTCACCGTATTTATCGAAGAGGGGCGGTAGGCCTTGCTCGGCACGGTCCGCCTCCTCCTTGTCCCATATAGGCTCTGCCACTCTGTAACCGCCGGGACCGAGTGTGTGTTCCCCTAAGTTCAGCTCCCGCATTTCTTTCCCCCACTTACTTGATTCAGAGTTTGCGGTGCTCGAGCAATTGATCTTGAAGTCGTTGTAGTCATCTTCGGTGATCGAAGTATTTTTCTCCTTGATCTTCTCATAACTCTCACCTTTCTCGATCATTCTCTTCACATTGCTTTTCCAAGTAGACAGGGCCTTGCTCATCTTTGTGAGGGCAGCATTGTTCACTTTATTCCCTTTGAGGCTTGTGTTTTCAAATTCAGCGGGGAACTTGTATCGTTCGTGCAGCTTCGTGAAGAGTAGGTTGCGCAAATTCCCTTGGTCAGGATGCCTCAGATTCTCGGTGTTGATCGAGACGGTGCTCCGGAGAATGCACCCGAGCTGAAGCGAGTACCCCTTGACTATTCGTTCGGGCGCCGTTGGGTTCCCGTCGGAGTCCACTTCAGTAACTTCCTCCTTGAGGGTGTGGAGCACGGTCGGGCGCCGGTCCTTCCGTTTCCTCTTCGGTTGGCTGCCATCTGTGCGTGCGCCACCATCATCAGTGGTGGCATCCTCAGCGGCACCATCAGTGGTGGCATCAGTGGGGTCATCCTCGGCAGTACCGTCAGTGGTCTCAGGATCGGTGGGGAAGGCGGCGTCCTCATACAAGTGAGGTTGTTCCTCCATCTCCTGGGACAGCTTCCAGAATGCCTTGCCGCCCGAACCCCCGGCCTCATCGTTGTTGGCCATGTTTCTCTCTAAATAGGAACAAAGTTTGGTCAAAAAGTTGGTTATTGTCAAGGAACAAGATCATGGTCTCATCATTTAGGGTTTGTCGACACCGAGGCATCCTAAAAGCTAAGCTTTTATCATTGAGGGTTTTTCGACGCCGAGGCACCCTAAAAGTCTAAGCTTTCATCATTTCGGTTTTTATCGACACCGAGGCACCCTAAAAGCCAAGGTTGTATAATTAATGGTTTGTCGACACCCATGCATTAGTCACAAGTACCCCATATGTCCTATTTTTAGCAAAGTCATGCTAAAATTCATGGAAAGTTTCAGCATGACCTTTGCTGAAAATAGGACATATGGAGTACCCGAATTTGCCGGAATGGAAGTTAATCGACATTCCAGCAAACTCAAGGTCCTCTTGGGTGGACAAGGCAAAAAAGGCCTCCATCACAACATGGAAAATACATTGGCATGTGAGGAGGTGAAACAATATATGCATCTCTAAGTAGTATCATTCAACATTTTGGACAAACCACTACAGGCAATACTGGAACAGATACAGTATCATTCAGTCTGATGCTTTGTTCTACACTTTGATGCAAATTAGTATATAGAAGAAGCTATTTACTAGCAGTACCATATATAAAAGACATTCAGTCTGATGCTATTTACTAGCAGTAGTAGCAGTTTTATTTCTTCTTCATTAACTGTACTAGCAGTTTTTCTTCTTCTTCATTAACTGTATTAGCTATTTACTAGCAGTACTAGCACTTGGATCATATGCTAATGCTACATTGATACATCATCATGCTGGGTAATATTAAACCCAAGCAACTTTATAATCAACCCAAGATACATCAACTACTGCACTGTCCTGCCTAATAAAAACAGTCATGCCAGCATATAGTATATAAATGTGAATTTGTGTTTACAAGAAGAGTGCCCATTGCAATGTAAACCTGAGAACACAACTCACCTCAAGTGCAGGATATAGTAGACACCTACTTCTTCAGTCAAGTGCAGTAAAAGACCGTTTGCAGAACCTGTTTAGTCAGAGTTGAACATTAGAATCCATACTATGCTCTACTATGCTTGTAAAGGAACACTATGCTTGTAATGGATGCAGTTGAAGCAGGTTGGGTTGCTGGACTTTGTTGTGCTTGGAGAAGGTGCATTGCGTACCGAGAGCTAAACATACGAGCACATCTCGGATTTGTTCTCAGAACATGGAAATGGAAAATGCAGGTTGACATTTCATCTAGTAGTGAGCAAGCAGAAGAATAAAGGCATTGGGAAAACTAGGTGCACTCTATTTTGGGTAACATTGCCACATGTTCTCGGTTTGTCCACAATTCAAGCATTGTATTCTTGGGTCAATTTGGGTCACATGGTTTGCAATTCAACCAATTTTGGGTCAATGTGGGTAACATGGTTTGCAACTGAACCAATTTTTTGTGCATATTTTCATGTACATATTTTCATGCAGTAAAAAAGTATCTACGCCAACATCTGTACATTGTGTATAATAGATTCAAGACCAGAATACATTCTGGCCAAAGAATATCAGCAGGAGGCAGGTGAACAATCTAAATCTCAGAATTTTGTAGAATAAAAAAACAAGATCAAAGATTAAAGATCATGTACAAAACCTGAATACAGATCATGTGGACAAATAAGATTTATTTAATTTATTATTGTTGGAACCAGAATTTTGTTCGCAGTGTTATTCGACGCAAGTAAAATGGGCTAAATCAAACCGATATCACCATCTTCTATGTTAAGGCCAAAAGGAGATGAATCAAATGATTTGGAGTTTTAAGTTCCATAATGATTTATTCCCCCAATAACAGATCTTAATCTACTTGTCAACAAGATTACAACAGTTGCAGACAATCCCCAACACCTATCAGTTTTAGACCACAAGAGTGTCAGATAACTGTTTTTTCAGACTACGAGAGTTTCAGTTAACTGTTTTTTCAGACTACAACAGTTTCAGTTAAATGTTTCTTGGACTAAAACAGTTTTAGTAAACTGTATCAAGCACAAGCAGATTAGCACAAAAATATACCCCAATAGATCATCTACACCAAAATCTGAACACCACCAGTTACAGTTCATGACAAATTCCTGTGCAAAATCGTAGTGTACCTGCCCTGTACCCTGACGAAACCCGTGAAGAACCCCTCTTGACGGAGTAGTCCCTGGGCACACCGTCGATGAAGAAGAGGAGGGTGGGGTAGCCCTGCATGCCGTGCGCCTGCGCCAGGTCGTGCTCCTCGGTGGCATCGGGGCGGCGTCGAGGCGGCGTCGAGGCGGTGGGGCAGCGGCGTCGACGCGTCGAGGCGGTGTCGGGGCGGCGTCGAGGCATCGAGGCGGCGTGGGGGCGTCGAGGCGGCGTCGGGGCGTCGAGGCGGCGTCGAGGAGTCGAGGTGGCGGGGCAGCGGCATCGGGAGAGGAGAGGGGAAGGGGATCGAGGGCGAGGGCGAGGGAGAGAGAGGGGATAGGTTTGGGCCGGGGAGGAAATATGGATGGGGGCGGCACAATACTAATGGCGCACCACCCCTCGGTGCGCCATAAGTACATCCATACTAATGGCGCACCTCACCCTGGTGCGCCATTAGTATTTTTTTTATTTCTGCTCGAGCCAACAGGTTATCTTCCACCTGACCTGATCAACATCAAGTTCCCTCTACTAGCTCGACTGGTCAGCAGCCAGTTCTCACACTAGGAGGTCCTGGGTTCGATTCCCAGGCTCCACAATTTTTTTTATGCATTTAAAATGTTGTTTGATACTTATTTGTGTTTAAATATGTTCAAACTTGTTTAAATCATAACAGTAATACTTTTTTATAAGACAGTAATAATTTTTTAAAAAATATCATCAAACAGTAATGCCGGTGGAGCGGGGGAGGGTGCGAGGGGTCGGCGGCGGCGGTTGAGTAGGGGAGGGGTGCGGGGGGTCGGCGGCGGCGGTTGAGTAGGGGAGGG
>NC_041386.1:398591719-398647304 GCF_002162155.2 Triticum dicoccoides
GGGTCGGCGGCGGCGGTTGAGTAGGGGAATCGAGGGTGCGGGGGGTCGGCGGTGGCGGCCGGTGGACCGGGGGGTTCTTGGCGGCGAGGGGGACCGGATCTGGCGAGGTGGGATAGCGATCGAGATGGAGGGGGATCGAGATCGAGTGTCTATGAAATTTAAAAATATTCATGATAGTTCAAAAAGTGCCCATGAAATACAATCAAGAAATGAAGGCTACGATTTAAATACAATCGATCTTAGCTAGCTATCTGTTCACAATCTTCTTGCCCTTCTTTTTCGCAAATGGAGTTCTTCTGTGGAACGGATGTCCTTTAGGTAGGGTGGTCTTGCTTCTTCTTGTGGTGTATGCTGCTACTTCATCATCGTCGTCATGTTCGATCCTCGGGTCGCCGTACTTGTCGAAGTCTTGCTCATTGGCTACTCCATCCATTCCGATGATCTTCCTTTTGCCTCTCCTCACGACAATACGACTGGGCTTTGACGGGTCGGTAATGAAGAAGGATTGGTCCACTTGGGAAGCCAGTACCCATGGCTCATTTTTCGCGGTGACGTTTGCGCCCGCGGTCTTGGATTTGGCTTCAGGTATAACCATGGTGGTGAAATACCGATCTTCTTTTAGGACGCTCTTGGCCCATCTGACACAGAACATCGGGACCTTCTCTCCAGCGTAGCTCAGCTCCCAGATCTCCTCGATCCTTCTGTAGTATCTGTCCTTGTCGTTACCGGTGTAGGATTCCATCGTTACCCCGGAGTTCTGATAACCATCGCTCTTCATGTCCTTGGCCTTGGTGTAGAATGTGTAGCCGTTGATATCGTACGCCTCATAGGTCATCAGGTTGTGCTCGGCGCCCTGTGACAAGGCGAATATGAGTTGTTCTTCCGCGGAAGAATCCTCATGTAAAGGGTACGACAGAAGCTTCTGCTTGAACCAATGCGTGAAACATGAGTTGTGCTCTTTGAGTATATCTCCGTCCGTCCTCTATTAGCCTCGGTCATTGTACGTCTTCTTAATAAAGGTTTTGTGCTCTACCACCCAAGGATCGACCACGTCTATGTGTTGTAGCTCGACTAGGTTTGCTCTTTCAAAGTCGGCAAGTCGACCCTCGAAGTCGACATGCATTTCGCGGCGACCCTCACGGTGACCCCATCCAGCGAGCCTGCCGAGGTGCCTGTTGATGGGCAGACCAACGGGGTTCTCGATGCCTAAAGAATTCGTGCAGTAGGAGATGCACTCTTCGGTCAGAAAGCCCCTGGCTATGCTTCCCTCTGGACGTGACATGTTGCGAACGTATCCTTTGATGACACCATTAATCCTTTCGAACGGCATCATGCTGTGCAGGAACGTCGACCCGAGTTGGATGATATTGTCCACTATATGGACCAGCAGATGCACCATAACGTCGAAGAATGCGGGCGGGAAGTACATCTCAAGCTCGCATAGTATCACCACGATCTCTTCCAGTAGCCTTTTGAGTTGCCTCACGCCAACAGACTTCCGAAAGATGACGTCAAAAAAGTTGCATAGGCCAAATAGGGTTTCACGGACGTGCGCATCCATGATCTCACGGATTGCAACTGGAAGTATCTGCGTCATCAGCACGTGACAGTCGTGAGACTTCATCCCGCTGAACTTCAGCTTCGCTGGGTCTAGGTATCTGCTTATCTTCCCCGCGTAACCGTAAGGAAGTTTTACTCCTATGAGGCACGTGAAAAACTGCTCGATCTCCTCCTGACTTAGAGTGAAGCACGCGGGAGGGTAGTCATTTCTGGTCTTCTTGGCATTTTTGCCTTTGCGACGACTTTCCGTGTCCTGCTTCGCCTCATCATCATCATCATCATCATATATAGCGTGAAGCTCCTGCCTGATGCCCATTGATTTCAAGTCTGCCCTTGCTTTCGGCCCATCTTTGGTCCTCTCTGGCATGTTGAGCAGGGTACCAAGCAGACTCTCGCACACGTTCTTCGTGATATGCATGACATCAAGGCTGTGAGGCACATGGTGGATCTTCCAGTACGGCAAGTCCCAGAAAACAGACCTCGTTTTCCATACCTTCAGCAGCGTCTCTGGCGCCTTTCGCTTCTTTCCCGGCTCTGGCGCCTTTTGCTTCTTTCCCGCCAGTGGGCAGTCTTTCCAATTTTTCAATAGCTCATCTATTTCCTCGTCGCTCCTCGTACGCGGGCGTCCTCGGGGTTCGGTTTCACCATCGAACAGATCCTTGCGTTTTCTCCACGGGTCATCGTCGCGAAGCCACCTTCGATGTCCCATGAACATGGTTTTCAAAGACCCGGGATCTCTATCTAGCTGGCAATACGTTGTGTCATCCATGCACCTGACGCATCCAGAAAATTCGTGGACCACCTGCCCCGCGACATATCCGTAACCGAGATAGTCGTGCACCGTCGTGAGCAGCGCGGCTCTCATAGGGAAATATTCTTTCTCTGCGGCGTCCCACGTATTGGCTGGCGTTTTCCACAGCGTGTCAAGCTCCTCTTTCAGCAGCCCCAGATACAGATTGATGTCGTTCCCCGCTTGTTTCGGTCCTTCAATTAGCATACTCATGTGAATGTACTTCCTCTTCATGCACAACCAGGGGGGAAGGTTGTACATCCACACAAACATAGGCCAGGTGCTATGTGTGCTTCTCTGGCTGCCAAACGGATTGACTCCATCGGTGCTCGCGCCCAGCACGATGTTCCTTGGATCATTCCCAAATTCTGGGTCTTCAAAGTTCAATGCTTGCCACTGGCTCGCATCCTTAGGGTGACTCAGCATCTTGTCTTTTTTATCTATCTCCGGATCATTTGTGTCATCTTCTCGCTTCTTCTCCTCCTTATCCGCGTGCCAACGCAGGAGCTTTGCTACCTTAGGGTCCGCGAAATACCGCTGCAGACGAGGAGTGATCGGAAAGTACCACACCACTTTTCGAGGAGCTTTCTTCCTCTTCTTGTATCGAGTGACACCGCACACCGGACATATGGTAGACTCCGCGTGCTCGTCCCGATAAATGATGCAATTGTTCATGCACACATGGTATTTCACGTGCGGTAAATCCAGAGGACACACGATTTTCTTCGCCTCCTCTAAACTGGTTGGGCACTTGTTCCCCTTGGGAAGACGTTCGTGCCAGAATGACATGTTCTCGTCGAAGCATGCGTCGGTCATTTTGTGTTTTACCTTCATCTCCAGAGCCATGAGCGTTACTTTCAGGCGGGTATCCTCGGGCCTGCATCCTTCATACAATGGAGTAACCGCGTCTAACTCAAGTTGATCCATCTTGGCTTTCTCTCGGGCGGCAGCTCTTGCGTTATCCGTCTGCTTGAGAAGCAGCTCTTGAATATGAGGGTCCTGCACCCAGCCCATCGATGGTCCTGCGTCGTCTGCTCCCCCGGCATCATCATCTTCATGATCATGCCCGTCGTCTGCTCCGGCATCTTCCTCATCATCATGTCCTGCATCTTCTACATGATGACTGTGTACAGCATCACCGTCGTGATCATCTCCTGGGGATTCTTCGTCTTCTCGCCCGCCCGAGCCGCGGTGGTTGTCTTGCCGCCCTTCCTCATTTCTTGCCCGGCCCCCATGGACGACTTCGTAGTCATCTTCATCACCTTGCCACCGATAGCCATCCATGAAACCACGCAAGAGCAGGTGGTCCCGCACCTGCCCGGATTCCGGGTCCGCAATAAGGCTCTTCAGCTTGCATCTTCGACATGGACATCTTATCTCCGTCTCGTTCTTTTGAAGCATCTCGGCCTTCGCGGACCTCAAAAACCTATTCATGATGCCTTCGGTCATCGTGCGGACCATGGTCGCCTGCGGGGTAGAGCAAAACGATATTTTAGAACCAAGAAAAAATTTGGCATGACGTTCCCTAAAAATAGGACCAAAAAGAATGCTTAATGCCAAAATTCTCGCCGAAACGGAAATGAATCAACATTCCGGCAAAATATTGGCAACTATCGCATTTCAAATACCGGTACACCTCCAAACACAAACACATATGCAACACCACAAACATATGCAACACCACGAACATACATAGATCTAGCTAGGCCATAAAAGGTGCATGTGCACATTGTTGTAGGGAGAACAACATAAATATAGCTTCCCCCCTTACTTACCTATCAAAACAAGGTAATTTAACCACTTAAATTGAATGAATCTATGGTGGAAATGAGGTGAAAAAGAGGAGGCACCCGAGACAAGGAGGAGGTGGAGAGAATGAAGTGGGGAGAAAGTGAGTGTGGGTAGGAGAGGCTGTCGCAAATATCTTGTTGCTGCCCACTTACTAATGGCACACCAACTCTAAATGCGCCATTAGTAAACCAGGTTACTAATGGCGCACCTTCTGGTGGTGCGCCATTAGTAGTTTTGCAAAAAAAACATACTAATGGCGCACTGTTCCACAGTGCGCCATTACTAGTTTAAACTAGTAATGGCGCACGGTCGAACAGTGCGCCATTAGTAGTTTTGCAAAAAAAGGAATAAAAAATATAATAAAAAAACAACATTAGTGGCGCACTTTCCGATAGGTGCGCCATTACTAGTTACAACTAGTAATGGCGCACTGTGTCTGGATGCGCCATTAGTATGTTTGGACAGGCCCACTAGTTCAAAAAAAATGATACTAATGGCGCACCCTGGGCCAGGTGTGCCATTAGTAGTTTTAGCTCTAATGGCGTATCAAAAGGTGGTGCGCCATTAGTATATACTAATGGCGCACCGCTTGTCTGGTGCGCCATTAGTGTCAGTCCCATCTATAGTCCTCTTTCTAGTAGTGGGGACCCAATTGCACTCATACACTTGCTTGGCCGTGATGAAATCTACAAAGTACATTGATATGTGCAATGTTAAGCCGGAAGCAGATCTATCTAAACTGAAGTTTATGAAGCAACAACATCTTGGCGGTTCAACAAGGGGACTAATGATATATGATAGATTGCTTTTTCAAAGGTGAACCGCCTATGTGGTAAAGAGGATACAGATCTAAGGCAAGAATGACTAAGGAAGGTAAAAATAGATTTCATAAGGTCGCAATGAAATTTTGGATCTACCATAAGATAGGAAAATAAAAGGATTTAGACCTAAAAGGTTGATCTCAAAGCAATTCACAAGGGACCAGATCAGTGTTTTATGCGCATAAAGGTTTGCTTTGGTAACAGAAGATAAGCCATTACGGAGAACACATCAGGTTTGAAGTTTTATTCATGGGCTCAAGAAGAAACAAAGGAAGAACAGTGCCAGAGTCTCGATGAACTTCGCCGAACGAGGAAACCCTAGAACAGATCTGCGGGGGAAAGGAAAGAAGATTTACCGGAGCTGAGGAAGAAGCGGAAGGTCGCCGCGATGCTCTGGTGTGCTCAGGTCGATGCAGCGGCCAAGGTTGATGCAGCGGCCAAGGTTGATGTAGAGGTTGACGGTGGCGGTGGAGCTCCGAAGCTGGGAGACGCGAGGAAGATGAATCAGAAGGGGTCGGGGGTAAAGAGAAAGGAAATGACCCTTTGGTCTTATTTATGAAGGGATATGTCAGGCGCGAGAATCAAGGAGCCGCGAGTTTGGAAACAAAGTTGCGGCCTTAATTGTCGCAGACTTGTTAACAGGATAAGGTTCTTTATAACCAGTGACGTCACACCGGTCTACCGCGAACAGAGAAGATGACATCACGGCGGTTCAACAAAATACAAGAAGATGTTGAAGATGAAGATTTTTGTTAAGGATTGACATGAACTGGTTCAAATCAATTTGGGGCCTAATGTTGGGGATATTACTATTGGGCGTAAACCGGCCAGGACAAGCCGGGTTAACTTCATCAGTAGTTGAGTGTGATAAAAGCCCATGAGGGCAGATGAGGGCTAAAGGCCCATAATCATTTTAAGGCCAATAGCTATAAACCGGCGTCGGTGTGTAACTTGTGTTATAAGTTAGGAATAGTGGAGACTGAACCGGACGCATCTATGAGCCGGTATCGGGACTCTGTAAACCGACGGGCGTCCCCATGTATATAACGGGACGACCCGGCGGCGGTTCAAGGACAGACAACAACTCGAGACATAGGCGAAGCTTATTTGCTCCCTAGTCATCGAAACACCCATCAATTCCATCACAACTAGACGTAGGCTTTTACCTTCATTGAAGGGGCCGAACTAGTATAAACTCTCTTGTGTCCTTGTGTCCGCTTTAAGCCCTTCAAGCTAACCGTAGCGATGGCTCGACGACTAAGTCCTTTCTCTAGGACATCTGCCGTGACAAAACCACGACACAACCCTCTTGAGCATTTCGATAAATCCCACTCTCTCTCTCTCTCCTGCTCCTTATACTGCATTAGGACAACAATGATTCAAACTGCTACTTTCTGCTGCGGTAGTTGAACCCATTACTCTGCATGACCTGTCATTGCCACAGTAAATAGTTGAAACCCACTAGCATAAGTAGGAGTTGCTTGAGCCTTGATGTGCCTACTCATCCATGCTTGATTTCTTCATGCCAGCTATGCTTAGAGTTGTGTCAGGTCTGATTCATCAGGAATGAATCGGAGTGGTGAACATGTCCTACCGGTAAAGGCTAAGTGTGTGAACACGTTTTGCTAAACGTAGCGATGGGAGGCCATGTAGGAGTACATGGTGGGTTGTCTCATTGGAACCGTCCTTAAGCACTGAGTTCTGTGTATGTTATCCAAGTCCAGTTACTACCACACATTGGGTTCCGGTTATCCGGCCCCTCTCGGCTTGTTAAGCCACTTCATCTCTGTCCAGGATTTGCAACTAGTTTCTGGCGTTTGTAGGTAGTGCTACTTGTCTACCAGGTGGTGTCCGATGGGACGGGCTTGGGACAGACTAGGCACCGTGGCACGGTGTACAAAGTGACAACTGGATGGTGGGCTTGGGAACCCTGCACACATCGTTTGGGGCCGTGAGCGACACCCCGGCCGGATCTCCTTGCGGATGGAACCCGAATAGACGATAAACCTGGACGAGAGACTTGTGTGGTTAGTCAGGTCGTGGCCGACATCCTCGCCCGGCTTCCGCTTGAAGGTTGTCGAGGTACATGACGTGTACAGGGCTATAAGTGGCGAGAGTGTGTGTGAAGAAGTACACCCCTGTAGGGTCAACATTATCTATTCGAATAGCCATTTTCCTCGGATATGGAAACTTGGAGGACTTATGTAGTACATAGACAACTTGAAATGGATAGTCTAAAATCCACAAGATAAGCGTGAGTGCTATGGATGGCCTTCTCGTAGGGAGACGGGAACAGATCCATAGTGGAGTATTGATATGGTGAATATGTGGACTCGTGTGCATCTTCTCACCTCAAAGAAGTTTCTGATACTCGTAGTATAGGTTAGCCACTGAGTCAAAGCTGGCTTGCTGCTGTTAAAACTCCACCGCCCCCTTTGTTGATAATGTTGCATATGTAGATAGTTCTGATGTAAGACTTGCTGAGTACCTTTGTACTCACGTTTGCTTATTTATGTTTTGCAGTTGGTTATGCTAGTGACTTCGACGAGTAGCTTGTATCCCAGCTACGATCTTGTACCCTTGGGAGGGTCGTGTATAGTCAGGCTTCTTAGTCTTTTCCTTTTGTAGTTGTCTGTATTCAGACATGTAATGCTTCTGTTGCTTGTATGCTCTAAATGATGGGTCATGTGACCCCTGTTTGTATTGAATACTATGTGGCTCTTCTGGGCCTTTATCTATATGAGTTTGAGTTATGTTGTGATGCCATGTTGTATCGCACATACCTGCATGTCATCCGTACGTGTAACGTGTATTGCTATGTGTGGGATCCGACAACCTAGTTGTTTACCTTTGGTAGCCTCTCTTATGGGGAAATGTAGTCTTGTGCTTCCATGAGCCATAGTAGTCCGCTACAGCCTGGTTCACCGGAGTCCTGCTAGCCCAGCACTACTGCTCCAAAACATTTGACTGTCCGACATGTGATTCACTTCGTTCCTGTGTCTGTCCCTTTGGGGAAATGTCACGCGGTGACATCCGGAGTCCTACCTAGCCTGCTACAGCCCGGGTTCCCTGAGTCCTATTAGCCCAGTGCTACAGCCCGGATTCATACATGTTGACCGACATGCTCGTGGTTGATTCATGTATGCCTGTCCCTATAAGTTAGTGCCACTTTGGGTTCACGACTAGTCATGTCGGCCTGGGTTCTCTGTCATATGGATGCTAGCAACACTATCATATACATGAGCCAAAAGGCGCAAATGGTCCCGGGCCAGGTAAGGTGGCACCCATGGGAATACCATGCGTGAGGCCACAAAGTGATATGAAGTGTTACATGCTAGATCGGTGTGACTTAGGATCGGGGTCCCGACAGTGTTGGTATCAGAGCCTGACTGACTGTAGGATTACCAAGCCAAACTGGTCGAAGTTGAGTCTAGAAATGCTTTAGTTATATAAGGGAATTGACTGTGGAAGGGAACGTAAGGCTCTTTTTACTCCTTTACCTCATGTCATTCTTTCTGAGTCAACCTCTTCTTTTCTACGAGGGTTAAGGCCTAGGCTTCTCCTCTATCTCTCAGGATGACGTGTTACTAAACCGTAAGGTCTTAGGATTGTTGGGTTGTGTCTCGTACAGTTCTACTACTTCCGTGTGTCCTCAGTTTGACCCAGAACCTTGATATTATGATGCTGATTGATTATGCTATTCCTTTGATGAATGTCTCAAAAATCCTTTTGAGCATTTACAGCCGTTATGCTGCCGAAATTGTCCCAGGATTTCAAGAGTTTCCAATGCTTTTGCATTACATTCCGCATCCTTATGTTGATGCTAATTCCATCCTTGTTTCCTTGGTTTCTATGCCAGGATGTCGTCTGCTTACCGAGGTTGAGTTGCTCATAGCAAGAACCACGGAGATGGTAGGGATGAGGATCCTCCTGACCAGCCTTTGATGACAGAGTTCTTGTTAGCATCCGAGAGGAACAAGCGTGAGACTAACCGCTTGCTAGCACAGATTGAGCAGAACACCGCACATCAGCGTAAGAAGTTGGTTTCCATCACTGACTTCATTGGTCTGAAACCACCCACCTTCCATCATTCCATTGAGCCACTCGATGCAGATGACTGGCTCCGGAGCATCACTCACAAGTTGCTTTCTGCGAACGTGGCTGAAGATGACAAGGTCACCTATGCTACCTATCACCTGGAAGGTCCTGCTAGTATTTGGTGGTAGAGCTATGAGGCTATGCTTCCAGCTGGTCAGTTTCCTACCTGGAGGGATTTCACCGAGGCTTTTCGTGAGCACCACATTCCTCAGTCTCTCATTGACCGCAAGAGGGAAGAGTTCTGTAGTTTTACCCAGGGTAAGCTGCCTGTTGATGCTTACAGTAGAGAGTTTGGAAGCCTCGCCCGCTACGCTACAAAAGAAGTGTCCACGGACGCTAAGAAGCAGGCTAGGTTCTGGAAGGGTCTCAACCCTAAGTTGCGTGGTGATCTCCACCTGCATCATTGTGATACTTTCCAGGCTCTTGTGAACAAGGACATTAATGCAGAGACAGCTCAGCTCACTTACGAGGAGTCTCGTAAGCCCAACCGTGATCTGGGTTCTTCCTCCCGCTCTGGCTCTCAGAAGCGACGGATTTGGATTCCGAACTCAGCTCTTCCACCTGAATATGCACCGAGGCCATCCGATGTGGCGCCTCGCCCAACTCAGCAACGTGCTCCACCCAGGCCTATTACTGGACCACTTGCCAATGTAGGTCCACGTCCTACCTCAGGAACTTGCTTCACCTGCGGAGAACCAGGACACTACGCACGCGACTGCCCTCAGTCCAGTTATGCTCCACCCTAGTCTGAGAGGTCTGTTGGCCGTGAAAAGCCATCAGTCAAGATGATCAGTACCAAGCCAGCCTCCATTGAACGAGCATGTGTGCACCATGTCTCAGCTACAGAAGCTCAAGATGATCCCGACGTCGTACTGGGTATGCTTCTTATCAATTGTCACCCAGCTTCAGTTCTGTTCGATACTGGAGCATCCCACTCCTTCATATCCGAAGGTTACGCTCGGTTGCACGACATGTCATTTTGTGATATGCCAACTCCACTAATAATCCAGACTCCCAGTTCCAAATGGCAAACCTCCAAGGTAAGCCATGGTAATGAAATCTTTGTTGACAGACTGGTATTCCTTGCTTCTTTGATATCTCTCAAGTCTTCAGATATTAACATCATCTTGGGTATGGAATGGATGACAGCTCATCATGCCATGATCGATTGTTACACCAGATCTGTTCAACTTACACATCCATCTAGCAAAATAGTCACTGTCTCCACTAGAGTTGCAAGGCGTCAACTCTATTCTCTTAATGCCAGCCCTCTTCCAGACCTTGAAGATATTCCGGTAGTCCGTGACTTCCCGGATGTTTTTCCAGAAGAACTGCCAGGTGTCCCACCTGACAGAGATGTAGAGTTTGTCATAGAACTTATCCCAGGAACTGTTCCAATCTCTATGAGACCATACAAGATGGCACCTTTGGAGTTAGCCGAGCTTAAGAAACAACTTGATGAGTCCATGCAAAAGGGTTTCATCCGTCCCAGTTCTTCTCCTTGGGCTTGTCCTGTCCTCTTCGTCAAGAAGAAGGATGGTACGGATCAGATGGTTGTAGATTATCGTTCCGTTAATTTGGTCACGATAAAGAACAAGTATCCGCTCCCCAGGATCAATGAACTATATGATCAGCTCGCTGGATCCTCAGTCTTTTCCAAGATGGATTTGAGGTTAGGCTACCACCAAATCAAAATCAGAAACGGGGACATCCCCAAAACGGCCTTTGTCACTCGTTATGGTCAATACGAGTACACCGTGATGTCTTTCGGCCTAACCAATGCTCCAGCTACTTTCTCCCGCTTGATGAACTTGATCTTTATGGAGTACTTAGATAAGTTCGTCGTGGTTTATCTCGATGATATTCTTATTTACTCGAAGAACGAGGAAGAGCATGCCGAACATCTTAGGCTTGTGTTAGAAAAACTCGGAGTGCACCGCCTTTATGCCAAGTTCTCCAAGTGTGAATTTTGGTTGCCAGAAGTGACCTATCTAGGCCACGTGATCTCCGGTAAGGGCATTGCTGTCAATCACGAGAGAGTCAAAGCCGTTCTCGATTGGACTCCACCCGAAACGGTCAAACATGTTAGGAGTATCCTTGGTCTAGCCAGTTATTGTCGCCGCTTCGTTGAAAACTTCTCCAAAGTGGCCAAACCCCTCACGTAGCTTCTCAAGAAAGATAAAAGGTTTGAGTGGACCCCACACTGTGAGCACAGTTTTCAGGAACTGAAAAGACGCTTGACTATTGCGCCCATACTCGTGCCACCGGATTTCACTAAAGACTTTGTTATCTATTGTGACGCTTCGCGTCAAGGACTAGGTTGCGTTCTTATGCAGGATCATCATGTGATTGCCTATGCATCTCGACAGTTGCATCCACATGAGGAAAATTATCCTACACATGACCTGGAGCTTGCAGCCGTAGTCTATGCACTTAAGACTTGGCGACATTACCTTCTTGGTAACCATTGTGAAATTTACACTGACCATCAGAGTCTCAAGTATATATTCACCCAACTGGATTTGAATCTCAGACAGAGACGTTGGTTGGAGTTGATCTCGGATTATGACTTAGGAATCACCTACACCCCAGGCAAAGCCAATGTCATGGCTGATGCTTTAAGTCGTAAATCCTACTGCAACAACATCATGTTGCAACAATGTGAACCACCCCTCCGTGAGGAATTCTATAAGCTTAACCTTCACATAGCTCCTCATGGTTCTCTTTCTACCTTGGTGGAGAAATCTACCCTTACAGATCAGATCATAGAGGCTCAAAAGCATGATACGGGAATCTCTCGGATCAAGAAGGATATTTCCAAGGGAGTTGCTGGCTGTTTCTCTATGGATGAACGAGCTGTTGTTTACTTTGGAAACCGTTTGGTGGTTCCCAAATGTCAACATATGCAGCAACTGATCCTTAAGGAGGCCCATGAATCCCCTCTCATGATTCATCCCGGTAGTACAAAGATGTATCAGGACCTACGCCAGAGGTTCTGGTGGACTAGGATGAAGAGAGAAATCGCTCAGTATATTGCCAACTGTGACGTTTCTCGTCGCGTTAAGGCAGAGCATCAAAGACCTGCTGGCACCCTTCAACCTTTAGCTATTCCCGAGTGGAAATGGGACAAAGTTGGTATGGACTTCATCACCGGCTTTCCTAGGACCAAGAAAGGAAATAATGCTATCTTCGTAGTCATTGATCGTCTCTCCAAAGTGGCTCACTTCCTACCTGTTCGAGAGAGTATCACTGCTAGTCAGCTCACTGACTTATATATCTCCCGAATAGTGTCACTCCATGGTGTTCCACTAGAGATCAATTCAGACCGTGGCAGTCTTTTCACCTCTCATTTCTGGGAAAGCTTCCAGAATGCCATGGGCACCCATCTTTCTTTCAGTACCGCTTTCCACCCTCAGTCAAGTGGTTAGGTGGAAAGGGTCAACCAAATTCTCGAAGACATGCTTAGAGCTTGCGTTATCTCATTTGGTATCGATTGGGAGAAATGTCTTCCCTTTGCCGAGTTTGCTTATAACAATAGCTACCAATCCAGTCTTAAGAAAGCACCCTTCGAGATTCTGTATGGACGAAGATGTCGAACACCTTTGAACTGGTCAGAAACCGGTGAAAGACAACTCTTTGGACCGAATATGATCCAAGAGGCAGAAGGGCAAGTTCGCATCATTCATGAGAATTTGAAAACAGCCCAATCTCGTCAAAAGAGCCAGTATGACCATCGTCATAAGGAAGTGGCTTATGAAGTTGGCGACAAGGCTTACCTTTGGGTTACTCCTTTGAAGGGTACCCATCGTTTCGGTATCAAGGGCAAGTTGTCTCCTCGTTATATCGGTCCTTTTCGCATTCTCCCAAAACGAGGAGAGGTTGCCTACAAGTTGGAACTACCCCCACATCTTTCTTGAGTTCATGATGTCTTCCACGTCTCTCAACTCAGGCGTTGCTTCTCGGATCCCATCCACGGAGTGGACCATGAAACGCTTGATCTCCAAGATAACCTCACTTATCGAGAGTACCCCATTCGTATTCTGGATCAAGCAGAGCGTGTCACTCGATGTCATAACATCAAGTTTCTCAAGGTTCAGTCGTCTCATCATGCCGAGAGAGAAGCTACTTAGGAGCGAGAAGATCGTCTTCGACTTGAGTACCCCGCTTTCTTTCCACAAACTCCTGAATCTTGGGACGAGATTTTTTCGAGTGGGGGCGAGTTGTCACATCCCTAGTTCTGGTATGGTCCTAGGCTTGCTTTGTGCATCATGCTTAAATTTCAAATGAAATTGAAATGGGGATGTTTCAAACCCTAGCACCAAAGCAAATTCAAATAGGTTCAACTTTAAAATGGATTTTCAATGAACCCAAAATGCTATTCAAAAATATTCATGCTCTTTGGATAATGTTGGGAACAACAACCAGAAGTGATGCACATTTCTGCTACACATTTTGCATTTTTGAATCAATGCATAAATATTTGATTTGGAGCTGTTTAAATTATATAAATATTTTAATGGCTCCAAAAATGTTGGGAATTGGTAAGGGCCTCTGGAATATTATATGTAGATGCCACAAAAAATTTCAGCATTTATGAAAGTGTTTTAACATTTCTTTTGGATACAAAACAAATGTCAGAAATAGAAAAAGAAAATAGGAAAAGGAATTTACCTGACTTACCTGGCGCCCCACCACGGCCCAGCAGTGGCCCGGCCCAACTGGCCGTTGCCAGTCGTGTCCCTCGCCAGGAGGCAGCGGCGAAAGGGAGCACGGCGAGCGTGCATGCTCGCCAGGTAGCTGCATGTCGCCTCCTCTCCCTCCTCGGCGCTGTCCACCCCCAAGAGCTCCATCGAGCCCCCTGGTCTCTCTCCATTCTTCCCCGAGATCCTCCCCATCCTCTGCCTCGCTCTTCCCCTCTGTCCCGAGCGCATCGGAGAGCACCACCGTGCGCCACCGCAACCACTGCCTTCCCCTCGCCTCTCCAATGTGCCCACGAGATCCGCCTTGTCGCCCTAGTCCTCTCCGCCGGGCCACGCGGCGCCGGACACCTCGAAGCATCGTCCCCGACCCCGTCATCCTCCTCGGGTCGCCGGAGATTCGCCTCGCCGCCCCGCTCGCTCCGACACCTCCCTGGCCCCACCGTCAGCACCGGAAGAATCGCCGTGAGCCACTGAATCGCTCCCCTCCGCCTTTTTCTTCACGCACGCCCTGTAGCCGCTGCCCCATGGCCGGCGAGCACCGTGCCCCTGAGCCCCTCTGCTCCTGCTAGTTGCTCCGGCGGGCTCCTGTTGCCCTTTAGGTGATGCCTAGCACCCCCCGTTCGCTCGCCTCGAGCTGCCGCACCCTGCCCGTGCATAGCCGAGCTCCGGTAGCCGCCGCGAGGCCTGCTCCGGCAAGCTCCGTCCACCCCACGGCCTCCCACCTGCTCTGTTAGATGCGCGCGAGCGCCAGTCACCCTCAGCACCCATCCGCGCGTCGAATGGACGCCGGAGCAGCGTTTCCGGCAAGTGTCCGCCGCGGTTTTGGTCATCGCCGGCCAAACTCCGGCGAGGCTGATGTGGCGTCTTAATTAGCGCTAATCCCACAGCCTAATCCCCCCTGAGACTGACAGTGGGCCCCAGAGCTAAGTCAAACCCTGGTCAGTGCGGGTTTGACCCGGGGTTAACCCCAGTGTCACTGACGTGTGGCCCCCACACGTCAAGTTTGACTTGGTCAGCCCTGCTGATGCCTCTGTGACGTCACGCTGACGCAGTAATTGATTTCTGGATTTTAAATAATTCAGAGAATTCTAGAAAATAGTTAAAACTTCTAAAATTTATAGTAATTCAACCGTAACTCCAAATCAAATAAATTATATATGAAAAATCATCAGAAAAATGCAAGGAATCCATTTATGCCAGTTTCATTCATGAAAAACCAACTTATACTTGCTGTATAAGTGAAAACGTAATAATGGCATGTTATATATTTAATTTGGGGTTTGCATATGAACCCTTGGTTCATATGGACTTCAACCAAATTGATTCTAGATGCGTTAGGGAAAATCATAGCATCTTTGAAATGTCATCTTCATGCATCATATTATTGCATATGGTTGTTTACTGATTGCCGACACCGTTCCCTCTCGATAGGTTCTACTCCGGAAGGTGTCCCGAGTACCTGTCTGAGGAGAAGTGTTTCTTCATCGATCTATCAGGCAAGCAACCCTCTTGAGCATTTCGATAAATCCCACTCTCTCACTCCTGCTCCTTATACTGCATTAGTACAACAATGATTCAAACTGCTACTTTCTGCTGCGGTAGTTGAACCCATTCCTCTGCATGACCTGTCATTGCCACAGTAAATAGTTGAAACCCACTAGCTTGAGTAGGAGTTGCTTGAACCTTGATGTGCCTGCTCATCCATGCTTCATTTCTTCATGCCAGCTATCCTTAGAGTTGTGTCAGGTCTGATTCATCAGGAATGAATCAGAGTGGTGAACATGTCCTACCGGTAAAGGCTAAGTGTGTGAACACGTTTTGGTAAAGGTAGCAATGAGAGGCCATGTAGGAGTACATGGTGGGTTGTCTTATTGGAACCGTCCTTAAGCACTGAGTTTTGTGTATGTTATCCAAGTCCAGTTACTACCACACATTGGGTTTCGGTTATCCGGCCCCTCTCGGCTTATTAATCCACTTCATCTCTGTCCAGGAGTTGCAACTTGTTTCTGGCGTTTGTAGGTAGTGCTACTTGTCTACCAAGTGGTGTCCGACGGGACGGGCTTGGGACAGACTAGGCACCGTGGCATGGTGTACCAAGTGACACCCGGATGGTGGGCTTGGGAACCTTGGACACATCGTTTGGGGCCGTGAGCGACACCCCGGCCGGATCTCCTTGCGGATGGAACCCGAATAGGCGATAAACCTGGACGAGAGACTTGTGTGGTTAGTGAGGTCGTGGCCGACACCCTCGCCCGGCTTCCGCTTGAAGGTTGTTGAGGTACATGTCGTGTACAAGGATATAAGTGGCGAGAGCGTGTGTGAAGAAGTACACCCCTGCAGGGTCAACATTATCTATTCGAATAGCCGTTTTCCTCGGATATGGAAACTTGGAGGACTTATGTAGTACATAGACAACTTGAAGTGGATACTCTAAAATCCGCAAGATAAGCGTCAGTGCTATGGATGGCCTTCTCGTAGGGAGACGGGAACGGATCCATAGTGGAGTATTGATATGGTGAATATGTGGACTCGTGTGCGTCTTCTCACCTCAAAGAAGTTTCTGATACTCGTAGTATAGGTTAGCCACTAAGTCAAAGCTGGCTTGCTGCTGTTAAAACTCCACCGCCCCCTTTGTTGATAATGTTGCATATGTAGATAGTTCTGATGTAAGACTTGCTGAGTACCTTTGTACTCACGTTTGCTTATTTATGTTTTGCAGTTGGTTACGCTAGTGACTTCGACAAGTAGCTTATATCCCAGCTACGATCTTGTACCCTTGGGAGGGTCGTGTATAGTCAAGCTTCTTAGTCTTTTCCTTTTGTAGTTGTCTGTACTGAGACATGTAATGCTTCCGTTGCTTGTATGCTCTGAATGATGGGTCATGAGACCCCTATTTTTATTGAATACTATGTGGCCCTTCTGGGCCATTAGCTATATGAGTTTGAGTTATGTTGTGATGCCATGTTGTACCGCATATACCTGCATGTCATGCGTACGTGTAACGTGTATTGCTATGTGTGGGATCCGACAACCTAGTTGTTTACCTCTGGTAGCCTCTCTTATGGGGAAATGTAGTCTTGTGCTTCCATGAGCCGTAGTAGTCCGCTACAGCCCGGTTCACCGGAGTCCTGCTAGCCCAGCACTACTGCTCCGAAACATTTGACTGGTCGACATGTTATTCACTTCATTCCTGTGTTTGTCCCTTCGGGGAAATGTCACGCGGTGACATCCGGAGTCCTGCCTAGCCTGCTACAGCCCGGGTTCCCGGAGTCCTGTCAGCCCAGTGCTACAGCCCGGATTCATACGTTGTTGACCGACATGCTCGTGGTTGATTCATGTATGCCTGTCCCTATAAGTTAGTGCCACTTTGGGTTCACGACTTGTCATGTCGGCCTGGGTTCTCTGTCATATGGATGCAAGCGACACTATCATATACGTGAGCCAAAAGGCACAAACGGTCCTGGCCCAGGTAAGGTGGCACCCGTGGGAATACCGTGCGTGAGGCCGCAAAGTGATATGAAGTGTTACATGCTAGATCGGTGTGACTTATTATCGGGGTCCCGACAGTATGCTAGTGGCAGTGATGGCCGACACCCCTCTCTCATCTCCCATTGTCAAAGTACGATAAAAGGCTTCAAACTTTGTTGTTCTAGGCTCAATTAAACTCCCGTCAGAAGGGATCATGCATACGTTATAAAAATTAGTATGTGGTATCTGACAGGTTTCAGCATATAAATTAAACTGCACCTCAGGAGGATTATTCCTAGGAAAGAAATTAAAACTTTGAACAAAGGTGTTTCTGAGGAGATGATCCTATTCACATTCAGCTGCGATGAATTCGGTGAGGCCGGAAATAGCAACATATTGTGTAAACTCTTGCAGGATTCCAGCCTCTTCCATGAATGGGGTATGCGTCCATTCGCACGGCCGTACTTCCACCAACCTCCGGGGGTGGAGATCACTATCAGACGACTCCCAATAACTCCCTTGGAGTTCTTCTTGGAACCAAACTTCCTAAAGATATTCATGTTTTTCCTATAAACAAAAATTCTGAAATTTTTAGTCCACAAAATTTTCTCAACAAAACTTCACAAAAATGATACCAACTACTCATAGGGATAAATAGAGGCCATAGCAAGCATTTAAACTACTTAGAACTCTAAGAATTCAACATGCAAGCTCATCTACAGCAGCACCAAGAGTAGCTAATTATTAAAAATACAAATAACTAAAACAAAAACTAATTGGACAAACGGTGGAGTCACATATCGAGCAACAATCCCCTAAAACAGTTTCGGAAATGGAGCTTTGAGCAAAGTGATCGAAATCCACGGGTTTGAGAGAAAGAACACGAGAGAGAGAGAGGGAGGGAGAGAGAGAGAGGGAGCAATGGACAATTTTTTCTGGTGGTAGGTGATGATGTGGTGTAAAGAGATACGTGAGGGGGCCCACGTGGGGACCATAACAAACTAGGGCGTGTCTGGGGGTCCTGGCACCAGGTCGGATTTTATAGTATCAGGGTTGAGGTCTGCGGGGCCACCAGGTAAGGACAACCCACCTAGGCGTGCTAGGAGGGCGGTGTGCCCTGGTGGGTTGTGGCCACCCAGGTGCCCCCCTCCGGTGGATTTTTGCTCCAGAAATTCTCTTTATTTATATAAAAAATCCACGCAATGTTTCGTTCCATTCTAAGAACTTGTATTTGTGCACAAAAACAACACCATGGTAGTTCTATTGAAAACAGCCTCAGTCCGGGGTTAGTTTCATTCAAATCATGCAAATTAGAGTCCAAAACAATAGGAAAAGCGTTAGGAAAAGTAGATACGTTGTAGACGTATCAACTCCCCCAAGATTAAACTTTTGCTTGTCCTTAGGCAATTCAGTTGATAAACTGAAAATGAAAAATAAAAACTTTTGTCATCTCTTTTGCTCTTGTTTGCATCAATAATCTTAATTCATAGTACTCCATTCTCTTTTTTGACTAATGTAGTACTTGTAGTAGTACTTTAAATAGGAGTATCCTTTGATTTTTCTCTTTGCATGCTAGACTTGATGCGTAGTAGCCGCTGTTGCTAGCACGTGCACATGCAGCTCGTCAGTAGCATCTTCAGGCCGTGACTCTAGGAGCTTCTTGCAGTACGTGGAAGTGAAATTCCACGGGTAATGCTCCTCGTAAGCCAAACAGTGATCCTTGCTCTGGAAATTTTAACCTTGTAACTGGTTTACTCCTGGTCTTCAAATCCGATATCCGACAGAAATTGCCTTCTCTTGCAGTTGTAACTATATAATCATTAGGGAAGAAACTGAGGCCATGGCGACGTAGCCCTCGTTTGTGCCCGGTGAGGCGACTTGTGGAATTCGTTGTTGTGGCGGCGGCATCGGCCGGCTTGGCAAAGGAGACGACGGGAGGGTCGCCAAGCGCAACGGCGAAGGCATGAGGACACCATTTTTTAAATCTCCCTTTTTGTTTTTCCTTCTCCAATCTTCCAATCGAATCCCCAATTTTTCTTTCTACAGACGGCAACCAACACGCAAGGGCGCAGAGGCTTCGGAAGCAAAATCAAGCAGGGGCAACGGGGGCCCAAGCCACGGGAGTTGCAGGGCCAGCCACCCCGCCGACCCAACTTGGAGACCGGCCGGACTCCCGCACCGGCTTACAACGCCGTGGCTGGACTCCCGCAGGGGCAAGAATGCTTTCCAAGCAGACGGCTCAGAGGTGATTTGCAGGTAAAGCTCCGGCAATTCGATTTCTCGAACATCTCAGGTGGCCAGACGGCTTGACGCCACGGCGGCTCAGCGGCGGTGAGGGCAGCTCATGGCACAGACGACTCTCCCCTGTACACTCACCGCGCGGCAGCGGTTCGTAGCACAGAGGCCGAAAAGAACTGTGGCAGATGCAGAACGGCAGCAAAGCATGATCGGGTAGGCAACATTGATTCCTCCTCCGGGTCGTGGCCCCTCTTCCACTTTTTTTAATGCGGCTGAGCAAGCCGACTTAGATTGGTTTCCTTTGTATAGCCACTTTTTGGAAGTGGTAATATGCCTTGGCAGACGCATCGGTTTGATGGTAAAAAACAAAAAGCTGGACTAGTTCCTTCACATGTCACCGTGGATATCAGAGTAGTAGTAGTTGATGACTTGATTTTTGGTCTTCACGTATAAAACAACAGCAGATTGGTGTTTGCCTCGGGACTTGATTCCCTCGTGAGAGGCTGCCACTATGGATGCTACATACCGTAGCAGTTGCAATGCGTCAGAATAGCAAGGATGACTGCGGCTATAACAACTCGTCGGAACCTGTGGTCGTACGGATCGCTTGAACTTCAGTCGGCCTCGAAGTAGTAACGTGGCACACAAATCACCTCATGCAGAAAGTCTCATCTTGGACCCGGTGGATTAAGACGATGCGATGGCACCACACATAGATGGAACCCTAGATTCTTTTGATCTCAAACCTTCTCGATTACAAGGACCGCCCGGCCGACTCAATATGGAAATTTTGATGAGACTTGTCGTTTTGCCTAATACTTCACGAGCAGCCATAACTCGGAGTCAACAAGTGCTTCTTAAAACTTATATGATAAATCGCCCATAGCTGACGTGCTCTGTCAGCGAAAAAACTTCTGATTTCTATCCAATTTATGCAGCCACTCAAACTTTTTCAATCTTTATCGATGAACTTGGCGTTGATGTATATTCTGGACGTCTCTTCTTCAACGGAAAATTACGAACTCTCGATCCCTGAGAAAAATCCCTCCAAGAACTCAACACCACCGTGTGCAAGCCCCACGGCGGGCGCCAACTGTCGTGGAATCGTCACGACAGATGTCCTACTGTGAGGACTTAGTCGTGAGGCCAACGCATCTTTGTAGTAGCTTGAGAGCGGATGAGCGGAATCGAGAGACGCAACACAAGACAAGGATTTAGACAGCTTCGGGCCCCGGGAAACATCATCCGGTAATAGCCCTACATGCAATTTTTGGCTAGATCTCATTATACTCATGAGAGAGTCGCCGCATAAGCCGTCTCCCCCTTTATGTCTAGCCCTATAGATTGTTTCTTGTTTCTCTTTGGGGAGCCCTGCCCCTCCTTATATATGTTGAAGGGCCGGGTTACATGTGGAGTCCTAGTAGGACTAGGACTACTCTATCCTTTCTCACAAGTTAAATTCAAGTCCGGGTCTTGCTTCCTCATAAAGGAAATATTTGTCATCCCTTTCCTCTTAAGCCGGCCCACCAGAGTATATGCTGGCCTACTGGGCCTTGGGCTTTGTCGTCCGTCTGATCCGCCCGCCGGGTCTCCAGTGAGTCACAATGTCCAGGCGGGTTACATGTAAACCGCCATGTCCGGGCGGATCGCCAGTGAGTCGCCAAGCTCCAGCTAGGTCTCTGGTGAGTCGCCAAGCCCGGCCGGGTCATGATTCCGGTCGGGTCATACCGCGGGGTATATCCTCGACAGCCCCTGAGACACTGTCCGGTGTTCGAAAAGAAAAGCTGGACAAAGGATCAATCCTTTATTTTTTTTGACTATGTACTGCAAGGCAACACCCTCACAGTCTTTTATTAAACCAAAGAGCCAAAGTGTACAAAGTTACAAAGTTAAGAGAGAGGAGGAGAGAGTAATACTTACAAAAGAAATGATTAGGGTAAGGAAGCTATCCAAGAGATTAGACTATTCCTATATTTACATTTGATTCTATGTGCTAAAAGAGAAATGTCATGCAAAAAATTCCTCCTCCATGCCCTGAAAAAAGGTGATTCATTCCTGAAGATCTTCCCATTTCTTTGTGTCCAAATATTCCAAGTGGCAGTGAATACTATCTCAAAGAAAAAAGGATGTCCAAAATCCCTCCTAGCATCAGAAGCCATGTCATAATACGCTGGCTAAAATTGCAAGCGAAGAAGAGATGTGTTCTGTCCTCATGTGATGCCAAGTGACATAGAACACAAGTATCATCCTGGATAATCCAATGCCGCCGCTGCATCATGTCTCTACTGTTTAGGCGATCCATCAAAAGGAGAAACCCAAAAACCTTAAACTTCAGAGTACAAGAAGATTTCCAAATCCACCTGAATATGGGATCAACCACTGTGTCCGAAAAGCATGACAGGTAATAAATCCTAGACTGGTAGTCCCCAGACTTGGAAGGCCATTTCCAGACATCATTTTCCCCATCTTGAAGATTAACCATAGTAAGCAACGCCTAAAGTTGATTAAACTCCTCAAAGGCCTCAGCAGACAGTGGTAGATGGAGATTGTCAGTTGGGTTTGGTAGCTCCAGAATATCCTTGACTGTTAGAGTGTCATCGATCACAAAGGAGTGGAGTCTTGGAAACTGATGTTGCATGCTAACCGTATTGTTGCCAAGTTGTCAACGGTCAAGCCAGAAGATCACCGTATCCCCCGATCGAACTAGTGGAACTGCCAACTTGCAAAACTTATCATACAGCTCGAAAACATCCCTCCACCAAAAAGAACCGCAGCTTTGCGTGAATTGGGGGGGGGGCGCAGAGGCGTAATAAGTGTCCCAAATAAGAGATACCCATGGTACATCCATCTTATTGAAGAACTTAAAAAGATGTTTGATGAGCAAGGCATCATTTTGAATGCTCAAGTCCATAACTCCCAGACCACCAAAAGATTTAGGACGACATACCAAGTCCCAAGCTGCCAAAGATTGCCGGGGCGTATCCGTGTTCCCTTTCCACAAGCATTGCCGCATAATCCGCTCAATCTGCTTCAAGATACCCTGCGGTAGCGAAATGGTGCACAAGAAATATATTGGCATAGAACTAAGGACAGACTGTCAAAGTTGGAGCCGGCTTCCTTGATTCAAGAGACAAGAGGACGCATATAATCGTCTCTCAATACGATCCACCAAAGGCAACAAATCATAAATTGTTGGCCAGGAAGTTCCCATTGGTAGGCCCATGTAAGTGAATGGCATGGAACCAACAACACATCCAAGTAAGGCAGCAACACACGTGCCCTCGTCATCAGTCATATTGATGGGTATCAAAGAGGACTTACTGAAATTCACCCTCAGTCCAGTTGATTTGGCAAAGACTTCAAGTATTTCATTGAATGCAATGAGCTGGCTATCAATAGCAGGAAGAACGATGAGTGTATCGTCAGCATATCATTTAGTTGGGATTGGCAAGGTGAGAATATTCCTGGAGCACATCTCATTTACAACCGATTGAAGTAAGTCCACAACGATCACAAAGAGTAAGGGAGATAGCGGATCACGTTGGCGAACACCTGAACGATAGACAAAGTGGTTACCAGGCACTCCATTCAAAAGAACCGAAGAGGAGCCTGTGGACAGAATGCTGTCAATCCAACGTGTCCAACGATCATCAAATCCCTTATATTTCAAAATCCTAAGAATCAGCTCATGCTCAATGGTGTGAAACACCTTTGTGAAGTCAAGTTTAAGAAGAATGATAGGCCTCTTGGAAGCTTTGTATTGGTGAATGTATTCAAAACACCACACCAGACAGTCCTGTATGGATCGACACCGTAGAAAACCATATTGGTTGCGGTGGATACATTTGACGATCACACCCTGAAGACGATTTGCCAAGAGCTTGGTTAAGAACTTTAAACAAGTATTAGTCAAAGATATGGACCTAAAATCGCCAACATATTCAGGGCTTAGCTTCTTCGGAATGAGGGTGATAAGATATGTGTTGAGACACTCCAAATTACATTTTCCCTCATAGAATTCTTGCACAAGTTTCATAAAGTCCTCCTTCAAAATAGGCCAACATTTCTTTAAGAAAAGCCCAGTAAACCCGTCTGGTCCCGGAGCACGATCAGTAGGCATATTCTTAATTACCGTATCTACCTCAGAATCAGTGAACGGTATAGACAACTCCTCTAGACCATCAATTCGGGTAATTAATGTGTCTAGATCAAAACCCATCTGAATGCCTTTTGATTGGCCCATTCGCTTATTAAAATCAGCCCAGAACATTCCCGCCAACTCTTGATGATCTGTGACGACATCCCCCTCCACAGACTTGATCCAGGAGATAGTATTCCTATGGAATCTTTCCGTAGCCATGGCATGAAAGTTTTTTGAATTCTCTTCTCCAACTTTGATGTTTCTGATCGTGCAACGCTGCTTCCAATAGATAAATTGCCAATGTAAGATATCCTCAAGATGCAATTTAACAATTCTATGAAAATTGAACTCCAGCCAACTCAAAGGCCTAATTTCCTCTAGATTATCGAGGAAAATAATCACTTTATTACAATCAGCAATTAAAGCTTTGACTGTGGACAGGTTTAAATGCCATTTCTTGAGAGCATATCGGAGGTACTTAAACTTAGCCGGAATTGTTAATGCAATTGACGATTTTACCACTGGCCTATTCCAAACTTCAGCAACACAGTCAGCAAACCCGGGAAAATCCACCCAATAATTCTCAAAGCGGAAAACCTTTGCCTTGGGGATACAAGTGGCAATCGAGACCACGCACGACACATGGTCAGAGGCAGTGCGTGCAAGTGGAAAAACCATTGTGTTGGGGTGGTTTGATGTCCAAGTAACCGAAGTGAAAAACCAATCTATCTGTTCTAGAAGCGGTGAGGTTTGCATATTCGACCAAGTATATTGACGCCCCTTGATTGGCAACTCAACAAGTCCCAAATGACCAATTATCTCATTAAACAAGAAGATATCGTTAACATCACCTCCCGGAAGATTGCGGTTCTCCAACGATCTCATGAAGTTGAAATCACCCAAAAGCAGCCAGTTCTGACCAAACCGAATATCAAGATTATATAACCATTGAACAAATTCATCACGAGCAGGGCCTTGACACGGGCCATAAACAAAGACTAGAGACCAAGTTTCCGAGGTATGTTTGGATTTAAACTCAATAATTATCCCATAGGATTTGGACTCGATTAAAGAACCAATGAAAAAGGATGAATTCCAAATGACCACCATCCCAGCAGACGCACCAGACGAAGGTACATAAACAAAATTATCAAAACGCCTCGGGCAAAACTTCCTAATGAATCGTTGATCCATTTGCATGCTTTTAGTTTCCTGAAGACAGACAACAGAACAACCACTTTCATCGATGTTCTGCCTAACTGCAAGCTAACGCACTTCAGCATTGAGGCCACGAACATTCCAACATAGCACCTTACATTCCTTAAATCTTGTCTGATTCATTACAAGCCAAAAGTAAAAGCATAGTAAATAGGCCACGCAATGACCTACACCGACCCACACAGCAGACAAGCATCACATAGTTCTGAACAAGAAAAGAAAGATAAATGGCGATTATGGTACGCCATAGACCAGAACCCTGGCTGCTGCTGGACTTGGCCGGATCAGCAACAAGCTTATCCGTAGAGATCTTCTCAGGTGCAATGCGAAGACGGGCGCCAATGCGTTGAAGATTTGCAATAGCAGTTGGTGGTTGGACAGAATGACTATTCTCAGACTGGGAGTTGCTGGTCTTGCACTTCTTCAAAGTATGAGACTTCTTGGGGGAAATACCACCAGTTACTTTGCGGTAGCCATCACGGAGAGCGCTCAGACATGCACTGCGCTGAACCTTAGTATCAACAATAATTCTTGAGGCTTGAGACTTCCTTGCTCGCTTCAGAGATACCTCAGGCCTAGCAGAGAATTCAAAGGTTTCAGAAACTGGTTCATCCAGATCATCAAAGCAGAGAGCTCGAGCAACTGGCCTTTTAACAGTAGCATTTGGCACATCCGGAGCAATGCTGACCGAGGAGTCAGGTGCAGGCAGGAGCTTAAGAGTGGAAACTGAGCCACTGCAGAGAGCTTCACAGGAATGCTTGTTGAGTATAGCACCTATGTCAGACTTGAAAACAAATTGAGGAATGTTTGAAGACCATATAAACGGCAACATCTTCTCGAAAGAACGCTGCCACTGCATCACAGGTAACAAAACTGGTCCATAGATGGTGAGAACTTGCCCAATCATAAGAGGAGGTTGCTGTGGTCCCATTGGGGGCTGGAAGAGAGCCACCTCAACAGCATTGTCAACATTTTAACTTAATCATCTAAAGGTTGCAGAACAATGGACTCCTGGGACTGAATTTCTTGAACTTCCTCATGTTGCACATCTTCATGAACCACATCTTTGTTTTGCTGCTCATTGACTGGCTGTGGCACATCATTCCAACCCAGCTCAGGAAATTCTGGCATAACCCAATTGTGGTTCTCAAAGTGTAAATTGCCAGGGAGGGGTTGCGGATTGCCATTGAAGGGCATGGGGTCTTCATCTGCTGGCAAAACGTCTGCAAAATCCGCTGACAGGATGTACATAGGTGCAGACCAAAAGAACCTAGCACCACCAAAGTCTGCATATTCTCAGTAAGTCACAGAGCGAGGAACCAAAGTCGGCGCCGGAAAAGACACATAAGCCAGCGAGCGGACAAGCATGGGGTCATCTTGATACCAATGATGAAATCTAACAAAGGTGCTAATTACGTCCGCAAGGTACTGTGTGCGCCTATAATCCAGTGGAACACCGAGCAACATAACCCATCCACGGCGAAAACCCTGCGTTGCTCTGTAATTTACTCCCTCATCATGCGGGATGAACCTAACAAATCTATCATTGCCCAGATTGAAAGGTGGATGATCCACGAGAGCTTGACGAGCCAGAGCACTACGGAAACAAAAAAGCCCAACTCCTTGTATCCAAGGTTGGGCATCCAGAACCGCTCTTCGCAGATCATTGACAACAAAGTTACTGACCATGTTTCGAAAGATGGCGACTTATTCAGGTAGAGGGGCTGGCTCGACGATGGCGATGGCATAGTCCTCATGCTGCCGATCTGGAGCCACCGCAGGCGTGAAGAAGGTACGGGGCAGGCGCAGCTCACCACCGTGGGACAAAATCCATGGGGTCCAACACAAAGGTCGCCATTGCCGGTGCCAAAGAAGAGAAGCGCCGATTAGAAGTGGCGCAGTAGGGAGGCGATGCAGTGGGCGATGGGCGAGGTGGAGGAGGCGATGCAGACGGCGAGGAGGGAGGTTGAGGCATTATGGGCGGTGGCTCTGCAGGCAGAGGTGGAATAGATGGGGTGGCAGGCTCGACGGGACTGGGCAGAGACCCAGCGGGACTAGCTATGGAGGGAATCGATGCATCCAACATAGAAAAACCTGATGTCCGGCTGGAATCGCCAGATTTGATCCATGGGACCCACTTGTAAGCTAGTGAAGGAGTAGAATCCGAACAGCCCTTTGCCCTGTGTCCCAACCGAAAGCATCTATGGCAACGGACTCTGCTGGTGCACGCTTTGGTTAAATGAACCATGGATAAGCAATTCTGACATTTCCACACATTAAAAACCATGTCGTCAATAAATTCATTTAAATCAGCAGAATCTCCAGATAAATCTGTTGGTCGCAAATCAATATTTGCCTCGTTGCCAAAACCAGATGGAGATATATCAGACAAATCCATGTATGATAGGGCCGGGGAAACAACCTGGGGCATGGGAATCACCGGGTCTGTTGATTGGGCCGGGGAAGCATCTTGGGCCAGAATCGGAGCTGGTCCAACCAGCTCATCCCCATGCACATGCAGATTGACATCGAGAGTGGTTTGCTCTGCCACAGAAAACCCTGCCGAAGAAATCTCATGAACGTTTACTGTTCCGAAAGTGATGTGTGGCTCGGCCACCATCCATCGGAGATCACTCCCCGGTGGTGGAGGCAAAATTACTCGTTCACGAGGAAGAACAATATACCAAGCATGAACAACATCATCAACCAGACCAGGCGAGGCGGGATAACTATACCCTTTGCAAACATTTATTGCTAAAACGTTGCAAACGAAATTTTCTTTGTAGATCCAGAACCCGAACGCAAAGCGGACTTAGATGGTGGTTTGTGCATCGCGATCAAACCAAGAGAAGCACGCCTCTTAGAGGGACTGATTAAGATCCACTCAGCATCACATTCCTTCTTCCAAATTAGAAACTCACATTTCCAATTAGGGCCACCATTGCCCCAAAGATGGAAGAAACATTTGAATTGCGGGCACGCAAAAGATCTCAATTGAAGAACAAGAAGGCCAACACGTCTGCATGAGACAATAAATGAGAATACCTTGCCTTTAATGAGTTGAACAGACAAATCAATTGCAGATCCTCCAATTGCAGATTCCAAAGCCGCCGCCACTGAATCATCATCAAGACAAAAATTGTGCCTGCTAAAAGACACGACCATAATAAAATGGCCTGTGTCGTCCACGGGATGAATGCATTTCCCACAAGATCTAAAAATGTCCTCCGCAAAAGCCATTCCTTTAGAAAAATCCAGATCCAGAGTTGATCCTCCATGATGACCCATGGGAGATGGGTATAGGGAGAAAGATCAAAGGACGCCGGAGATGATGCATGGAGATGGACCAAGATTTACTGGTTGGAGAGGGAGATCGCCGGAGAACCTAGTTCGCTGGTGGGAGGAGAGGTGGGAGGAGCCATTGTTCGCTGGGATTTCCCGGCTCCTATGTTTAACTAAATTGACTGAAATGAGTACGCAGGCGTCGCTGTTGGCCGCAGCCTCACATACTGTCGAGGTCTCCGAACTGAAGCAGAGACTAGAGCAGGCCGAGGGGGAGCTCGGCCAGGTGAGAAGGTAGCACCAAGAAAAACAAGGTATGTGATAACCCATTATGTATTGAAAAAAGTAAAATGATATGCATTTGACCAAAGTGTCATGATATGTACATTATTGATGACCGAGGTCGAGGCCCTGAGAGAGGCCCGTGTCGAAGCCGAGGGGAAGGCTGTCAAAGAGCAGGCCTCCCGTAAGAGGCTTAAGGCTCGGGTCAACGAAGTCCAACAGGAGCTCTAGGACGCAGTGAGGAAGTACGAGACCCTCGAGGGAGATGTTTCGGATCTAGAGATCGAACTCTCCCAGGCTCGTCAAAGCATGAAAGAGGCCCGAGTTGAAGCCCATGGTGCCCTCCAAGAGATCCAAGAGGCCAGGAAGATCACGGCGGGTAAGGCGTTTAGTATGCAAAGCAAATATATTAAGAAGTATTTCTTACTAACCCGGATTCAGAGTTCTGCAGGAGCCTTCGGAGATCTACCGCGCAGTGTGTCCGACGCCACGGAGTTCTCCCAAGCCGAAGTAGGGAGATCCACAGAGAAATTGTTCTACTCAAAGTATCTTGCGGCAGAGCATCGCGTGCCCTTCACCGATCAGCTGAAACAGCTAGTGGAGCTGCATAGGGTGGACGAACTGGCCATGAAGGATTTGATAATCTGGTTGTGGCCAGCCGAAGCTATGCCCGACAGCTACTTCAGACTCGTGAAGCAGCTAGTGAACGCATGTCCTTGGCTGGACGTCGTCAAGCGATCGGCCTGCATTGAAGGTGCGCGCATGGCCTTCGCTCGCTGCAAGATGTGGTGGGCGAAGATGGATGCCGTTGAGCTGACCAAGGGGCCGCCGAAGGGCAAGGAGCACCGCACGCCCGAGCGCTATTTTGCAGATGTCCTAGAGGGGTCTCTCATTGTAGCAACGCAGTGTTCGTATGATATTATCTTTGAATGAATGTATTCAAGTTCCTTCTACTTTGTATAATAGAACAAAGTGGGTTTGTGATATAATGCTTGTTATGTTTTTAAATTTTACCTCCTGTGTGGTCGTGTTGTATGAAATCTGAGGGTTAACCAGTCGTCGGCTTCTGGCCCCATGTAGGTAGTACGGAGGTGTTCGCGATGGAATCTAAACAATCTTGATCCAATTATATGGTCCTTGAAGGAGTTCTTTAGCGCAACGAACCAGGAAACCAGACTATGCGGCTTTAACGCCCTCACTTAGCCATAGGAGTTCGACAATAAAAACATGGGCGCAGCCCCTAGTATCTGAACTAGAGTGCTAGAAGTGTCTGATCGGGAAGTAACGATCCTTCGCGTAACACGGAAGAAATCTCCAACGATTTGCAACCTCCGAACAGCTGACCGGCTCTCGCCGCATCATGATAGGCAGTTTTTGGCTTTCTCTACCGAGGTGCTCCTTTGGATAAACCAAGGCACAATCGGATTAGTTCTCCCTTTACTACCTTAGCTGACATAGCGGAACGTAAGGTAACAAGCACAGGAGCCAGGCAACCCAACTATTGACCAAAGACATGATTCGGAGCCAATGCATATAATGCTAAATTTGGGGTGCCGAACAATACTTATAAGAAGTGTTCGGACTTTTTTTGCCATAGTGTGGGGTGCTATGAAGCCCCTGGCAAACATCAAACGTACCAAAGTGTACGGGTGCTACTTGATAAAGTTACCAGAAAAAAGCAAGATAAAAAGGAAGCAAAAAGAAGAACAAGTGGTAAGTTAGAGCCGTAAAATTTGAGTCGCAGACTATTCTTATAATAATTTCATTGGTGCGTTAAAGCGCGTTATACAAGTAATGCAATAAGCATGAGGCTAGTTACTATGCCTTAACCAAGGGCGAGCTGCACATGGGTCCTGAAAAAAGGTAGAGTGATCATTAACGAAACCACCTAGAGAAGTCCCCCATATGCCTGTCCTTTTAACGGTGTCCGTGGGCTCGGCAGCCGAATTAAGTTCCTGCTTGAGAAGGCCTCTCTGTACTTCTGCGGCTAAGGCAGCTGTGTGCTCTTCTGTACGTAGGGAACGTTCCGTATTTCCATTGACTGTTATGACCCCATGTGGACCAGGCATCTTGAGTTTGAGATAAGCATAATGTGACACTGCGTTGAATCGAGCAAATGCGGTTCGTCCGAGCAGCGCATGATAGCCATTGCGAAAGGGGACCATATCGAAGATTAACTCCTCGCTTCGGAAGTTGTCCGGAGATCCGAAGACAACCTATAGTGTGATTGAGCCCGTATAGCGAGCCTCTACGCCCGGTATGACTCCTTTAAAGGTAGTCTTTGTGGGCTTGATCCATGATGGGTTAATGCCCATTTTGTGCATTGTATCCTAATAGCGCAAATTGAGACTGCTGCCACCGTCCATCAGGACTCGCGTCAAGTGGAACCCATCAATTATTGGGTCCAGGACCAGTGCGCCTGAACCGCCGTGACGCATACTGGTTGGATGATCCCGGCGATCAAAAGTGATCGGGCATGAATACCATGGATTAAATTTTGGGGCGACTGGCTCTATCGCGTAGACGTCCCTGAGCGCGTGCTTGCGCTCCCTCTTGGGGATGTGGGTATCATATATCATGTTCACCGTTTTGACCTAAGGGGGAAATTTCTTCTGTCCCCCTGTGTTCAGCGGTCGGGGTTCCTCGTCGTCGTCCTTGCTTTGCGATCCCTTATCCTTGTTTTCAGCGTTTAACTTGCGGGCCTGTTTAAAAACACAACAATCTCTATTGGTGTGATTGGGTGGTTTGTCTGGGGTACCATGAATCTAGCACGGATGATCAAGTATCTGGTCCATGCTAGATGGGCCCGAAATGTTCTTTTGAAACGGTTTCTTCCGCTGACCGGACTTAGAGCCACTGAATCCGGCGTTGACCGCCGTATTCTCGGTGTTTTCATTGTTGTTTTGTCGCCTGTATCTGTTGCATCGAGACTTGTCTTTGTTATTTTTAACTTCAGGGGTGCCGGCGTCACTTGCATTGTTTTTGCTACGGGCCAGCCAACTATCCTCACCCACGCAAAGCGGGTCATGAGTGTCGTAAGGGATATCATGGATTTTGGCTTTTCTTGGTCGAGGTGGCGGGCGAGCCATTCATCGCGGATGCTATGTTTAAAGGCCGCTAGGGCTTCGACATCCGGGCAGTCAACGATCTGGTTCTTTTTGGTTAGGAACCTAGTCCAGAATTTCCTGGTTGACTCTCCAGGTTGTTGAACTATGTGGCTTAATTCATCGGCGTCTGGTGGCCGGACATATGTACCTTGGAAGTTGTCGAGGAAGGCTTCTTCCAAGTCTTCCCAGCTGCCGATAGAGTTTTCAGGCGGGCTGTTTAACATGTGCCAAGTTGGTCCTTTAAGCTTTAGAGGGAGGTACTTGATAGCGTGGAGGTCATCTCCATGGGCCATATGTATATGGAGAATGAAGTCTTCAATCCATACCGCGGGGTCTGTGGTTCTATCGTATGATTCTATGTTCATGGGTTTGAACCCTGCTGGGAATTCATGTTCCATGACTTCATCGTGAAGAAATGAGGGTGTGCGGCGCCTCTATATCAGGTTGTATCGCAACGTAGCTCTAATGGAGTCCGTCTGCGGCTTTCGGTCCACGCATGACTAGGTTTGTCACGTCCGAATAGATGGCTGTCGTCGCGTGTTGGGGCACGTCCTCATGATTCGTAGATCGATCTGCTATGTCCTGCTTTATTGTTCAGGTCCAGCCGTAGGTCATATGTATGGTTGTGGGCCAATTTACCTCTGCCTTTGCGATGAGGCGGGGCGGGCTGGGGTTCGGCTTGAGTTCCGTTTTGTCCCAACCACGTGGTGGTCGGTCAGCCGCATTGTGCGATGGTGGTATGTATTCCGGCGCCTCATCGTCGAACTAAGGTAGCAATTTGCACTTCGGGTAGCTTTCGGTTGGGCACTTGAGGCCGTACTCTTCGGCTTCTAGGAGATCGGTCCATTTATCGTTCAACAGATCTTGGTCAGCTTGAAGCTGTTGCTGCTTCTTTTTTAGGCTCCCTGCAGTGGCTATCAGCTGGCACTTAAAGTGCTCCTGCTCAAGAGGTTCCTCAGGCACGATGAAATCCTCGGTGCCGAGGCTCACCTCGTCCTCGGAGAGAGGAAGATAATTGCCATCCTCTGAGTCTTCATGTGTGGCCTGTTTTCCAGGGCTAGCCTGCCCATCTTCCTGTTCATCTTGTTCAGTAGTTGCGTCAATGGGGTCTTTGTTGTCTTCGGCACCTTCCGGAGTATTATCTTCTCCTGTGCCCTTGTTGCTGTCTCTACTGTGGCATGACTTAGAGCAGCGCTGCTGACACTGGCGCTTTGATTGTATTTCAGAAGGTTTATCCTCTATTGGGTCTTCCTTGTCATCTTCGTTGTTCTCCTTTGGTGCATCCACCATGTATACATCATACGAGGAAGTGGCCGTCTAGCGTCCGGTGAATGGCGGGTTCTAGGCCTCTTCTTCTCCGTCATCGTTGTCCATCCCATCAATGTCGTCGGAGCCATAATCAAGCATGTCGATTAAATCCTCGACACTGGCTATAAAGTTGGTGGCGGGTGCGAAGCAAAATTCTCCATCGTCAGCCCCTAGTTTGAATCGAACATAGTTCGGCTGTGAGTCCCCCGCCAAGCACAGATTCTTTAATGAATTTAGCATGACGCCCAAAGGCGATTGCAGGAAGATGTCTGCGGCGCTGAATTCGAAGATCGATAACGATCAAGTTCGGCGTCCACGTGCTCACATGATTCGGAACTTATCACCGGAGACGAGTCCAGAGTTCTGGTGACACGGATATCGTGTGAGGTTAAGTCCATGTGCAGCTCCAACGCCGGGGAATCTGCGGCCTCCTTGGCGTGGTTCAGGTTCCCGTCCTTGGATGGCGCAGTCCGCTCCGGATCTAAGGCCAGAGCGGTTACAGGAGCTATCTCCTGGATGCTGTCCGATGACAGATTTAGGTCATGTCCATCGTGGACAAGGGCACTACGGAAACAAAGAAGCCTTGCGGGACAAAATCCATGGGGTCCAACGCAAAGGTCGCCATTGCCGGTGCCAAAGAAGAGAAGCGCCGATTAGAAGTGGCGCAGTAGGGAGGCGATGCAGTGGGCGATGGGCGAGGTGGAGGAGGCGATGCAGACGGCGAGGAGGGAGGTTGAGGCATTATGGGCGGTGGCTCTGCAGGCAGAGGTGGAATAGATGGGGTGGCAGGCTCGACGGGACTGGGCAGAGACCCAGCGGGACTAGCTATGGAGGGAATCGATGCATCCAACATAGAAAAACCTGATGTCCGGCTGGAATCGCCAGATTTGATCCATGGGACCCACTTGTAAGCTAGTGAAGGAGTAGAATCCGAACAGCCCTTTGCCCTGTGTCCCAACCGAAAGCATCTATGGCAACGGACTCTGCTGGTGCACGCTTTGGTTAAATGAACCATGGATAAGCAATTCTGACATTTCCACACATTAAAAACCATGTCGTCAATAAATTCATTTAAATCAGCAGAATCTCCAGATAAATCTGTTGGTCGCAAATCAATATTTGCCTCGTTGCCAAAACCAGATGGAGATATATCAGACAAATCCATGTATGATAGGGCCGGGGAAACAACCTGGGGCATGGGAATCACCGGGTCTGTTGATTGGGCCGGGGAAGCATCTTGGGCCAGAATCGGAGCTGGTCCAACCAGCTCATCCCCATGCACATGCAGATTGACATCGAGAGTGGTTTGCTCTGCCACAGAAAACCCTGCCGAAGAAATCTCATGAACGTTTACTGTTCCGAAAGTGATGTGTGGCTCGGCCACCATCCATCGGAGATCACTCCCCGGTGGTGGAGGCAAAATTACTCGTTCACGAGGAAGAACAATATACCAAGCATGAACAACATCATCAACCAGACCAGGCGAGGCGGGATAACTATACCCTTTGCAAACATTTATTGCTAAAACGTTGCAAACGAAATTTTCTTTGTAGATCCAGAACCCGAACGCAAAGCGGACTTAGATGGTGGTTTGTGCATCGCGATCAAACCAAGAGAAGCACGCCTCTTAGAGGGACTGATTAAGATCCACTCAGCATCACATTCCTTCTTCCAAATTAGAAACTCACGTTTCCAATTAGGGCCACCATTGCCCCAAAGATGGAAGAAACATTTGAATTGCGGGCACGCAAAAGATCTCAATTGAAGAACAAGAAGGCCAACACATCTGCATGAGACAATAAATGAGAATACCTTGCCTTTAATGAGTTGAACAGACAAATCAATTGCAGATCCTCCAATTGCAGATTCCAAAGCCGCCGCCACTGAATCATCATCAAGACAAAAATTGTGCCTGCTAAAAGACACGACCATAATAAAATGGCCTGTGTCGTCCACGGGATGAATGCATTTCCCACAAGATCTAAAAATGTCCTCCGCAAAAGCCATTCCTTTAGAAAAATCCAGATCCAGAGTTGATCCTCCATGATGACCCATGGGAGATGGGTATAGGGAGAAAGATCAAAGGACGCCGGAGATGATGCATGGAGATGGACCAAGATTTACTGGTTGGAGAGGGAGATCGCCGGAGAACCTAGTTCGCTGGTGGGAGGAGAGGTGGGAGGAGCCATTGTTCGCTGGGATTTCCCGGCTCCTATGTTTAACTAAATTGACTGAAATGAGTACGCAGGCGTCGCTGTTGGCCGCAGCCTCACATACTGTCGAGGTCTCCGAACTGAAGCAGAGACTAGAGCAGGCCGAGGGGGAGCTCGGCCAGGTGAGAAGGTAGCACCAAGAAAAACAAGGTATGTGATAACCCATTATGTATTGAAAAAAGTAAAATGATATGCATTTGACCAAAGTGTCATGATATGTACATTATTGATGACCGAGGTCGAGGCCCTGAGAGAGGCCCGTGTCGAAGCCGAGGGGAAGGCTGTCAAAGAGCAGGCCTCCCGTAAGAGGCTTAAGGCTCGGGTCAACGAAGTCCAACAGGAGCTCTAGGACGCAGTGAGGAAGTACGAGACCCTCGAGGGAGATGTTTCGGATCTAGAGATCGAACTCTCCCAGGCTCGTCAAAGCATGAAAGAGGCCCGAGTTGAAGCCCATGGTGCCCTCCAAGAGATCCAAGAGGCCAGGAAGATCACGGCGGGTAAGGCGTTTAGTATGCAAAGCAAATATATTAAGAAGTATTTCTTACTAACCCGGATTCAGAGTTCTGCAGGAGCCTTCGGAGATCTACCGCGCAGTGTGTCCGACGCCACGGAGTTCTCCCAAGCCGAAGTAGGGAGATCCACAGAGAAATTGTTCTACTCAAAGTATCTTGCGGCAGAGCATCGCGTGCCCTTCACCGATCAGCTGAAACAGCTAGTGGAGCTGCATAGGGTGGACGAACTGGCCATGAAGGATTTGATAATCTGGTTGTGGCCAGCCGAAGCTATGCCCGACAGCTACTCCCATGTTGGATTGGTGTCCAACTCTGCTTATGTTGATATCTGTAACTTGTCGGTACGGATATCTGTACTCCCATGATGCATACTTTACATGTTGATAGATCATGTCATTGCAATCAAAACTAGCTTTCTGCAAACTACCAACTTAGTGCATATCATTGCATTATTGTGCCTTGTTATAATCATGGGTTGCTTGCGAGTACATTCAAAGTACTCATTGGCTTGCCACTGGTTATTTTATTGGCCAGGCATGAAAGAACAGGAGTAAGATGTAGATTTCTTTGGCGACGAACATGCGAGCTAGGATGCTTCCCAGTCAGAATGCCTGTAGGGTTAAGGCAGATGGCATGGGTCAAAGTTGTCAACAAAAATTTCCGCTGCAATAATATACTTAGGACTAGACCGTAATGGTCCTACTTGTGTAAAATGGTATGTATGGATGTAAGACTCTTGTTACTCAACTTTTGTGTGTTCAGTAAGCATTGATCTCTGGGATCAATGTACACGTGCATTCGGTGATCTTAACTTATGAGTCGGGGTCCCCACAGAGCTGGTATCAGAGCCATCCTGACTGTAGGAAGCCTTAGTTAGCATGGTCGTTAGTTAGGGAAAACTATTTTCAAAACTATTACTGAATTTTCAAAACTATCTATACTTCTCTTCCCTACAGAGTTTTCCGAAAGCTGAGGTATATTTTGCTTATCGATCTCTTCCCCTTCAAAACTTTGTAAATGGTCGCTAGCACCATCATGCCCCTAACCACTGGATTCCTTGTATTCCTCGTGGATAATCTAGAAGGAAAATGCCTTGCCAAAAATTCACCCACATCTTTTGAACACAAGTTTGGTGACACCATGATAAGACAGAAGACACCTTCTGAAGGATTGAGGAAACCAAAACTCAGAAGATGGTGACACCCTTGACATTGTCCTAAGATGTTGCAACCTTGTCCTACGACGAACAGGGTGTAAGATATGCAAGATCATGATATACATCGCTAATAGGGTAACTCTGTCGCTACCATTGTTGTATCGGCAACCACCAGTGGATGAGAACCTTGCCATTTGGACCGCCTCACTATAGTGAGCAGGAAAACGGTTCTCTTCATCCCCCACTCTCAGTAACAATATTGTCAACAATGTGTCCGATAGATTGGACCTCTACTATGCCTTGTTATTGTCATTGCATAAAGGAGTGCCACCTCGAACCGCTGACGCCTTAGAATGCAAAAGGGATCGTCATGATTAAGAAGACAATAGAAGACCGAGTCAATGCCAACTACGAGGAGCCACCTTCAACCTATCACTTCAGCAGGCGAGAAGTTGTTGAAGACTCTTTAGCATCAACCCAGATCGTTTCATGAAACGACTACAAGAGACGTACCAACACCCGAGGAAAGCTTAGAAGACTGCACGAGGCACGGAGCAAGGCACGACTACCGAGTCCGAGAACCCCTAGGGTAGGATGAGTCATGTACCCCTCCTATGCACAGTCGAGTCCATATGATGGTTCGAATAGAACCATGATTGTGTGTTGCTTGTTTTTATTTGTTTGTGTTTTGATATGAGCCGCCCTTTTTCCCTAGGCAACAAGTACGCGACTATATCACCTGCCTTATTTTGTTGTTTGTGTTTTGCCCTTTTGGCACTTGTTTGTTTGCAATTGCAGTATAGAACCCCCTTTAGGAATTTCCCTCCTCTATGCCACTTCTTCCCCTCATCTCTCTCATCAACTGAGGATTAGCAAGACAAGTTGCACCAAGGATTCTACTTCGGCAACCAACTAGCACCGAAGACTTTTTGCTATAGCTTCCTCGACCCAGTGCAACCCCATACATTTATGTTTACCCCTGAAAAATCAGAAAACCATCCCTAGACCCCTCGAGACTTCACTCGAATCCTTAAACCTGAGCTTAACCAACAAACTACAAGAAAACCAGTTAAGCCTCCATAACCTTGCACAACACAGGGTTCATTATGAAACTAGTGGACGTAGTGAGCAAGCACATTGTCATCTTAATATAGAACAAGAACTAATGATGCCATAGGGAAGACCAATTTGAGGATATAGGGATAGATGACAAATGACTTGATGAGTTTATATCAGAGACCTTGAGGAATTATCTGAGACTCTTCGGTGGATTATAAGGCTTCCATGTTGGTAGATGAACTTGGTGGGATCACGTCAATAGAGTAGCATAGCTTACATTACCCCTTAGTAAATTGGATTTAGTAGGGCAAATTATGATCGCAAGATGAGATTCTTGGAAGCATTAGGATTAGACTTAGCCAAGGGATATTGATAGGAGATAGTTGACATTACGATAATGCCTTTGGGGAAGCATGTAGGGATTCTCATTGGACATAAGGTTTGGATTTAAGAAGGTGATCCTAGTTGAGTATAGATACTGAGTATGTCTATGTGGTTTGGAGAAAAATTGGATTTAGATTGATGATCTCAATCATGATACCATGTTTCTCGGTGGACAATAAACTAGGAGATTGGAGTTGATTCATAGTTGATATAAGCTTGACCTTGGAGTTTACTTGACCATGATAATGGAAATTGGCGGACTTACTATAGTAGAGACAGACCTTCCAAGTATTTGGGGATTATAGGGACATTAGGGGATCATGTGGAATACCATAGACATTGGATTTGTAGAATTAATGGATTATGTAGCAATTAATGGAAGTTAACGGGTTGTTGTAGTTGATTCATAGTAAGGAAACAAGATTTTGGAGTGGCATACGACGTGTTTCCTAGGATAGAGATGCACTAACATGGACCTTGGAAGAATAGGATGAGCACTTGGATTGTCGTGTTTTATTCCAGCTTGGAAGCTTGTATGCTCTACCCATGGATATTTAGGGGTAGCCATACATATGACTTTGGGATCATAGACATATATGATTTTGTTAGACCTCCTCTCGGGAGTCACGAGCATATAGATAACATGAGTGATGATTGGATTTGACCTATACGAAATGATGCTTTCGGTTGTATAAGGTTATTTGTTTGAAGGACTAGGTAGAACTATTGGCATCTCAGGAACCGTGCTTAAAGATAAGATGATAAATTTTCACTCGCACACTAGAATCCTTGAAACCCTTAAGCCCTACCGAGCCACAACAAGGTCGGATCCCTTGGGCTTTGGCTCTAGGCCGAGAAAACCTTGGCGAATACTCAACTGTGACCACCATCAATGCCCCATCCTACTTTATGTACCCCATGAACAAGTCTTGATGGAGTACTTGGACAAGTAGGTTGTCATCTTTATTTGGTGACCTACTTGCCTACCCGAAGACGGAAGACGAACCGTTCAGCTAGTTAGGGAACATCTAAAGACCGCCATGTCAAGGAGGAAGAACTATACCAACCACCGTCGCCAAGAGGTAAACTTCCGTATCGAAGACCATGTGTATCTACAAAACACTCCTCTCAAAGGAACCCAACATTTTCATGTCAAAGTGAAGCTCACACCAAGATTACCGACCCTCTTCGAGATCACTTCGAGATGATCGAAGAGTAGACAGCTTCCAGCTGGAGTTACCACCTGAGTTACCCATTGTGCACAAGGTTCTCCACGCGCCACAGCTCTAGAAGTGCTTCTAACTTCCTAACTAACCCCATCTCTACAAGGACATCAATCACCAAGCCGTTGACATCTAGCCTAACCCGACTTACGCAAGATACCCTTAGCAACCGGGAACAAGAAGAATGTCATACACGAAGCCACGCCCTCAAGCACTCCAAGGATTCAATGGAGCACTACTCGGAAGCAGAAGAAATATGAAGAAATGAAGACTACCCCAAATCCAAGTTTTCATATTCCTTTCCACGCCTAGTTTGGGAATCTCGAGGACGAGATTCTTGTAAGGGGTAGGTCTGTCACACCCTGATTTTAATTCCACAACACTTAAGTCAATAAATCATGCAAAATGTTGTTTGAAAAAAACCTTTGAGTGTTCTGGACTTTGCTTGATTTGCTTTTTGTGTGTTGTTTGCAAGTGCTCAAAAAATCAAATAAATCCTCCAACTCTTATACTCCTTCCCCTTGATCCAAAACCTTGCCCAATGATCATGCCATGTGTATAGAACAGAATAGTATTTTCTTGTAAAAATAATTTGGCCAAAAAGTATTTTCTAAATTAGGTTTTCCAAAAACCCCTGAGTTAAGGCTTGAACTACAAGTACTTAAGCTGGGATGTGAAAAATCTCTCAAAAATTATATTTGACTCCTATTTGATATAGGACACCCATAAACCACAAAAAAAAATTAAAAGTTATTTTGCTATATTATTTAAAGGATTTTTCTTTATGCCAGAAATGGTCTTTAATAGGTTAAAATTATTTTAAAGCTTCGAAAATATTTTAGAAAAATCAGGGAAACTCAGTGGACATATATTTTCCATATATAAGAGTTTCAACACATGGTCATGTTCAAATTATTTGTCAAACCCCTCAAAAACATTTCTGGAGATTTCAAGCTTTTGAAATATTTACAAAGGAAATTTTCTTCATTAATTCCAAGAAAATTCTAGCATGTCACATATGACATATTTTATGATCTTATAAAGCCTCATGCCTTGAAGATCAAGAAAACATCACTAAACCCCCTCAAAACCATTTTTGTCCATTTTTAAGTTTGAGCAACTCTACATTGCCAAACATGTCGAAATGCTCTCAAACTTGGTGCACATGCTCAAATGGTGTAATTATGCATCTAGAACAAATGTCAAAAGTTGTAGATAAGGATATCTTGATCAAAGTGCCCCAAAACCCTTTCTGTCAAGAACCAAATTCGAGAAACTCTTGCCAAGTTTGTCCTTTTGATCTGAAATTTCGTGGACATGTTCAAATCCTCAAATGATGACATTACACCAAGTGGTGCACCAACAAGAAGAGTTTTTCTTAGCTAGATCTAAGCAAGTCCATTTCTGCTAATTTCTAGGGTTTGCCTAAGTTACATTGGCAACCTTATTAAAATGGACTCAAACTTGGTGACCAACATAAATCATTTATACCATTTGATCCCGTTAAAAGTCATGTCAAATGGAAATCTTTTGATTGCCCAGAACACCATCAAACACCTTCTGACATTTTACAAAAACCATTGTTTTGATCCCTTCCACTATTCTCCATGAGCTCAACTTTTTACCAGAGCTTAATATAGTCACCTTCTACCTCCAGTAATTCCCCCCTTTCAACACCTCAATTATTTGGGGGTGAAACCCGCACTTTCTCTCTCTGGACAACCTCTTTCTCTCTCTCCCTCAACCTCTCTCCTCTCCTAGTAGCTTTCCAAGGCATCCAAAGCTCCTCTCTACTAGTTTACTCCCTCCTAGAGCTGCTAGACACTATTGGCCACGCCGGCCAAAGACGTGCTCTGGAACGCGCTATAGTGCACCCTAGCACTATAGCCGCTCTCTACCCAAGCCACCGGACCACCTACGGCCTCCCCCTCATGTCCCCCGAGGTCGCCTCAGTGTCCAATACACGGCACGCTGCCGGCCCCCTCTAGAACCTCTCCCGTATGTAAGCTCGCCCGAGCGCGTCCGTGGACACCGCCCATGGTGCAACGCGGCCACGCCCATTTAAACCACCCCGACTCTCTCTCTCTCTTGAGTCTATCCAAACCTGCTCTCTCCCCTGAACCTCTCTGACACCCCCTCTCTCCCCCTCGTGCCCTCTTGCCCTCTCCATGGCCGCCGTGGTCGCCGTCGGCCTCCACCCAGCTCTGGCAAACCAGGGCCTCCCCTTCCATCCTTTTGCCACCAGGAGGACCGCAGCAGACCGTCGGAGCTCTCCCGCTCATTTTCTCATGCTCTGGTGCCGCGTGCCACCGCAACCATCTTCTCTTGAAGCCTCGTCCGCCGCCGTCAGGGTTGCCGTCGTCCTGGACCTCGCCAGCCTATATGGTGCCCATGGATGGGCGCGACACTACCTCCCGAGTCCGCCGGTACGCCGGACGTCGTCGGGGACGGCCGGAACCGCCGGGGAGCACGCCGGCGCCCCGCTCGGTCGACCTCCTCTACTTCTGGCATGAGGAAAGAGATAACCTGCGGGCGGGGCCCGCTCGTCAGTGGCCTAGCCTCCAGGCCACACTGGCAAGTGGACACGGTTTCATTTTCACCCGCCTTCCCCGCGCGAAGGCGTAGTTCTGTCAAGCTGCCTCTGACGTGGCCCCTGCGCGCGTGCGGCCGAGCCGCTGGGCCGGCCCAGTGGCGCCATACTGCGAAACCTCGCCCAGTGCGCGCTGCCACCGCCCAGATCCGGCCCATTTAGGTAAATCCTTTGTCTTTTTCTTTTTCAGCAAACTTCAAAAATCCATAAACAATTCAAAGGATATCCAAATTTGATGATTAAAATTTCTAGTAACTCCATAAATCATCCCCTATCACATGGTGTTATTTACACATTTTTACAGAAGCATTTCCTTCACACGTATTTATAAAATCCTATCTTTCCATTTCTGTGATAAACTTTAGAAAATCACAGATATCCCATTTTTGATCCAAATGTCATGATTCAAATTTATGTATACTTGTAAGTTCAAACCTTAGTTTTTGAACACTTTTCCTAGTACTTTCTGTGCAACATGAAATATTGGCCCATTTCTCCAAATATTGCTAACTTTGCAAATTTGTAGAGAAATCAATTGCACTCCAAATCAAGTGAAACCAACTCCTAGATGCGTATAAAATCATTCCTTGTTAAATGGGTGTCTCTGCTCATTTTTCAAATTAATTTGTCTGTGCACTTCTTGCAGATCCATAAACCCTTGGAATCCAACATATTGAAATGCTCATAAGTATCCATTGACCCCCTTCTAATAAAACCACTCTGGCATTTTTAATATGACCAAAGGTATCCTATAAAAGTCCAACTCACATTTTTAGAGCACTTTTACTTTTGCCTTGTTGTGCTGTTTATTGTGTTTGTTTCCGACGAAGTAGACGGAGTACTTGGAGGAGGACCAGAAGAATTCAAGACTCTGATGAACCAGGGAAGCAGCCCTTTGACCATGTATATGAAACCATTTTTATGCATGTCATATAGCACTTTTATTGCTTGCTTCCTTGTTGATACTTGCATGGTGCACGACCCTACCACCTTATGAGGGTTATGCCGGTGGGAGTAGGTAGGATGCTAGAGTAGTTGCTATGCAAAAAGAGACGGGAATATGCATGGTGATGGAGGCAAAGTATTTTGAAAAGACTTTTTTCGAAAACCCCGTCGGGTGCCACTTATGCCCGAGGGAGATAATGAGATGGGTAACCACTTGATGACGAAGTGGTGTACCGAGGCAAGTGTGTGTTGTTTTTGAAAATGGATTAGATTTAAGATTTGTTGACTGTCCCAACCTTACATGCGCAACCACTCTACCCTTATATGGGAAAGGGCATTATTGATTACCTAGGCCGATACTAGCTTGGAGCCCGCATTCCTAGCGACGGGAGAGTCGTTGTTGCACTCTCTCGGGACGGGGTCGTGCCACGTAGGGCGGCCATGACTGTTTTCACAGGGCACCGGACACACCGTTGGTACCCCGTGCTTGTGGTATGTGATGAATATGGGAGCGAGGCTCCACAATTTTAAGATGTGAATGTTGGGCACGGGGGTTACTACCGATCGAGTGGACTCTATGTTAGTGTCGTCTAGGGAAAGATAGTGATCGGGTGCTTACCCTGGGTACTTGAAGTACCGCGGGTCGTGGATGACACAGATGTTCCCCGGATCTTGTGGGTAAAGTGTGCAACCTCTGCAGAGTGTAAAACTATTCGAATAGCCGTGTCCACGGTCAAGGACAGTTGGGCGGTGCTAGTTAAACTACGTCCAGAGTTTTACAACCGTGCGCGTGTGTGTTGTTGAAGCTATTTGGGTTAAGTCGGATGACTTGACACGATGATCAAGTTGTATTGGTGTCCAACTCTGCTTATGTTGATATCTGTAACTTGTCGGTACGAATATCTCTACTCCCATGATGCATACTTTACATGTTGATAGACCATGTCATTGCACTCAAAACTAGCTTTCTGCAAACTACCTACTTAGTGCTATATCATTGCAATATTGTGCCTTGTTCCAATCATGGGTTGCTTGCGAGTACATTCAAAGTACTCATTGGCTTGCCACTGGTTATTTTATTGGCCAAGCATGAAAGAACAGGAGTAAGATGAAGATTTCTTTGGCGACAAACATGCGAGCTAGGACGCTTCCCAGTCAGAATTCCTGTAGGGTTATGGAAGATGGCATGGGTCCAAGTTGTCAACAAAGATTTCCACTGCAATAATATACTCAGGACTAGACCGTAATGGTCCTACTTTTGTAAAATGGTATGTATGGATGTAAGACTCTTGTTACTTAGCTTCTGTACACGTGCATTCGGTGATCTCGACTTATGAGTCGAGGTCCCCACATAACAAGATGGGGTTTATTTCATATTTCATGAGTTTATCCTTCTACATCATGTCATCTTGCTTAAAGTGTTACTCTGTTCTCTTGAACATAATACTCTAGATGCATGCTGGATAGCGGTCGATGTGTGGAGTAATAGTAGTAGATGCAGGCAGGAGTCAGTCTACTTGTCTCGGATGTGATGCCTATATACATGATCATACCTAGATATTCTCATAAGTATGCTCAATTCTGTCAATTGCTCAACAGTAATTTGTTTACCCGCCGTGAATACTTATGCTCTTGAGAGAAGCCACTAGTGAAGCCTATGGCCCCCGGGTCTATCTTCCATCATATTAATCTTCCAATACTTAGTTATTTTTATTGCCTTTTATTTTACTTTGCATGTTTATCATAAAAATATCAAAAAATATTATCTTATCGTATCTATCAGATATCACTCTCGTAAGTGATCGTGTAGGGATTGACAACCCCTTATCGCGTTGGTTGCGAAGATTTATTTGTTTGTGTAGGTACGAGGGACTCGTGCGTGGCCTCCTACTGGAATGATACCTGGGTTCTCAAAAACTTTGGGAAATACTTACGCTACTCTGCTGCATCACCCTTTCCTCTTCAAGGGAAAACTAAAGCAAGTGCTCAAGAGGTAGCATGAAGTCGTCTTGGGCTCCATGGTGACCTCCGTCCTACCGTCCTGCTGGTCTTGGTCTCGCTGCACCAATAAGGAAACCATTGATTGACGCCTTGGTACTCCGCGTCTGCGCTTGCTCCCTTAGCACCAAATGGGAAACAAGGACACTGTGCGTGCTGGCGCCCGCTTGGCCTTGGTCGTCACGGCTCACGTCAGTGGAACCTCGCGAGTTTGCCTTGCCTTGAACTCTCCACCCCTCGCGAGCCAGCCTAGTGAGGCCGCTCCTCAGGAGGTCTTGTGTCGCCCGCCTCGCGAGGCTTGGCCCCTCGCGGGGGTCTTGAGTCTTTGCTAGTGTAGATGGGCCGTATGGACCCACTCGCAGAGCCATGCCATTGGCCGCAGCAGGAAAGTCTGGGGACCCCCGTTCCCAGAACACCGACAGTAGCCCCCGAGCCCAAGGCGCGCTCGGGCTTGGCTTCGAGGCGAAGCCAAAGGCCAAGTGTAGAGCACCGTGGGCCCCAGTAGCCCGCTGCCTTGGTCGACACGTGGCGGTTGATTGGATGTGGGCATCTCCGCTTCCCCACGCTGCCTCAGCAACTGCCTGACTGGACAAGTCCCCGCGACATGCAAGGAAAACCATCATTAACTGTGATCATGGGGGGTGCTGGTTTGCCTTCTCCTGGTATAAATGGGAGAGGACGGAGCCCCCGTCGCCCATCTTTCCTATGCCTCTCCCGCTTCTTCTCCGCCGAGATGCTGTCGAGGGGCCTTCGCGAGCTTTGGCTGCAACACGCCGACTGCGACGCCCCAGCAACCGGAGCGGAGATTGGAGCCGTTGCCTTCGGGAAGATCTTCATGACCCGAGGTTGGGGCGATATTGCCCGGGTCTGCCGCGCGGAGGGCGCCCTCGCGATCCACTTCGAGTACGACGACGCCTCCGTGTTGCTCTTCACGTTCTTCGGCAAGGAGGGCCGCCGCCTGGAGTGCTTCCCTTAAGGAGGTCACCAGGTCAATGCAACGGCGGGCGCTGGGCCTGCCGCAGGCCTCGCCTGCAGCTCCTTCAGCGACAGCGGCGGACTCCTAGAGGTACAGCGACTCTCCCGAGCTCATGGAGTCTCCGGAGACGAGCAACGACAACTACGTGCCCCCGAGTTCTCGCCGAGCCCGGAGTAGAGCTGTGGCGTCAGGCCGCCGCCGGCGCTGATCTGGATGAGGTTGGCGCCAGCCTCGGGTGGCGCAATGTTGACGATGGCGTCATCCACAGGGGCACGTGTTGTTAGGACTCCATAGGTTCTTGTCTTTTGTTCCCTGCGAGGAATCAGGAAATGGACCCCGCTGGGGCTCGTAAGGCGTCTGTAGTGTCCTTTGTTGACATTATCCTTATCATGAAATCGTGCGTGTCTGTGCTCCGTTCCGGCTCAGTTTCCCCTTTCCATCCTTGCGACGATGAGGTGCTCTACGCCGACAGGTCCCGGTCCCCAGGCAGGCTTTAGCCGTCGCTGGGATGCCAGGTCGCGTGCCGTGGTCAAGGCCAGGAGGTGAGCAGCCTGAGGTCCAGTAAGAGCCCCTGAGGCGTGATGCTAAGGAGATCCCCTTTGGCATGCAAGCGGCCGCCGAGAGGTAGGAGAGGGAGACTATGTCGCCGCAGCAGGGCTAAACAAATGAGAACTCTGCGCTGTAGCGGTTGATTGAGTGTGAAACTTATCTTGGCAATCTGGGGTTGGTTTCTCGCGGGACGCCAGGCTTGCGCGTCGGCCGCTGCTCAGTAGCTAGGTCAGACCTGTGTGGGCCTCTGCTTCCTCCCCATGTTCTTCTTGGTGCTCTACGTCCTCAGGTCCCAGCCCATGAGCGAGCTCAGCCGCCCCTGGTATGCCATATCGCGTGCCATGGTCAAGGCCAGGGGGTGAGGGCTGGAGAGCCAGTAAGAGCTCCTGAGACGCGATGCTCAGGAGCCCCCCTCTCAACGCGCAATCGAATCGTATGAGAGAAGAGGGAGAGTGCGCGTCACCGCTTGCCGTAGCCTCCAGGAAGTTCCTGCAAGTTAACACGAGGGAGTGCCTGAGCCGCCATGGTGATTGCTGATTCGCCTCCGGTACGTGGGAGGGGGCTCCCTGCTGGGGAGAGCCCTCGAGGCGTGTACAACCCTGCCCTGACATGTGGCTTGCACGGTAGGGCTAGATGACACTACTAGAAAAATGGCTATAGCTAATATGGACATTAATGGCGCACCATGTATGTGGTGCGCCACTGCTACTGCTATATAGCAGTGGCGCACCAGATACAGGTGCGCCATTAGTAGTTTTGAAAAAAAAATAGTAATGGCGCACCATGGGATAGTGCGCCATTACTAGTTGACATAGTAATGGCGCACCACACCCACCGTGCGCCATTAGTAGTTTTGAAAAAACAAAAAACAATTTGTTAGTAATGGGGCACCAGTGGATAGTGCGCCATTACTAATTAAAACTAGTAATGGCGCACTGTCAACTGGTGCGCCATGACTAACAATTTTTTTTTCCACAACTACTAATGGCGCACCACACACCAGGTGCGCCATTAGTAATATATTTAGCACCAGGGTTACTAATGGCGCACCTGTCGTGTGGTGCGCCATTAGTAACCATGGTGGTAAATTGGACCCCCCTGTGGACCGCCTTTTCAGTTTAAAAAAATAAAAGAAAATGATGGAAATGACAAAAAATTGAAAAAAATAAGTTTCCCATGTGATATGTGGTCTAGTTGTTGGGAAAATTTACAAATATGAATTTCGACTTTATTTGCAAAATCTCTCTAGAATTTAGTAAAATGGGCATAACTTTTGCATACAAACTCGGATTAAGAAGTTTTTTATACGAAAAATCATCTACTCGAAAAGTTACATCCGAGTTGAACTGCAGGAACGTTGTTCAACATATTCAAAATCCCCAAAAACCTAACAGAACGAAAGATATAGGGCTTTTAAGATCTAGAGGAAAAAAATGAAAAAAAAATTCAAACTTACTAGTGGCGCAGCATTTGCTAGGTGCGGCACCATTTTCAAAATTTATCATACTCATGAACATGAACAAAGTCCCAGACATCAACAAGGTTTAATAGGATTGATATGATAGGTATATCAACAATTGCCTGTGAAGTGAGCTGGTGCTGGGGTTGGATAGAACTGCGAAGTTAAGCGTGCTCGGGCTGGAGTACTGTGAGGATGGGTGACCTTGCGGGAAGTTTGACCATAGAGTGCGATTTGACTTGAGATTAAGCATGTGGTGCGCCATTAGTATCTGATATACTAATGGCACACTTCTGTGTGGTGCGCCATTAGTATCTGGTATACTAATGGCGCACCTGTGGGATACTAATGGTACTAATGGTGTCACCTGTGGGATACTAATGGTGTTGTTACTAATGGTGCACTTCCATGTGGATACTAATGGCGCACCTGTGGGATACTAATGGTACTAATGGCGTGGTACTAGTGGCGCACCTGTAGTGCGCCATTAGTAGCAAAAACAGGTGCGCCACTAGTAGGCCTTTTCCTAGTAGTGCAAGGTGTGTCTGGGCACTCGTGAGCCAGCACGGGACTCACGAGGCCCTACCTCAAGGCAGGTTGCGCCTGGTCTTGGTTCTTGTTTGCTGTCTTGGTCCTACGAGGTGGTTAAACAACCTGCGCCGAACAAATCTCCTAAGGTTATCGCACGAGAAAGCCAAGCACCAACGGCCCCTAGAGGTGACGTGAATGGGTTTGTCCCGCCAGACAGAGCTCGGCCGTTGGATTTATCGACGCTGCAGGGACGGGCCCGAGCACAAACGCCGTGCCTAATCCTCTAACGCGAAGGGTCCTGAAGAAAGACGACCGGCGCGCAGCTCCCGCATTGGGCGACAATCAAGCAGGTGATAGTCATAGATAGATTAAGCATGAAAGGCAACCTAGCTCAGGTAAATGCATAAACGATACGCGCCACTGGGTCCAGCCCGAGCGGCTTGGGGATGATGCAGCCCGAGGGGCGCCCCCAGCAAGCACTACACAAAAAATACACTTCTGTGATGATATGTGTTTGTCACATTAGTTCACGTTTTCTGTCATGCATGTACATCCATGACAAATTTATGACAAAATCAAGATAGTCATACCTGTGCTGTCGTAGAAGTGTTCCATGACATTACCAAAATTATCATCATGGAAGTGTCCACTTCCATGACGATAAATCGCATGTCATAGAAGTGCTTTGTCAAGGGTGACCGTCACGTGGAATTCACCATAACGGAACACCGTTAAGCTATCGGGTCCGGTTTTGGATCCGATAACCCGTTAACAACCCCGACCAATGGGGATTTTCCACGTGTAAAATCATCATTGGCTGGAGGGAACACGTGTCGGCTCGCCGTTGGGACAGACATCATCAACCCATTGGACCCAAAGCGCCTATGATATGTCGACATGTGGCACGACCCAACAGAGGCCCATTCCTGTGAAAAGGCCGGCCCATTTGACTTGGTCAAAAGGTGGCCAGCAGGCCCACGGCAAGCCTGTTAACAGCATGTTCGCATATAGCCCATTTACAGCCCGCTAACCCAGGGCCCGTTTACGGCCTATCCGAATTAGGCCCAGTAGCGTCATCTGGGCCGTCCAATATAATTCCAGACCGTTTTAACATCTGGCCCATGTATGGACCATGGCGTCTTTCGGCCCATATGAGGCCCTTAGTAACCCTCGGCCCATTAACGGTCCGTGGTAAAACTAGCCCGTAATGAACAGTGTATCACTTTATACCCATTAAAGGCCCATTATACCGTTGGACCGTTTCCAGCCCATGTTATATTTCGGTCTTCTCAGGTCCCATTTATTCTTGGGCTCATTTCCAACATACGTTTACTTATGGCCCGTTACATGCCTTTTCTGCTTGGGGGCCAAATTCAGCCCGTGGATACAGTCGGCCCGTTTGTAGCCCGTTAATCTGTTGGGCCATTTTCATAGCGTCATCAAATACGGCCGATTAATGGCCCGTTATGGTCAACCCATAAAACGTACGATTTCAACTCTAGCCTGTTTACGGCCCCTTATATGGCCCGTACAAGACCCATAGATGAGACGGCCCGTAGAAGGCCCATTGACCCGACGTCCCACAGAAGGCCCATTGATCCGAAGGCCCATGGATCCGCTAGCCCATGGAAGGCCCATGGATCCTACAGTCGATAGAAGGCCCACGGATCCGACAGCCCATAGAATGCCCGCGAATCCGACGGCCACAGAAGGCCAGGGATGGTCCATCCCGTAGATAGCCCATGGAACGTATGGCCTATGGAGGGCCATGGTCACTACAACGTTTGGGCAAGTTGGCCCTCGTTTGAATGATATAGCATATTCAAATAATTATCCTACTCTATACTATCACCTCTAAAAAACATACACTATACAATAATCCTACACCATACAATAAATAAATTACAGCCGATTATACCCACTGGGCATTATGGTTTGGCACCAGTGATAATAAAGCATACACAAACAACAAATTACATACACTGGGCAAATACAGCTCATACATCATGGACGCGCATCAACATAACTTACCATTTGAACTATAATCTTTTCAGAAAATAGGATTGGCCGGATTTAGATAGCACAAATTTCAGTCTGCAAATTCTCCAATTCCTTCGCTGTTACCTCAGTGTCTTGTTTCATTTTTGACTCCTGCATCTAATACCTGCATGTCTAGTCTCAAATTGTTGATTGTACGTTCAGAATCATGTACACGTTGTCTTGCCACCTCTATTTGATGCTCGAGAACATCATCACATTCCAATTCCAATTCATAATCATTCGGTAACGGCCATGCCGCACTGGTCGCAGATCTTTGTGTTGATGTCACTTCATCCTGAAATGTTTCTGGAAGTACACATGACTAGGGCAAATATATAGTTACAACAGTGAAGCGAGCCAGACAGACTATTTTGTACATGGCAAAACATGACTAACAATAATGTTACACGTCATGAAGCATAAGCAGGTGACATTTTAAAAATTATAAAAAAGGTAGTCTGTGCAGCCTGCATACAGAAATCTCTCTTAGCTCACCAGAGGAGCATGATGTTGGGGCTCAGTCCAAACACGAACAAGTTACAAATTTAGACAGCATGTTGCATAGAAGTAGGCAAGCGGTTGGCCATTCTGTAGCTCAATTAAAGTCTTAGGGAGCATAATGAACAGTAGACGATTTCATACAAACATACTATAGCAAGCAAAACTATGCAATCATTAGCCTAGTATAAACTAGATTGTGAGCCTCATTCAATAATAGTTGGTTAATAGACTTCAAAGCTTCAGGCGCACTTCGGCAGAGTAATTAAATGGTAAGGCCTTTAATTATGTCAACTAATAGTTATACAAGTACCCAACAACAGGCATCATTCTTTGGGCATCTCATTAACTGAGGACAAATAAAGCAATTGAAAAGAGCAAATTAACTATCCATGAAACAAACAAGGAATTGAACTGTTGAGTTGGATACAGTGACTTACCTTAACAGGTTGAAGAGGCTCAGCGCAGCTCCTACTTCTCTTGCAAGGCTCCTTCCTAAAATCTTGTACATGGAAATCCTCAATCTTATCTTCATTGTACACCCTCTGCAAGGTGACACAAACTAGTTACTCGTATCCTTGGAAGATAAATATGCATACTTTCCAGTCTGTGAACACAAAAGGATGAGATTATAACAAAACAACACCACACAATGAAACATGCTGCATCTCTTGCACTTGCACACAATGAAATGAGCATTTACTATGTTTGCACTATGTAAAAACTAGGCATACCTTCGAACTGGATCTCCAGGTAATCTTGGAGAGCCTTCTTTAGTGTAGAGCCACACCTTTATGTCACCTATGAGTTAGAAAAGGCCCCACTACAGCATCCCTTAGTGTTTAAATCATTGACAAGCTCTGTTAGAGTGTTAGGTCAAGAACAACAAGTAATCAAAGCAAACAGTCATAGTATGGCTGGCTGATGCAAACAAGCACTTGAACAGATGTGTGAGCAAATCTTACATATCAAGAAAAGAAGCAAAGAAGGAGGCTTAAAGACCATCACTTGACTGACCAGATTTAAGGGGCATTTAAACATCATGTGCAACGTATGAACTAACATAAACATTGCAAATTCCAGATTCTACAATGGAATGCACATGTATTAGGTTATTCCATGTATGATGATGCCTAAATGTACACTATAGCAAGCAGGAGTGATTCATCATTGCACGCACAATTGAATTGCACGTTAAGGGCCAGTTCTATTCCGCCTTTTCAGTGCTTATTATCAAAATAAGCCATAAAAGATGTAAATAAGTCATTTTTGAGTTATGGGCTTGGGCTTAACTAATTTCGCTTTGGAGGGGGGGGGTGTTTCAGGTAGAACCTCACTAAATATTGAAGGGAAGGGGAATAGTGAAATGACTTTGTTGTCTTCCTATATTGCACTCAAAATGCAACTGGTGACGCCTGCGTCACACCTCACCCTGAAGTAAAAACAAACACGCAAGCGTTCATTGCCCTGCCCGCTTGCATCTCCTCTCCCCTTTCCCTCTACCTCGATCCCCTGCCTGTAGCACTAGAGTTCCTCCAGCAAGCCGTCACCACTAGTCCCATCTGGCCTGGTCCTCGATGATGCTCTATCCAGCTAGGCTACATGGCCGGCGGGTAGGGGCAAATCTCCATGGCTGCTCCTCCCTCTGGTGCCACCCCACATTCTCATGGTCTCCAGCAGCTGCTCCACTATGGTTCGTCCAATGCATTACTCCGGCAGGCGCTGCACAACTACGGCTAATGCCACACTGCGGCAGAAGGCACCTTATTTCCCCTCCCAACCTCCCAGGCCGTGGCCTTGAGGTGCTGTTGAAGGCTGAGCTCATCCAACAAGGTGAGGATCTCCTCTGATTTTTTTGCTAAATTTTCATCCTGATCCACTATACGATGAATTGCTATGAGCTGCTTCTGTTGCTGCTATATGATGCATTGCTATGACCTGCTCCTGCTGCTGCTATATGATGAATTGCTATGAGCTGCTGCTGCTATATGATGAATTGCTATGAGCTGCTGCTGCTATATGATGAATTGCTATGAGCTGCTGCTACTATATGATGAATTGCTATGAGCTGCTGCTACTACTATATGATGAGTTGCTATAAGCTGCTCATGCTCCTGTTGTATGATGAATTGCTATGAGTTGCTCCTCCTGATGCTATATGATGAATTGCTATGAGCTACTCCTGCTGCTGCTATATGATGAATTGCTATGAGCTGCTCCTGCTGCTGCTATATGATGAATTGCTATGAGCTGCTCCTGCTGCTGCTATATGATGAATTGCTATGAGCTTATCTTGCTGCAGCTATATGATGAATTCCTATGAGCTGCTGCCGGTATATGATGAATTGTGCACTGCTGCTGATGTATGATGAGTTGCTATGAGCTGCTGCTGCTATATGATGCTTTCAGGTGGTGCTGCTATATGATAATAACCAGCCACTTGGACCATCGAATTTCAATAAATAATTGTTCTTCACTTAAATGTGGGTCATGCATTTTTCGTTTAAATTAGGCAATGGGATCTCTATGGAAAACATTGACCAAAGTAGATTGTGCCAAGTAGATGGTATCTTTGTATTTGCATTTTGAGCAAATAGTGATGGTCTGTTTTCCTATCATATTACTTACTGCACTGGGTTCAATCTGTGATGTTTGCAAGTCAAATTAATTTTCATATGGACGGCAAAATGAAAAAATATAATGCAATCTAGACTTTTCACTTATCATACCAAAGATAAGCTGAAAACGCAATGAAAAGAACTGGTTGGCTTATTACATGGAGCTTATATTCACAGGTGCTTATTTTCTTAGGATAACTCATAATAATTGTCCCTAAGAAACTTGGCCAATAAAACTGGTATACAAATATCATGTCACGATGATTGCAATGGAGGAGTGACTACCATAGCACACTGTATAGGCTCACCGCTGGCTCTACTTTTTTGTGATGTTCCATAAAATTGCCACATACATCTTGTACTTTTTCATTGTGTAACCCAATCTGCAAGTTGGCACGGCTAATTTCAGACATCTCTACATGATAATACATTGCATATCCCTTGCACATATTTAAACCACCAATTAATGATTGTGTGCGTAGCATAAACTAGCCATGACTCTGTGTGCTAGACTAGCAGGCACTCTAAGGGAGCCTAATGTACTGTACTGGAATTCCTACATCCACCTACAATTTTGTGTAATGTACTTCCTCTGTTCCTAAATATATGTCTATGTAGAGATTCCAGTATGGACCACATACAGATGTATATAGATGCATTTTCGAGTGTAGATCCACTCATTTTGCTCCGTATGTAGCCTATAGTGGAATCTCTAGAAAGAAATATATTTAGGAACGGAGGTACGAGGTACTATCATGTATGACATCTACATATCTAATTTAGCAGCCTGTAGTAGAAATCATTCTCTCCGCAAAGGGATTACTAGTCAAAAATCCTAGCAAACCACGCTGGCAGGCACAGAACAATACAAGAGAGAGAGAGATAGACGCTTACAAGATCATAGCAATGCCTCGGTCCAGGATTTTGGTTGGCCAAGCTGTTAGATCCAGAAGAAACATCGTCCTTGTAGTTTTTGCCAGCTGCAAAACAGGTAATAGCGACCTGTTAGTATATTTGAAGTACATCGGGCAGGTGATGCTTGACGGGTTTAAAGGTGACAAGTACCTAGGCCATGGCGGGTTCTTGTCATCTTGCTAGACGGTGGGAATCGGGTTAGAAATGTCAAGGGTGATGACGCTCCGCTGGCTGTCGGGGTCCGGTAAGGAGATCTAGAACCGTCGAGTAGGGTGTTTGTGCAGCGGCTCCGGTAGGGTGGACTACGGTGTGGGCGAAGCGTATCTGTGGCCGTGGACGAGGGCGTAGGTGAAGCTGCTTCGGTGGTTGGGTTAAGGATGGTGTCGACAATGTGGATCTGCGGCCGTGGACGGGGCGTCAGAAGCTGCTCCGGTAGGTTGGATGAGGGTGCGAGGAAGCGGATCTGAGGGTGTGGACTTGTGAGTTGGCAGAGCGGCCCCGGTAGGGTTGAAAATAGTATAGGCGAAGCTACTCCGGTGGGGTTGACGATGTTGTCGGTGAAGCTGCTCTAGTAGGGTTGAGGAAGGTGTCGGGGAAGAGGCTCAGAGGCCGTCGACGGGGGCTTCGCTGGGGCGTCTCCTGGGGGTGTGGACGAAGCGTCTCCGGTGGGGAGTACGAATGAGCTACTGCAGATGCGCTTCGGTTGCTGAGAGTACCGGCGAAGGAGATCCACTGCCGTGGACAAGGCCGACACTGAATGGGCTGTGCTACAGTGGTGGATGAGTAGTCTACACAACTGGAATCAGCTACTTTGCCATCTGCCAGCTCTTTGTCGTCTGCTCGCAGACGGCAAAGAAGCTCTTTGCCACCAGCTACCCAAAAGCAGACAACAAAGAACTGGCTGATGGAAAAGACCTTCTTTGCCATCAACCAGTTCTTTGCCGTCCGCTAGCAGACGGCAAAGATTCTTTGCCGTCGGCTAGCAGACGGCAAAGAGGGAGGAGCCCCACTGACGAGCTGCTTAAAAAACTTAACGCCCCCCCCCCTCTTTGCCGTCTGCTAGCAGACGACAAAGAGCAAATAAGCGGACGACAAAGGGGGCGGACGGCAAAGAT
>NC_041386.1:398647865-398648395 GCF_002162155.2 Triticum dicoccoides
CAGGTGAGCTCTCCTCCTCTTTTTTTCCTTTTTCTGTTTTTTTAGTTTTAGGTTTATGTTTAGTTTAGATTTAGTTTTAGTTTTAGTTTTAGTTTTTCCTTTTTTTCTGTTTTTTTAGTTTTAGGATTATGTTTAGTTTAGATTTAGTTTTAGTTTTAGTTTTAGATTTAGGTTTAGGTTTAGGTTTAGTTTAGTTTAGTTTTAGGAAAGAAGAACAAGAAGAAAAAGAGGAGAGGAGGAGAAGAAGAAGAGGAAAAAGGAAAGGAAGAAGAAGAGGAGGAGGAGGAGAAGAAAAAAGAAGAAGAGGAAGAAGAAGAAGAAGAAAAAAGAGGAGAGGAGGAGAAGAAGAAGAGGAAAAAGGAAAGGAGGAGGAGGAAGAAGAAGAAGAAGAAGAAGGAGGAGGAGGAAAAAAAGGAAGAAAAGGAAGAAAAGGAAGAAGAGGAAGAAGAAGGAAAAAAAGAGGAACAAACCCCGACCTGACCCGGCACCCAGACACGACACCCCGACCCCGAGACCCCGACCCCGACACC
>NC_041386.1:398648814-398672854 GCF_002162155.2 Triticum dicoccoides
CCGAAACAGCACCCCGACCCCGACACGGCACCCCTACACCGACACGACACCCCGACCCCCGACACCTCCTGAAAAGGTGTTCTTTGGCCTTCCAGAGGCCGACGGGGTCATATATTTGTGAATTATTAGTTAGGTCATATATTTTTTGATTTTGTTATGAAAAACATCATATATAATTGTGTTGATCGGGTAGTTTTAAATGTGCAGTTATTTCCTCGCTGCGAGGTTTGGTGTTCGACGACCTCGCCGTGCGTTTGATGAGCTCTGTCGCTTCGTTCGTGGGTGAGCACAAATGACAGGTCCTCCTCCCCCATTAATTATTTGATCTATTCCGATTAAACTTGATAGCTAGCTATATATGTGTCTTGAATCATCAGTATGCGTAACCAATATGTGTCTCCCGTTCGAAAGCGTCATAGTTATAAATATGCATGCATTTGCATATTTATAACCTTGATTCTTTTGAATTGTCCAACGCTATCCATGGATAGCCCGAGTATGTGTAGATTGGGTTCATTTTCCCATATGCTTTGCTCCAGATCCGACGCATAAATTTCGTCAGTGCCTCCCCTGTTGTTCTCCGGGTACACATCCTCTCTGTTTATTGCAGAGACGTGTATCTGGAGAACAGCGGGGAGGTGCTGCCGAAATTTTGCGTCGGATCCGGAGCATAGCATGGGAAAATGAACCCAATCTATACATACACGGGTGGGATTAGGACCTATCATTACCTATTAGAGTGTAGGTTGCATGGACATAATAAAATTGACAAAGTAGATCAACTGATGAATATATACATGGTGAATTACATATATAATTGTTGTGTGCGCAGTAGCTCTGAAAGTCAAGATGAGTGAGCGTGCGTGGATGTATACCGGTCACACTGGTCAGAACAAATGGAGCGTTGAATGGTTCACAAAAACCTAGGGGTTTGTGCAAGCCGCATTTGCAAATGGCCAAAAGAAAACCTGGTGCCCCTGTTTCCGGTGCGGCAATTTGGAAAAGAGGACAGAGGCTGAAATGGGCAAACACCTGCAGAAGAGTGGTTTTACGCCCGATTATACGGTGTGGACATTTCATGGTGAGTCTGCCCAATGTGACCGAGCTGAGGTGGATCGTCGTCGCACCGACGAGCATGGTACCGGGATGGAAAACATGGTGCAAGACTATGATGAGGCTCAGGATTCGGACGAGGTGATGGAGGAATCTGCAAAGGCCTTCAATGAAATGTTGGAGTCTTCAGAACGTCCGCTCCACGAGCACACTGAGCTTTGTCAGTTGGATGCCATCTCACAAGTAATGGCTCTGAAGGCTCAGTTCAACTTGGGCAGAGAATGCTATGATGCAATTATGATAGTATTTGGACGCTTTCTACCCAACGGCCATGTAATGCCTGCAAACCTATACCAGTCAGACAAAATCCTCCGTGCACTGAAGATGCCCTATGAGAAGATACATGCTTGTGAGAAAGGATGTGCCTTATTTAGGCTTGACTAGGCGGACTTGAACTATTGTCCCATTTGCAAGTCTTCCAGGTATATTGTGGTAGACAACGGTACGGGTCAGAAGACACAAACCAAAATCCCCGTTAGTGTTCTTTGGTATATGCCAATTGTACCAAGAACTGAACTAGATGCAGATGGGAATCTGATGATGGTACACACATCGGATGGTGTTGCGTGGAAAAAGTTTGATGAATTACATGCTGGCAAAGCGACAGATTCGAGGCATCCTTGAGTTGGCATCAGCACGGATGAGTTCAGTGTGTTTGGTATGACAGCAGCCCAATACAGTTGTTGGACTGTATTTGTCTTTCCACTCAATCTCCCCCCCGGACAGATTATGCAAAGAAAGAACATTTTCCTGATGTTGATAATTCCAGGGCCCAGCTATCCGGGGAAAAATATGAATGTGTACATGCAGCCTCTTAAGGACGAATTGCAAGAAGCCTGGGATAATGGGTTCAAGACATACATCGCCTATAGCAAACGGAACTTCATAATGCGTGTCTGGTACATGTACTGGACGCATGACTTGCCGGCATATGCGCTATTCGTTGGCTGGTGTGTGCATGGAAGGTTCACGTGCCCACATGGAAGGTGTGCCACACCACCAAGGCAGCTCCAACTTATTTCAGTACGGGCGGAACTGGGTATGTGGTTTGCTTCATGATTCATGCAATTCATTCATCATGCTAGCTTTAGCCCTTCAATTACTAATTTATTTTGTTTCTCTCTTTCAGGCACGCTACAATAAGGCGGATAAGGTGTCATAGGTGTATGACCTGTATGCCATGGCCCATACTGGCCCTTACAAGAAAGTTAAGGCATTCTCTGCGTATGACCTCGACGATCCAAAGAACTTCACCAACATCTCCGCCCACGACAAGCTCGTGCAATATAGAGATCAGGGGAAGGCGAGGAAAGGGGAGGACTTTAACCCGAGCCAGGGTCCCATTGATATAGAGCTGCTGATGATATCTGGTGGCGGGAGGTCCCATGGCTCCATAGCCATGGGAGATGGACTTATCCGTTTTCCTAGCACTCTCCCGGAGATCAAGGCGCGCCAGTCGAGCTCCGCTCCTGAGATAAGGCCTCGTGAACGGCCAGTCCAACTCGCCTTCAAGGTTAGTTATACGTACTCAGCTATCTTTCTCCATTACATTGTGTGCGCTTCCATCAATGATTACAAATGGTCATGTGAGTGGTGTTGCAGGCTGTTATACAGAGTGAGAGAGATAGAACGGAGAAACTTCTGGCGGAGGCGGCGGAGAGGCAGCGGGAGTTGGAGGAGAGGACGACAAAGATGTTGGAGGAGGAGAGGGCACAGAATGACATGCAGGCAAGGGCCATGTACGAGCTCCTTGTGGTAAGTTTCTTTTGTAGATTACTTGCTAGTCTTAACATTTGAGTCTCATTACTAACTAGTATGACTCTGTTGTGAAAACCAAATGTGCAGTCTGTGTGCGAGAAGTCCGGTCAGACCGCTTCGCCGATGCCAGTGATTGCTCCTGGGAGCACGGTGAGTTTAATTTGAATGGACATTACTTGCTAGTCTTAACATTTGAGTGTCATAATGCTAACGAGACATTGGAAATGATCTTTGGTGCAGCTTAAATCCAGAAACGCATCGCATGATCCTTCTCCAGCTATCGGTGCGAGCCAGCCCGCTCCTACAGCTCCCTGATCACGGTATGTTTCTCCAGTGTTTTGCTTAAAAAATGCATAAAGACCTAGACTTAGCTTTATTTCCTCCAATATGCTTGCCATAATGACCTAGAGTTAGCTTCTTTTCCTCCAAAATGACTTAATAAGCCATCCATTTTACTTAAGTTAGCTCTAAAACGATATGTACTTAGCTTACTTATGTCAAAAATTGCATAATTAGCTTAGTTAGCTCATAAACGATCCATTTTACCTAAGTTAGCTCTGAAATGACTCATTTTACCTTAGTTAGCTTACAAGTGATCCAATTTATCCAAGTTAGCTCTAAAATGACCCATTTTACGTAGATTAGCTCCTAAATGATCCATTTTACCTACATTAGCTTTAAAATGACCCATTTCACCTAGGTTAGCTCCAAAATGACCATTTCACCTAGGTTAGCTCCAAAATGACCCATTTCACCTAAGTTAGCTCAAAAACGATCCATTTCACCTTAGTTAGCTCAAAAACGTGGTATTTCACCTTAGTTAGCTCATAAATGACCCATTTCAACTAAGTTAGCTCCAAAATGATCAATTTCACCTAGGTTAGCTCATAAATGACCCATTTCACCTAGGTTAGCCCATAAACGACCCATTTCACCTAAGATAGCTCATAAACAATCCATTTCACCTAGGTTAGCTAATAAACGATCCATTTCACCTAAGTTAGCTCATAAATGATCCATTTCAACTAATTTAGCTTATAAATGATCCAGTTCACCTAAGTTAGCCAATAAATGGCATATACTTCTTCTTCTAGTCTTCTTCTTCTTCTTCTATTCTTTTTCTTCTAGTCTAATTCTTCTTCTAGTCTTCTTTTTCTAACTTTCTTATTTGTCATTTTGCAGGTTTCATTCACTTCATGGAAGCCAGCTTCCTATGATGGATTGCTTGTTTTTTCCTTTGATGCACTTCTTGTATTCTGCTCACTTGCTATGATGAAACTAGATTGCTATGATGAAACTTTGCATATTGTAATATGTATGGATCGATGGAACTATGTGCAACCTACTATGTATGTCTGGATGGATATATATGTGCTGGATATTTATTATGTTGGATATATATGTGCTGGATATATATGTGATGGATATATATGTGCTGTGATATATTTGATGTGATAATTGTTGGATATAAGAAAAATAGAATAAAAAAGAGGCAGAGCAGGCTCTTTGCCGTCCGCGGCAGACGGCAAAGACGCCTTTGCCGTCGGTGGCAGACGGCAAAGGGGGCAGGTGGCGCACACCTGTGCTTCCTGAGGGATGGGCCATTTGTCAAATTTGCCTACCGTGGCGGACAACAAAGCTAAGCTGATGGCAAAGACTTTGCCTTTGTTGTCCGCGTGGCAGACGGCAAAACACAGCGGGCGCTGACGCATTGCTGACGTCAACTGACGGACGACAAAGAGGTGCTCAAATTTGCCATCCGCTGGCCGACGGCAAAGGCCGCCGTTAGCCGCCTAACAGACTAACGCTGGCGGATGTCCATTTTTTTGCCGTCCCTCCTCTTTGCCGTCCGCCACTATAGGCAAAGGGCTCTTTGCCGTCCGCCATAAAAAGCAGATGGCAAAGGACCTATTTGCCGACCCTGTCTTTGCCATCACTATTTGCCGTCCGCCGCTGACGGCAAAGCTCTTTGCCGTCCGCCGTCCGTGCCTTTGCCGTCCGCCGTGGCAAACGGCAAAATACTGGATTCCTGTAGTGCTACTTGTTTCTAGGGGAGGTGGGAGGGGTAGATGCGACCGGAGAAGCAGATCCGGCGAGGTGGACACAGCTAGCAGTGAATGGGCTCTGGTACGCCGGTGGATGAGCAGTCTAGGGTTTTGAGAGGGGAGGTGAGAGAAAGGCCGATGAAGCACGGACGGCGTGATGTGAGATGCTCTAGTGATGTGGAGTTAGTCATTTTTGTGGCAGGGGGAGAGGAAATGGGGGTGCCGTGTAGTGGGCGGAACCAGAAGTTACCAAAGCAGCCCCGACCTATTATGTAGATGAGGGCGGTATTGTAATTGTTGGTCTCTGTGCACCAAGGACAAAAGTGGAATTTCGCATGCTAAAGACTAAGGTGGCGGAAATTTTAGAAGGAGGCAGGAGATTTTTCCGCCCGCACGATCGTTCGTATCCAGTTTCAACTAATTTTGGACCGTGCTAGCGGGAAGGTCATGCGAGACTGTGTACACGGGGCACGCGTCAGTAGTTAATAACTGGTGTGTCCACCCAAGAAAAAAATACAATAACTCGGGATGATGCGTCGATAACTTGGACGTTGACACCGCATGACCAACTGTATGGGTGTAGTGGCGCGTTCACAAAAAAGGGATCAAACGCTCAGCCTATGTATTTCTCGTGCAAATAGATAATTTAGTGCAATTGGTTATTTACTTTAAACATAATGCATTGATGTGTTAGTTTAGAGGCGCACAAAAAAGAAATGGATATTGTAGTCCTCTACTTAAAAGTGTTACCTCATATGATTACATAGCCTCCATTTCATAAATTGCATACCCGTTGAATTCATGTATGAATATTACATATATTACTTCATAATAGAACCTTAAATCATCCAAGACTAATGATTTTGAATGCAAGAGTAACAATGGTGCATGTACATGATAACTACATTGGTTGTTTGAAGAAACATCACTGTAACTTTGGCATGCACAACTGAAAAGGTTTATTTAAATAGAAAAAATGTGATATGTGAGTGTCCATTCTTTATGGCGTTGAATCGATATTGTACCTTTGGCCACGATACGGAGTAGATATTGATTTATGTCCAAGCGATGCACGTCCACGATCGCTAGATAGTGATGCGTGAATGAATTGTGCAATCTCTCTCACACGCATACATATCTCATTTCCCTGTGGTATTCGGAATCACACACGCACACTTCGTGTATTTCTCTCCCTCCGTCAAGGTTCGAATTCGTCTTTATACCCCGTCCTACAAGTTTCTCACATAGAAACAAACACGCTCTCTCTGTCGAACACGCCCACCCCTTTAATTCCGCCCACCCACAGCCACTAATGTCTCAAAGTATAATAATGTCTCTCACACATATGCCTAAGGTTAACTCGAGTTCCGAAACCATATGAATACATACAATGGGATTCCAATAGAGCACCTTTTGTTGTGAGATTTCGCTCTCTCTCTCTCTCTCTCCCACACATTGTTTCTCGCTTCATTTTTTCCGGCACTTGTATGCACACAATTTTGTTTATCTTCGTGATGCTTTAAGTATGCCTCGCACAAATGCTATCTACCTATCCCTTAATATAGCTAGATATGTGCCACACAAACTCCTTCTCCCTACTAGCAAGATGCCCATTCGTTGCACCGAACATCAAGATGCATTTGTATGAGTAGTTTCTCTTGTGGGAGAAAAGGATGAACGAGGGAATGCCTTATTTGCAAATGCGGAGAGGGGTGTGGGTATATTTTTGCAAAATTGCCACAGTTTCCTTCCTATCTGTCGGGTATAAATTGGATGGCCTATATTGGAAGATGGCAGGAACACCATCATCACCAACTATGTTTTTTATAAGAGTTGGGATATGTAAGTGTCACTGCCCCCCGCCCCCGCCCCCCGACACACACACCCACACTCACACAACCACACACACACACTTCCCAACACCAAAGGAGTAGGGTGACACTCGATCTTGATACTAGTCTATCAACTGGCTTCACTCTCAAACACACACACACACTACCCGACACCGAAGGAGTAGGGTGGCACCTCGATCTTGATAGTAATCTATCTACTCCTCTTTCAAACACACACACACATACACACACACTCGCTAGTTGTGCCTCTGTGCCTACCGCGCACACTCTCGATACGTATTTCTCTCCCTCCCGCTCCCCCACCCCAACAATGACAGCAGAAGGGTGACAAATCAATCTGATTGTAATATGTCAATTGGTTTCTCTCTCCAACATTGTATCTCTGTGCCTCGCTCAGTAGCCCCCTCGATATGCAGACTTATCGCGCGCGCACAGCTGTAGTGACGATGATGCTGAACCCAGTGTGCCTCGTTTTTACCGGCCTCATGTGATAGTTTTCACCATGTTTTCTGTTAATTAACAAGGCAACCTTTTCTTTGTTACTACTAGTGAATCCAAAATCATTCGGGGTACACATAAAATATATCACTTCAACCCAATTATCGCAGTAACTATTTTAAAAGAAACTAACTAGATGCCGTGCGTTGCACGGAACATCAGGATGCATTTGTATGAGTAGTTTATCTTGTGAGAGAAAAGGATGAACGAGGGAAGGCCGTATTTGCGAACATGGAGAGGGGTGAGGGTATATTTTTGCAAAATTCCCATAGTTTTCTCCCTATCCGTTATATATAAATCCGATGGCTTATATTGCAGGATGGCATGCACACCATCATCACCAACTCTGTTTTCTCCTCGCTCTATTCCTAAATATTTCTATCTTTAGAGATTTCAACAAGTGACTACATATGGAGAAAAATGAGTGAATCTACACTCTAAAATATGTCTACATACACATCCGTATGTGGTAGTCCATTTGAAAATCTGAAAATACAAATATTTAGGAGCAGATGGAGTATAAGAGTGGACATGGAGATATATCAGCAGCATGGTCTACAACAAAAATGTGCTGGACTGGTTAGCGCCGGATGCTCGCAACGCGATGACATGAGTTCAAATTCTGTCTTTAACTTTAGACTTTTATATTATATATTACTTATTTAATATATACTTCTTTTGCTACTATACTGACAGTGCAACCCACAGAGTACTTATAATACAAGATTAAGGATGGACTTGTTTCTTTTTAACTTTCTGTATGAAGCTGTAGCCACCCTGCAAGTCACATGTACACTATACATGCAATTAACTTTTTATAGAGGGACAATCATACACACAATTAACTCAAATGGATTGGATGTCACTCTATTATTTCTAGCATAAGAGCATCTCGAACGGCAGCCGGCAAATTTCCTCCCGTTTCCTTCCGCGAAGGACGACATCAAATGCCAGTGGCATACATTTTCACAACTCTAACCAACCAGATGAAATTCGTGCAAACACGGACTGATTTCATATAAGCATGAATGGTTTTGTATAAAAAAGCGGATCTTCATATAAACATGATGGATTTCATTACATTTACATGAACTAAGCGGTGCCAATCCGGCAACTTGGTATAGTTAATACTCCCTCCATCCAAAAATACTTATTTTAGTTATAGATACATACAATTTATCCATTCTTAGAACCAAAATTTCCCGCCAGCTAGAGAGGGAGTACATAATCTAAATGGCCGCCCGGGGATCTCTTTGTCTTCCTCATGTCCGGCAGACACTTTGCGGGGTCGACGAAGGTCCTCGGAAGAGACAAAAAAGCAAAGAAACCACTTGAATGCGCAGTCGTCGCCTTGGCGGTGGCCTTCATGGGACCCAAGTGGTGGTGCCCTCCCGTGTTCTACTTCTCCTCGATGATGGCGGTGGACACGGAGAAGCTGGCCACTGACTCGTCGCTGTCCATGCACCCGGCTTCTGTCTCTGCCTGCATGGCACTGCCGAAAGCATGGGAGGCGCGCCCATAGACACGGGAGGCATGGTACGACGCGGCAGCGACGACGCCTGTATCGGTGTGCTCGCCGCCATGCCGGCGTGGAGCAACTCGCCACTCCTCATCAAGCTGAACTAGAGTGGTGAGTTACTGAACCACGCGCCTGCTTGGGGCGGCAACTGGCTCCGTCGGTCCAAGCGAGGTTGGTGAAGCACCGAGCGGCCTCGCCCGTATCCGAAGGGCTCGGCAGGCCACCCAGCCAGGTAATATGCCGGAGAACGGCTCCTCGGATGCCATCGAAAGAGTGGAGAAAATGGTGAAGGTGGAGATGGGGGAGAGGCGGAGGGGTGTGATTCTTGCCCGCTGTTTGTTTGGCCTCGTGTAAATATAGGGTGGATGGTAGGAGCTTGGCCGGCGTCTGGCCTCGTTTAAACTTAGGGCGGACGAGAGGAGCTCGGCTGGTGTTGCCCTTAATTCCGGCCCGCTCATGAACAGACGTGTGGCCGAAGTAGCTTTCTCGCTTTGCATGCGGGTTTAACGGAGGGGTTTGATGGAGGCGAGGAGGCGTGTTCAGCTAGGCGTGCAGCGGGCGGCGCAATACTATTCGATTTGACAGCGGGCGGCGTAGTTCCCGATACGCCTTTAATGCAGACGAGCGAGGGAGTAGCGGTTCCTGAAATGTTGAACGGCTAATGTGTCCTCCTTCAATTAATGCATGAGGGAAGTAATGGGAGGAGGACAAGGAAAAGAGGCTGCACGATATGAATGCAACGTAGTTTGCCCTCATATAGAGGCGCCCCTCCATTCCAATGCATCTCTACATCGTACGCACGTAAGCATTTGCCTAAGCACCTACACTAAGCGCAAAAGAGCTCACTCCAAACCTATGGTGGCAATGCGCGCAAGCGGCCAGCGACTGTGCCAGATGGTCCACGATGTCGGCCTGTGGCATGGCGCCGAGGATCGTCTCCAGATGGTGTTGGAGACCGGTTGGTGGATGGCCACCGTCGACGCCAACTACGACTCTCAGTTGAACCAGATGATCGTTGCCACCACCAACAAGTTCACCGTCCTCAAGAAGCTCGCGGACGACATCGTCGTACTCCTCCAGCCCGCGCGCCCGGGCTCCTTATTGCCTTCCACCCTAATCAGCCTCCATGTCTGGAACCTCTTTCAAGCACTGGTGGCCTTGCGACTACCTGCCGATGCCACGAAGAATGTCCACCTGGAGGTCGCACTCGCCGTGAAGCGCCTCGCCCTGCAAGAATTTGTTGACCTACACATCCACGTGTGCGAGCAAATCGTGTACATAGGTATCTACAAGGCCAGTGAGGACGCTACGACGTTGGCCTTCCTCAACCGGGTGGAAGCCTTGGATGCCTTTGCTGAGAAGCTCCTCGACCTCGCCACAAAAGTCGCCGCTCCGTAGCAGTCGGTCGGTGGCCCGGTGCACTAAGTTGAGGAGGGGGTCATACGTTGATGGATGCATCTTTCTTCTTGCCTTCTGTAACCACCACTGCGATCGCATCATCATCGTGTCCTTAATTCTTCTTGTGGTGTTGCATTCTCGTTCCAGTCAATACCGACATGTGCAATCCCTTTGCCTAATTATTTGCGTCACTGCAACTAGTACTCCATCCATCAATTTATAAGTTGTGCTTACCTTTTCCATCAACTTCGTGCAACGCGCGGGCATCTCGCTAGAAACACTAGAACATGTCCGACCGTGTGTGACTAGACCAACCTAGATACTACGTACCCTGCTTATCTGGCTGAAATAGCCCCGCCCTAGCGTTTCCAAGCGTTATTTCTATCTATCGATCGTGCCAAGGAGTAGAACCAAAATGTTACAATTTATACATGTTTCTCTACTCCTACTCCTATAAAAGACTCAGTTGGTGATGGTGGTCTGTCTGCCATCCATCGTTTTTGACCATTAGATCTGCATCTAACGACTGTGAGGTAAGTTGTGGCATTTTTGCAGCAATAGCCCACTTCTCTGCTCCAATTTGCAGAAAACCCCTTATTATCTCGAAAGCAACCACATCCCTCCCTCACCTCATAAAAACAACCCGAGAAATATATACTCCTATAAAAGACTCAGTTGGTGATGGTGGTGTGTCTGCCACCTATCGTTTCTGACCATTAGATCTGCATCTAAAGGCTGTGAGGTAAGTTGCGGCATTTTTTGCAACAATAGCCCACTTCTCTGCTCCAATTTGCAGAAAACCCCTTATTAACTTGAAAGCAACCACATCCCTCCCTCACCTCATCAAAACAGCCTGAGAAACATATTTTGAGTGAAAAGTACTCCCTCCATTCCTAAATATTTTTCTTTCTAGAGATTTCAATAAGTGACTACATACGGAGCAAAATGAGTGAATCTACACTTCAAAATATGTCTATATAATCCGTATGTGATAGTCCATTTGAAATCTCTAAAAAGTCAAATATCTAGGAACGGAGGGAGTAATATATTAGGAGTATATCAAAACAAGAGTGATTTCTTTCAAGTTTTTGATCAAGTACTACTATTCTACTACTTTGGACCCGTCGCAATGCACGGGCAGATTGCTAGTGAAAGGAAAAGGCCTACCGTGTTCACGTCGCACTCCCCCCCCCCCAAACGCCCAGGAATTGGGAGTACTCCACGGCCCGTCCGGCACGACACATAGCTTAGGGAAGGCGTGTTTCCTAGCATTTTCACTTTCATGTGGGACCTCCGTTGAGCAAACCGACTATTGGCAAACCGCACCCCGCCTGCCGCCGGGTTGGAAAACAGAAACGAGGGGAAGATCTAGCTGTAGCACGGAAGCCAAGAACTTTGGTGTCCGATGGGGCTTGTTGATAGAGTAGGAGGATTGCGTACTACTCTCCTCCTACTGATGAAGCTATGTTCCTAGGGTAGGGTCATAGGCCTGACCTAGACACCCTCCCCTAGGACATCATCCTAAAACCAGAAGCATTCGAGGGATAGCATCATCCACTCGACTACGAGGCATCCCACTCGGAAGATTCAAAGTCACTCGACCACGACAATTATCACTCGATGGACAGAAGATCCAAAGTCACTCTGCACTACAACGGTCGGACGTTTACTTCATAGACTTAATAGGCATTTATGTCACATAATTGCTAGCGTTACCAGTAACGCCCCCCTCTTGATGTACCTTAAAACCCTTCTGACATGGGCTGGCTGGGGTCTAGGCGCAGTCTATATAAGCCACCCCCTCCACTGGCACAAGGGTTCGCACCCCATGTAAACACACACATACATAATCCAGTCGACCGCCTCCTGTCACCGAGACGTAGGGCTGTTACTTCCTCTGAGAAGGTCCTGAACTCGTAAAACTCGTGTGTACAACTTCGCCATAGCTACGATCTTGCCTCCTCATACCTACCCCCCATTCTACTGTCAGTCTTAGATCCACGACAGTTGGCGCCCACCATGGGGCAGGTGTCTTAGCGACTTTTTGGTGGAGTTGCGATTCTTCCGATTATCATCATCATGGTTTCCGTTGGTGGACTGGTTGAGGGCCGCAAGATCCATCTCGGCGCGCTCGTTTTCATCGCTGACGCTCCGCTTGGCTTCAGGAAGCTCCACTCGACGCCGATGCGCTCCCCGTCCGCGGGGCAACGCACTTTCGCGCGTGCGTCCGTGGTGTCCTTCTCCGGCAACCGTCGACCCAATATCGGTTGGTTCCTATGGTGTCCTCATCCCCCGCTATTCGCCGGCACAAGTGTTCCGGTCGGTCGCGGCTCCAGCGGTGGGTGAGACACGCGGTGGCCCGCCAGTCGGCCACCTCACAAGTCGCGGCAATCGAGCCCGACGAAACTCTCTACGGCCTGTTCGACTGGCTCCGTCAAGATCGTGTCCTAGTGCGACAGCAGTGATCCCGTGGCGGAAGTCTTGATGGTTAACTGACCACCCAGTCCTCATGGCTCCCCTCGCAACGATGGTGGTGATGGCGGCGGCGATCCATCGTGCATTCACGAAGAGTACCACCCCGAGCCCCTTTATTCACAGCAGAGGGAAGAGCTTCGCCGCCGCAATATGGATGCACTTCACACTCCTATCGTTGGAGAAACCCCCGAGGCTCGGGCCTTAGAGTAAGCGCGCCTGGCCAACTTCGCTGAGCGCACTCGACTGGAGCACTTGCAGCATGCACTCGACGAGCGTGCTCGGCAGCGGATCCCTGAATCCAGTCGACAACAGCTTCTTACGCCTCAAAATCAAGTATACCGCACTCCGATTCAAAATCTCACAGCTGCAGGCCGAATAGCAGAGTCAATCTAGCCATCCGAATCGGAGGCAAGCAGAGGTTTGATGAAGATACCGGCCTTGCTCCGATCAGATGGGGATCAGAACACAACATTGTCCTAGTCGCGGAATATGATTCATAGCAGGTCTGTGGTGGCAGATACAGTGCAGTCGGCCCATAGCCCAAGATCGCCCCCGCGGCATGAAGGACATGGGCACAGGCAAGATCAGTACAGAAATCATGAGAAATATGATCACCGCCTCGGCCACGACGACTAACGTCGAGTGCACATGCCTCGTCCGAGGAGTGGGTCATATGTGCCTCAGCGGCATGATGACAGACGCATCACGGCGGCGAGCGAAGAATACAAGTCGACCCAAGGGAGCCAGGCTTTGATGCAAGATCTATTCTCGTTCAAGGTCTGGTTGACAGGAACAGAGCACACAGAGAAGGCCATGACAAAGATTATTAGACTAGTAGCAGAGTGCACATTCCAGGTCCCGAGTGTTTCAGCAGAGCCATCAGGGCTGCAGTGATTCCTCCTAATTTCAGGTCGGTGACAGGAGTCAGCAAATTTACGGGTGAGTCTAAGCCTGACACTTGGCTTGAGGACTACCGACTGGCTGACACAAGTCCAGCAACAACGCCCGAATGTGCCGACAAATCCCGATAGGAGTTGCACATATCTCGTTCTCAGGGCACACTCAGATTGTCCAAACTTCTGGTAGGACAGCCCAGAGTTGCCCCTGGTGGCCACCGGCGGCTGACGAGGTGGACCAACACTCAGAGGAGCACTGGCCCGGGGGGTTTAAATAAAGATGACCCTTGGGCTCCGGAAACCCAAGGGAAAAAGAGGCTAGGTGGAAAATGGTAAAACCAAGGTTGGGCATTGCTAGAGGAGTTTTATTCAAGGTGAACTGTCAAGAGGTTCCCATTATAACCCAACCGCGTAAGGAACGCAAAATCCAGAAACATAACACCGATATGACGGAAACTAGGGCGGCAAGAGTGGAACAAAACACTAGGCAGAAGGTCGAGCCTTCCACCCTTTACCAAGTATATAGATGCATTTAGATAAACAAGATTATAAGGTGATATCCCAACAATAAACAATGTTCCAACAAGGAACGATCTCCAATCTTCACCTGCAACTTGCAACACTATAAGAGAGGCTGAGCAAAGCGGTAACATAGACAATCAATGGTTTGCTAGGACATGGTGGGTTAGAGGTTTGACATGGCAACTTTGGGAGGCATGATAAGCAAGTGGTAGGTATCGTAGCATAGGCATAGCAAAAGAGCGAGCATCTAGCAAGCAAAGATAGAAGTGATTTCGAGGGTATGGTCATCTTGCCTGCAAAGTTGTCAGAGTTGACTTGATCCTCGTAAGCGAACTCAACGGGCTCCTCATTCACGAACTCGTCTCCCGGCTCTACCCAAGCAAGAACAACAAGCAAACGGAACACAATCAACCACATGCAATGCTCAATCAACATGATGCAAACATGGTATGATATGCGGGATGCGATATGTGATGCATATGCAAGATTTGACAAGGAATGATTGAACCTGGCCTCAAATTGGAAATCCAAGTGCCACTAGAAAGGTGAGGTGATTTCAGTTCAAATCGATATAAAGATCACCGGAATCGGATGCACGGTTTGGAAATGGCAAGCAAGACAAATATGGCACCGGTCTGCGATAATCAGCAAGTGACCAACTAAATGCATCAGGATAAATATGCTACAACACTCAAACATGACAACAAAATACATGGCAGGGATCCACTCATGAAGCTTGACAAAAGATGAACACTGAGCTACGGCCAATTCATCCAATAACAGGTTCAAACAAGCATGGCAAAAGTGCAAATGATAACAGGTTTCAGACTTGGTGAAATTAACACAAGTCTGGAATTTATCATAGGAAGCACAATTTAGAGCATGGAAACTACATACTACAGGAACTTAACATGACAAAGCAAGGCATGGCATCAAGCTACTCCAAGCACTTAACAAAAGTCCCTTAGTGGTCTTGAGCCAACAGTGATCAGAAAATACAATTGCAAGCATGTGAACATGGCAAAAACATAAACAGATTCAGACTTGGTGAAAAACTGGAGCATGCAAAAACAGTTAACGAGTAGGCATGTTTACGAGCTCGATTCACTCACTACAGAGCATGGCATGACAAAATAAGCATACATCCATCAAGAATACATGGCATAGAAGCTAGACATGGCAAGGACAACAATATAGCTTGCACGGATCAATAGCAACATCCTCGGCAAAATCGCTAAACATGTCAACAATCTGCGAGGATTCACTTTATTGCAAAAGTAGAGCTCAATTTACTCAAGCTAGGGTGCTCCATAAATGCAAAAAAAGACATGGATGGATAGATCACCACAATGTTAACAAAACATCCTTACTAATCATCCTCAAAAGAGGCACGGATCACTAGGAAACAACATGAACATATGGCATAACAACAAAATCAGGACAAGGACTTGAGAAATTCGAAGTCCCTGAAATCAGCATTACCGATTACGCTACTTTGCAAGCTTGTGCTAGTCACCACAAATGTCACAAAAATACATGACAAGCACCCCTGAAAAGATGGCATGTCATATAACAAAACACATGTAGATCTCAGGATCATAGCAGGCACACATTAATCATGGCAAAAATGACAAAATGCCATTTGCTGAAACAGATCTGCCAAATTCATCACATAGCCCTTTTCCAACAGCATTTTGGGCATCAAGATGAGCTCAAATGAAAATGATGCAATGAGGTTAAATGATGTACTCGTCGAGGCTAACATTTTGATATGCTACACGTATGGATCAGAGCTACAAATGCAGAGTTATAGCATGCCAAAGTTTGCAAAAAAATAGGGTTCGGGGAAGAAGTCAACCAAGGGGATTTGACCAGATCTGGATCCGGCACGGGCACTGTAGCAGATCGGGAGTCGCCGGAGTTCGTTGCCGGAAATGGGGGCGATGGCGGTCGTACTTGACGGAGGAGTCCGGGAGGAGCGGGGGCCGGCCGGAGTTGAACTTGGGCGGCGCCGGAGCGGTATTGGCGGCAGCGAGCGGACCCGGGCGGCGAGGAAGAGGCGGCGGGGCGGCGGTCCGGTGTGGCGGCAAGGTCGGTCGGCGTCCCGCGGCGGTCGCCGGCGAACTCGTGGGCGGCGGGCGCCGCGGTGGGCGAAGTCGGCGGCGGCGCGGGAGGAAGAAGGAGACCTGGGCGGCGGTTGTATTCTGACCTTTGTCTACCAATTGATAGTCAGGGTGCATTCGTGTTATCAATGCCTATTATTCTTGTGGTCCGTCAAGCCATTCTATTCCGGAATGACTAGGGGAAACAAACTCCAGCACCTCATCCATTTCTTGGACTGGTCAAAGTAGTTGTAATTCACAGATCAAAATGCCAATCCAGCTTTTGTTTTGTTCTACCTTGGAGTATTACCCCTTTATGTTAGGATTGTCATGAGAATTGCACCACCTCTTATGAATTCTTGATGCAGTGATACTTCTCGCCATCATAATTGATTCCCCGGTTCCATGTTGTTGTAACCGGGATGCCGACAAGTGAACTGTGATGTGTGAAATCAATACTCCTAGCAACCTTGTTGCTTGGTAGTTAATGGACAATACTATCACTCTTAGCGTGTTGGTTATTGAATCACCATCCTAGGACTGATCGTGCTACCTAGTCCATTTCTGTTGGTGCACTCTTCGATCGATGAGTTAGGATTTTGTCAAACCCTTGCTCTTTTGATCACATCATCCTGCCTTGAAAGGCAAGATTGTTCTCGAGCTTAGAACATATCGATGGTTCGTGGTTTTTCGAATATCTTCTCGGAAGTGTTACCAGGTTGTCACCTGACCGCTATGTTGAGTTCGTGATCAAGTTGGTTTCTTGTAAACCACTCCTTCTCCAAGAATCCGTGATGGATACCCCTGAGCTAGTTGGTTAAGCTAAACAAAAACTTGGAGAGTTGGAAGATAAAATCTTACCTAATTTAGTTCATTTCAAAGGGATATCTTTGTGTTGTGTGTTAGTTGAAGAAAGATGATATCTTCATCGAGTGGTCCCTGTGATCAGTTGTTGGACCTATTGTCTTATCAAAACTTGATTTGAGTATGGGCTATCACCAAATCAAATCAGAACCAATGATGTTCATAGTGTTGTCTTACTCGTGGTTGATCCTAGAGCATACACCATTATATCATTGTTCTGACCAATGCTGTTGGTTTGTTCACATAGCTGCGGAATTCCATCTTCATGGAAATTTTTATGATTTGGTGTTGAGCCCATCAGCAGCATCTTATCTTCTCCATGATTCATGTCGAACATCAAGGTAGTGTTGGAAACTTCTGTAAGCATTTCTTCATGTTTCTTTCATGAAGCACATGTTTGGATGAAAGAAGTGGCTACCTTTGATTCACGTGCATTTGGTGAAAGTTGCCCCGTGAATTCGAGAAAGTTAGTTTTGCTTCCTATGGAATCATCCCAAGTCAGTCATGCACATGTGTGAAGTATTATATGGTTTGGAGACTTGCAACCTTCATTCTATATGAATCCCTAGCACACCAAGCCACTGATTGATTTGTTCAAGGAAAAGAAGTTCTTAAGTGCTAATCCTTAAGGACCCAAAGGTACATGCCCAGGACTTCACTCTCCGCAATGATGGTTCCCAATCAAAACTCCGTAGTGTTTCGTTGTAAGACTACTATGTGGCCATGCTTGTCTTGGACAACGTGCTCACATGTATGTAGCAGAACCAGCTTATGTTTTGGAGCTTGCTAATGTGGTTCATCTCCCGAGAGTCTCGCAATGTTATCTCGCCGATTTGTGTTGCAACCCTTCTTTTTCAGACATGTGAGTCTGAAATATCATGTTACCAACCAGATCTGAATCTCAGGCAGATATGATGGTTGGAACTTTTCCAAGATCTATGATGTAGGTCCCGACAGGGTTGATGTTCTGGCCGACACACCTAGCCGGAAGATCTTTCGTTGTAGTATATTTGACCATCTTTCCATGAGCATTTCGTGCGTCTTATTCTAGAAGTTGTTCCTTAGGGATCCTTGTGCTCTCAGTTTCTTCGATGATTCAATAACCATTGAAACGTTGGAAACACTCTCGACTGTTGAGTTTTTCCCCGGTTACCAGAATCATTCCAGCATTTGTATTTTTTTCCCAGCTTGCACCTCAGTAATTGTTGTCCAGGATCATCTTCAAAAGTGGACTTACCATGGGTCCCATCCATTTCCAATGATAAGCAAAAATCATCCGTTGTGTTATCTTCAACAAGGTAGTCCACATCATCCATCCTAGTCCGAGTATGTCATTCTTTCGGACTACTTCAAATGATTGATTGTATTTGCTCTAGGCTGGTATCAAGAGTTTCAATGATCTTTGAATCAAAAGTAATTATTTTTGCCACTTCAAAGAATTATTCTACTAGTCTCCTTCCCTAAGGTGCCCCGATATGGAATCATAGCAATTCATCTCCTTGCTACTCTAAAACCTATGCACCATCATCTTCAGCGTGGAATTTTTTCCTACCCAATAGAACCTTATCATCTACCCCTTTCCATCCCTCCGAATGTGTGCTTCACGTCTCAGCTCGTGAGATGTATGTATGTCTCATTCCATGAGTTAATCCTGAGTTGCTCGGTGTTCGAGAAGATCAATCCTTCTAGAGTTTCTTTTCCCTCTCGTTGTCATGTTGGTAGGAGTTCCTGGAGCAATACTTCGAGACAATGATGGTGATCGAATCAACGTTCTTATGGGGTGCACCCTGGATCATGGAGATTGTGTTAGTTTGCGTTCCCCCTTCATCTTACCTCACGTCTTGAATCTCAGGACGAGATTCTTGTTTAGCGGGGGTGAGTTGTCACATCCCTAGCTTTACCTTGCACTAGGCTAGCACTTGTTTGTTGCATCATGTTCAAATTTTATGTAAAGATGAAATGGGGACTGATAAACCCTAGCAGCAAATGAAATCGAACTAGGGTCAAAATTAAATCTTTTCAATGAACCAAAAATGCCCTTCTAAAATGTTCATCATCTTTGCCTTGGTCTAGAACCTTTGAAAAAATGGTGCACAAATTTCAAGGTCATCCAAAGGTCACTGGATTAAATCATATGTTATTTGAAATTGGGCATTTAAATGCTAGTAAATATTTTAAATGCCCAAGTAATCCTAAACTGAAATGTTCCATGTAGGATATATTCTATACAGTGGGCATGTGAAGTTGAGTGATTTTTGAAAGGGTCTAGGTATTTTTAGAAAAGCCACAAAGATTACAGGAAAATAGAAAACTGAAACAAAAGAGAGAGAGAGAGAGAGAGTGAGAGAGATGAAGGAACTTACCTGGGCTTACCTCACCTGTGCAGCCACCTGGAGCCCAAGTGGCTGGCCGAGCCCACCTTCCGGCTCCCTGTCGTCTTCCTCCCCGCGCTAATAGGCAGCGCGCGTGTCCGACGCACGCCGGCACGTGCCCGGCCACCTCCTGCTTCTGCCGCTGCCCCGACGCGTCTGGACGACGCCACGCACCCCCCTGACCTCTCTCTCCCTCTCCTGTGCCTTCTCCCCCTCCTCTGGCTCCCTCTCTCCCCCCACCGAGCGGAGCTCGTCGCCGCCGCTCATCGTTGCCCTAGCCGTCGCCTCTCCCTCGCCTCTCTGAGCTGTCACGAGCTCTGCCACGATGTCTTCGTCCTCTCCATGGGGTCAAGCGGCGCCAGGAGCTCTGCTTCGTCCCCAACGCCACCGTCTTCCTCCTCGACCGTCCGATATCGCCGGCAACGCCACGGCACCGTCCGGCCACCCCCGAGCCAGCTAACCTGTTCTTCTTCCCCGCCATGATCTCCTGACCCGAACCCCCACTCTGTTTTCTCTGCTGCACGCCGTAGCTGACACACCTCGCCTGCCCGCACGTGCCGCCGCCTGAGCTCCTCACCGCCGTGGCCACCTACACTGGAGCTCAAAACCGAGCGCATTACCGCGCGTAGCGCATCACCACGGGGCCGTAGCAACCACCCGTTGCTCCTACCGTGCCCTGCGGCATCGAGTCCGTCGACGTCCGAACTCCGCCACCGCTCCGACCGTCACCCCGGCCCCTCATGTGCGCTTCCCTAGATGCGGCGCACACCCAGCTCCACGCAGAGCCCCTCCGCCGTCCTTTTGGTTGCCTGAGGGCGAAACCCGAGCCTCGCCGTGCGTGCTGTCGCCGGCGACGAGCCTCCGGCGTGTTAGGCCTGTTGATCAGGGGTTTGACCTCCCCTGGGTCATTGACATGTGGGGCCAGCCCCTGCTAATTACCTAGTTTAGGTTTAACTAAAATAGGATTAGCCCTATCACACTGACACGCGGGCCCCACCATCCAGGTTTGACCTGGACCGCCCAGTTGACTTGCTGACTTCGCTGTGACATAATGCTGACGCTATAAATCATTTTCTGGATTTAAGTTTATTCAGGAAATTCCAGAAAATGCTATAAACTTCAATAATTCGTAGAAAATTACCTATAACTCCAAATAAGATAAATTATATATGAAAAATCATCAAAAAATCCAATCTATCAACTGGTACTGGTTTCATGCAGGATAAAGCAACTTAACCTGGCTGTTCAAGTGACACAATTTAATGCACCTTTATGACCTCATAAAATGGGTTTGCATTTGAATCTTTGGTTCAAATGGACTCATTTCAATCTGTTCTAACTTGCATTAGCCCAAAACACATTCATATTGCCATGTCATTCATGCATCATATTGTTGCATGGCATTGATGGTGTTTCTTCTTTGTTTGTCAGTGGTTGTTCCCTCTCGATAGACGTGTTTCGACGACATGATCGATGACACCGATGAAGAACTATATTCTCTTCAGAAGTGCGAGGCAAGCAAAACCCCCTTGTTCATTCCGATACAATTCCACTCTCTCGCTCCTGCTCTTTTTACTGCATTAGGACAACAAAGATTCAACTGTTACATGCTACGGTAGCTGAACCCCCTTTCCTCTGCATGACCTGTCATTGCCACAGTAAATAGATGAAAGCCACTAGCATGAGTAGGAGTTGTTTGAGCCCTGATGTGCCTACTCATTCATGCTTGTTTGTCATGCCTGCTATTGCTTAGAGTTGTGTCAGGTCTGATTAATCGGGGATGAATTGGAAAGTTGTGAACATGTCCTACTGTGTGTGAGCTAAGTGTGTTGAACACAATTTGGTAAAGATTTCGTTGAGAGGCCATGTAGGAGTACATGGTGGGTTGTTTCATTGGAACCGCCCTTAAGCACTAAGATCTGTATGTGTGATTTAAGAATCAGCTACTACCATGCATTGGGATCCTTAATTGACCCTCTCGGCTTCTTAACCACCCTAGTACTCTGTCCAGGAGTTGCAACTAGTTTTTGGTGTGTATAGGATATGTGTTGGCGGCCGTGCGTAGCGCTGACCGTAGAGGTGGGCTATGATGTGGTAGATACACCGTGGCACGGTGTACCGAGTCGCCCGTTTGGTGTCTCGGGAACCCTGTACACATCGTTCCGGGCCGTATGTGGAAACCTCGGCCGGACTCCCTGTGGATGGAACCTGGATAGGCGATAAACCTGTACTAGAGACTTGATTGTTTAGGTAGGCCATGGCCGACACCCTCGTTGGGCTTCCGCTTGAAGGTTTCCTAGTACATGTCATGTAAACGACGGTAAGTGGTGAGAGCGTGTATGAAGGAGTACACCCCTGCAGGGTTAACATCATCTATTCGAATAGCCGTGTCCGCGGTAAAGGACTACTTGGTTGCCTATATAGTTCATAGACAAGTGGAAGTGGATACTCTAAAATGCGCAATATAAGCGTGAGTGCTATGGACGACGTTCTCGTAGGGAGACGGGAGTGGATACATAGTGGTGTATTGATATGGTGAATATGTGGACTCGTGTGCGCCACCTCAAACGAGTTGCTTGCAGTCGTAGTTCAGGTTAGCCATTGAGTCAAAGTTGGCTTGCTGCAGTTAAACTCCACTACCCCTTTGTTGATACCGATGCATATGTAGTTAGTTCTGATGTAAGTCTTGTCAGGTACATTTGTACTCACGTTTGCCTATTTTATGTTTTGCAGAGAGACGTCAGTCTCGCTAGTAGTTCCGTGTGGACTTCGACGTTTAGTTTGATACCTCAGCTACGATCTTGTGCCCTCGGCAGGATCTGGTAGATAGTCAGGCTTCTCAGCCTTTTTCATTTGTAGATGTCTGTACTCAGACATGTTAAGCTTCCACATGTGCTTTGACTTGTATGCTCTGAATGTTGGGTCATGAGACCCATGTTTGTAATATCCGGCTCTTCGGAGCCTAATGAATAAATACTTTGAGTCGTAGAGTTTTGTTGTGATGCCATGTTGTATTTTCACATATCGACCATGTTATGTGTATGTTATTGAAATACTTGGTATGTGTGGGATCCCACAATCTAGTTGTTTATCCTTGGTAGCCTCTCTTATGGGGAAATGTAGTCTGGTGTTTCCACTGAGCCTTGGTAGTCTGCTACATCCCGGTTTACCGGAGTCCTACTAGCCCAGCACTACTGCTCCAGAACACTTGACTGGCTGGCATGTGATTCACTTCGTTCCTGTGTCTGTCCCTTCGGAGAAATGTCACGCGATGACATCCAGAGTCCTGCCTAGCCTGCTACAGCCTGGATTCCCGGAGTCCTGTTAGCCCAGTGCTACAGCCCGGATTCGCACGCTGCTGACCGACATGCTCGATGTTGATTCATGTATGCCTGTCCTCGTAGGTTAGTGCCACTTTGGGTTCACGACTAGCCATGTCGGCTCGGGTTCTCTGTCATATGGATGCTAGCGACACTATCATATACGTGAGCCAAAAGGCGCAAACGGTCCCGGGCCATGGTAAGGCGACACCCGTGGGAATACCGTGCATGGGCCCGCAAAGTGATATGAGGTGTTACGGGCTATATCGGTGTGACTTAGAATCGGGGTCCTGACAGCTGGCGCCTTGGTTGATGAACTTCCATCAGTGCTTTGGGGTTTGCGGACAACTCCTAATCGGTCGACTAGACGAACTCCATTCTTCTTGGTCTATGTAGCTGAAGCTGTTCTTCCGAGTGACATGATTCACAATGCACCCAGAGTCGAGCTTTTCTCAGAAGATGAAGCATAACAGGCTCGACAAGACGTAGTTGATCTCCTAGAATAGGAAAGAGAGATGGCCCTGATCCGGTCGACCATTTATCAACAAGACCTGCGTCAATTCCACACCAGAAACGTGAGGGGTCGAGCATTTCAAGATGGAGACTTGGTTCTTCGAGTGGATCACCAGAAACCACACAAGCTCGCCCCTACTTGGGAAGGCCCCTTCATTATGACCAGAGTGCTCCACAATGGAGCATACCACTTGTACAATGTCGAGCACAGGAAAGACGAGCCACGCGCTTGGAATGCGGAGCTGCTCAGCCCCTTTTACACTTAAGCATTCGGACTGTTGAGATGTAATAAGAAATACCCTTTAGTTTGATTATCAAAGACACAGTTTTACAGTCTCTTAAATGATTGTTGTTCCTTTTTTCTCATATGTTATAAATCCCCCAGTGGGTGCCTTAGATGCGAATCTGTTTCGCTTAAAGTTGTAAAAATCCTACCGAGTGGTGAGCAAGCCTCCCACTTAGAGGCTTAGCTATGCATCTGTTTCACCTAAGTTTGATAAAATCCTACCGAGTGGTGAGCAAGCCTCTCACTCGGGGGCTTAACTGCAATCCAGTACTCGCCTAAGTTTAAAAAATCCTACCGAGTGGTGAGCAAGCCTCTCACTTGGGGGTTTAGCTGCAGTCCGGTACTCACCCAAGTTTAAAAAATCCTACTGAGTGGTGAGCAAGCCTCTCACTCGGGGGCTTAGCTTCAGTCTAGTGCTTGGCTAAGTTTAAAAAATCCTACCGAGCGGTGAGCAAGCCTCTCACTCGGGGGCTTAGCTGCAGTCCAGTACTTGCCTAAGTTTAAAA
>NC_041386.1:398673182-398735761 GCF_002162155.2 Triticum dicoccoides
GGTTAGCAATCCTCTCACTCGGGGGTTTAGCTGCAGTCCAGTACTCGCCTAAGTTTGAAAAATCCTACCGAGTGGTGAGCAATCCTCTCACTCAGGGGCTTAGCTGCAGTCAAGTACTCGCCTAAGTTTGAAAAATCCTACCGAATGGTGAACAATCCTCTCACTCAGGGGCTTAGTTGCAGTCCAGTACTCGTCTAAGATTGAAAAATCCTGCCGAGCAGTGAGCAATCCTCACACTCAGGGGCTTAGCTGCAGTCCAGTACACGCCTAAGTTTAAAAATCCTACCGAGTGCTGAGAAAGCCTCTCACTCAGGGGCTTAGCAGCAGTCCAACACCCTCCTAAGTCTGAAACACATCCCTATCTGCAAGGATGACGAGATGTAGGTCGACCGCAACCTACCCTTCGGAGCTGCGCCCCAAATACAATGTGCACTCCATCCTCATCTGCAAGGACGATGAGGTGTGGGTCGGCTGCAACCTTCTCTTCGGAGCTGCACCACAAATACAATGTGTGTTCCATCCTGATCCGCAAGGACGATGAGGTGCAGGTCGACTGCAACCTTCTCTTCGGAGCTGCGCCACAAATACAATGTGTGCTCCATCCTCATCCACAAGGACGATGAGGTGCAGGTCGACTACAACCTTCTCTTCAAAGTTGCGCCACAAATACAACATGCGCTCCATCCTCATCTGCAAGGACGACGAAGTGCAGCTCGATTGGGACATCCTCCTCAGAACTGCATCTCGAGTACAAAGACTATTCCGAGTGAAGGAGAAGTTCCACTCGAAGGCAAATGCAAGCACATTCAGAAGATAAACCAAGTTCAGATAAATCCTAAAGTTCCAGAACGAAGATAAAAGTACTCGGGCATCAGGCCCGAAGGAATTTAACGGTTACAAAATCACTCGGCATTCCGAGGCAAATTTAAGGCGAGGTATAAAGTTTTTCACTCCGTACGAGGAGGGCTTGCAGGCTCGACGAACTCGTCCAGATCAATTCTGTTAGTGATCCAAGTGGCAGCAGCAATGAAGGTTTCCATGAAGGATTGGAAGTCATGCCTTTTCGTACTCGCAACCTAGATCGCCGCCAGCTTCTCTCCCCGAGCTTCTTTGCAATGGACCCTAACCAGCGACAGGGCCACGTTAGCACCGCATCGGGCAGAAGACTTCTTCAATTCCTGCACTCGACCAGGAACCTCATTGAGTCGAGTCATCAGTAGCTCGAGGTCATTTTGAAGCATTGCCCTTGGCTAGAGTGATGTATCAATGCGCAACACCGCCACCTTCAGGCGACCAAGATAGCTCGTAACACTGGTAGCGCGAGATTTTAGTCGGAGCACGTTCATGGCAGCCTCATCGCCGACAGGAGAAAGAATGGGGTCCAAGCCTGTCTCGATCCGTCTAGTTTATTCTTCAAAGTTGTCACAGCCCCAGTTCAGCTCTTGCTTGACTTTGCTTGTTCATCATGCCATCATGTTTAAATTCCAAAGAAACTTGAAATGGGGATTGTTGAAACCCTAGCACCAAATGAATTCAACTAGGTTCAATAAAAATATTTTCAATAATCCCAAATGCCCTTTAGAAAAGTTCATGATTCTTGTTAAAGGTGAAAACCTCTGCCAAAAGTCATGCACATATTTCTAGGCCATTCTAGATTTTTGAATTAAATCATATTGTATTTGCAATTGGGCATTTAAATGCTATATATTATTTTAAGTGCTCAATTAATTCTGAACTTAAGCAAGGACTGTTAGGTATAATCCAAACAGACCCACTATTATCTTCAAGATTTTTGAAAACGTTTTGGTATTTTTAATAAAGCTCAGAAGTTGCAGAAAAATAGAAAAATAAAAACAGAAAGCAAAGAGCAGAGATTCACCTGGCTTACCTGCCGCAGCCCAGCTGGCCAGCCCACCTGGCGGCCCAGCCCACTAGGGGCAGCCTCGTCTTCTACCTCTTGCCAGTAGGCAGAGGAGAAGCTGGGCACGGCGCATGCGCGCGCCACCTCCACCCTGCTCGCCTGCCTCTTCGACGGCCTGGACGCCTCTGGCGTTGCCATGCAGACCCCCTGGAACCCCCTCGCACTCTCCCTCGCTCCACCCCCCTCCTCCGTTTCTCTTACGCGCGGCCACCGAGCGCAGCCGTCGCCGCCGATGAGCACCGCCGTGGCCACAGCCACTGCCTCACCTCGCCGATGCACTCAGTGGCTCCGCCTTGACCCCCTCTTCCTCCTCAACGAGCCACGCCCCGCGGGAGCCCCTACAACACCGCCATCAGCTCTGTCTTCTTCCTCGGACTCCGGTGATTACCGTCGCCACTCCGTCGTCTCCAGATCCTCCCCCGAGCTGCCGACCCATCCATGCGATGCACTATGAGCCTCTGAACTGTTTCCCCCTACTCACGTGCGCTAATTCGAGCTCTAGCTCTCATTTCCGTCGAGACCGAGACCTCGCCGGCGCCAGCCATGTCGCCGTCGTCGTTTTGGCCGGCCTCCGTCCAAACCAAGCACGTCACCGCACTCGGTACACCCCCAGGAGCATGTTTCACCCACCAGCTCCTCCTCCCGTGCACCACAACCCCAAACCCGCAGGTGCCCGAACACCGGCCGCCACCACGAGCTTGACTACGGCGAGCTCGTTCCACCCCGCGCCTCCCGCGTGCCTCCCCTAGATGCGCGCGAGCAAGGGCAAACCTCTGGTGCCCATGGCTTGGCCCAAAACCGCCCGTAGCGCCACTCCGATGATCTTTCGCCACAGTTTTGGTCGCTGCCAGCAGAACTCCGGCGAAGCCGACCTGGCGCTGTCATTAGCCACTGATGACGCCCTAACTAAACCACCTAGCTCACTGACACCTGGGCCCACGCCCTAAATAATCTAGGTTTTATTTTAGTTTAGATTAGTTTATAATCACGCAGGACCCACCAGTCAGAGTTGACCGTGCTGATGTGGCTGTTGACCCGGCCCCACATGTCTTTGACCCAGACAGCTCTGTGTCACTGACGAGTGGAACCCACTGGTCAGGTTTGACCTGGCCGACCCAGTTGACCCGCTGACGTTACACCTATGTCATGCTGACGCATTAATTCAATTACTGGAATTATTCTTATACAGGAAGTTCCACAAAATAGTACAAACTTCTAAAATTCATAGAAAATCAACCGTAGCTCAGAATGAAATAAATTATATATGAAAAATGATCAGAAAAATCCAAAGAATATGTTTATACCATGATCATGCATGTTTGAACAAGTTAACCGCACTGAATAGGACAAATGATGATTAGGGCAAATTATGAAATAACATTTGGAGTTGGAATTTGATCTTGTTTGAGTTCCACTTCAATTAAATTGGCTAGATATTGCATTAGGTCAACTCAGTACCTTAATATGTCATATCATTCATTCCCTTGTGCATTGCATTAATTGAATGTTGGTTCTTTGTGTTTGCCAGTGATTGTCCCCTCTTAGTAGATGTTACTTCGATGATGTGATCGATGACACCGATGAAGAACTATACTATCTTCAGAAGTGCCAGGCAAGCAAAACCCCCTGGTTCATTCCTATACAAACCCACTCTCTCGCTCCTGCTCTCTTTTACTGCATTAGGACAACAACTGTTACATGTTGCGGTAGTTGAACCCCTTTCCTTTGCATGACCTGTCATTGCCACAGTAAATAGATGAAACCCACTAGCATGAGTAGGAGTTGTTTGAGCCCTGATGTACCTACTCATTCATGCTTGTTTTTCATGCCTGCTACTGCTTAGAGTTGAGTCAGGTCTGATTCATCGGGGATGAATTGGAATGGTGATGAACATGTCCTATTGTGTGTGAGCTAAGTGTGTGAATACGATTTGGTAAAGGTAGCGGTGAGAGGCCATGTAGGAGTACATCATGGGTTGTCTCATTGAAACCGTTCTCAGGAACTAAGTTCTGTGTTTGTGATCCATGAAACAGCTACTACCACACATTGGGCCTTGAAATATGACCCTGCTCGACTTACTGACCCCTCTCGTCCTCTGTCCAGGAGTTGCAACTAGTTTCTGGTGTTTATAGGATATGTGTTGGTGGCCGTGTGTAGTACTGACCCTAGGGGTGGGCTATGATGCGGTAGATACACTGTGGCCGGGTATGTCGTGCGCCCGTTTGGCATCTCGGGACCCTGTACACATTGTCTGGGGCCATTGAGGACACCCCGGCCGGATTTCCTTGCGGATGGAACCCGAAGAGGCGATAAACCTAGACTAGAGATTTGTGCGGTTAGTCAGGTCATGGTCTACAACCACGTCGGCTTTTGCTTGAAGTCTGCCAAGCACATGTCGTGTGCAGACGCTAAGTGGTGGAAACATGTGTGATGAAGTACACCCCTGCAGGGTATACAACTATTAGAATAGCCGCATCCGCGGTAAAGGACTTCTGGGTTGCCTATAACAGTTCATAGACAAGTGAAAGTGGATACTCTAAAATGCGCAAGATAAGCGTGATTGCTATGGATGGCGTTCTCGTAGGGAGACGGGAGCGGATCCATAGTGGTGTATTCATATAGTGAATATGTGGATTCATGTGCGCCACCTCAAAAGAGTTTAAGATAACCAGCGAGTCAAAGCTGGCTTGCTGCAGTTAAACTCCACCACCCCCCTGTTGATACCGATGCATATGTAGCTAGTTCTGATGTAAGTCTTGCTGAGTACTTTTGTACTCATATTTGCTTAATTTATGTTTTGTAGAGAGACTTCAGTCTCGCTAGTAGTTTCGCGTGGACTTCGACGTTTAGCTTGAAACCTCAGCTACGATCTTGTGCCCTCGGCAGGATCTGGTAGATAGTCAGGCTTCTCAGCCTTTTTCATTTGTAGATGTCTGTACTTAGACATGTTAAGCTTCCACATTTGCTCTGATTTGTATGATATGATTGTTGGGTCATGAGACCCACGTTTGTAATATCTCGCTCCTCGGAGCCTAATGAATAAATATTTGAGTCGTACAGTTATGTTGTGATGCCATGTTGTATTTACGCATATCGAGCATATTGTGTGTATGATTAAAATGCTTGGTATGTGTGGGATCCGACAATCTAGTTGTTTATCCTTGGCAGCCTCTCTTATGGGGAAATGTAGTCTAGTGCTTCCATGAGCCACAGTAGTCCGCTACAGCCTGGTTCACCGGAGTCCTGCTAGCCCAGCAATACTGCTCAGGACACTTGACTGGCCGACATGTGTTTCACTTGGTTCCTGTGTCTGTCCCCTCGAGGAAATCTCACGCGATGACATCCGGAGTCCTGCCTAGCCTGCTACAGCCCGGGTTCCCGGAGTCCTGTTAGCCCAATGCTTCAACCCGGATTCACACGCTGCTGACCGACATGCTTGATGTGATTCATGTATGCCTGTCCCCATAGGTTGGTGCCGCTTTGGGTTCACGACTAGCCATGTCAGCCCGGGTTCCCTGTCATATGGATGCTAGCGACACTATCATATACGTGAGCCAAAAGGCGCAAACGGTCCCGGGCCATGGTAAGGCGACACCCGAGGGAATACCGTGCGTGAGGCCGCAAAGTGATTTGAAGTGTTACCGGCTAGATCGATGTGACTTGGAATTGGGGTCCTGACAGTTTTGGTATCAGAGCCTGACTTCCTGTAGGATTACCAAGCCAAACTGGTCGAAGTTGAGTCTAGAAATGACTTTGCTATATAAGGGAATTCATTGGGGAAGGGAACGTAAGGTTCTTTTTACTCCTTTACCTTATGTCCTTCTGATATGAGTCAACCTCTTCTTTTCTACGGGGATTAAGAACTTGGCCTTCTCATCAATATATCAGGATGACGTGTTACTAAACCGTAGTTGCCTAAGATTGTTGGATTCAAGCCCGAGTTCGGTTCCTACTACTTCTGTGTGTTGGCAGTTCATCTCAGAACTTTGATATTGTGATGTTTAGTGGTTATGCCTCCATTTTGCAGGATGTCTCAAATCATTTTGAGCATTTACAGCCGTTATGCTATCCGAGTCATCCCAGGTTTTTAAATAGTCTGATGCATTTGCAAATCCTTCCTCCCAGTTCCCGATGTCCTTTTGCGCCAGTTTAAGCACACTAATCCGTCTGTTGAGGTACTTCGCTGCCTCAGCATTCATGTTGGAGCTATTATTATGACGCTAGGTGTCTAGAGTAGCACCTGGTAATCTAGCAAAGCTTTGCATCCCCAGTGTGATGATTCTCGCCACCATTCTCGAAAGCATCCCGTGATGCCGTTTAGTTAGTAGGCATTCTATTCCTGGGTTCTTGGCCCAAGATTCACTCTACTTATCTTGTGTTGATAGTGTTGTTAGTTCCTTTAGGATATTAGTAACCTTGCGACAGTCCTCGAGGTCCGTGGTATTTCCTTCTTCCAAATACCATGAACCATTAAGGCAGAAGTTCTTTGAACCAAAAGTTCATAATAAGAGTGCTCTTAATGGATTCTCCATTCAAGAATTGTGAATCTGCCACTCCTACCTTTCTGCATAGGTTGTCCGGAAGAAATGTTGAGTTTTGCTCGACATACTAATCTATGCATCCACAACTCAGAAAGTTATATGTTCCTTGAGTTGTTCCTCTTCAGTTGTATTCCGACCATCCTCTATCAGTTGATAACCAAGAGTACATGTGCATTCGTGTTCATTGATGCCTAGTATTCTTGTGGTTCGTCAAGCTGTTCTATTTCAGAATGACTAGGAGAAACATACTCCAGTACCTCATCCATATCTAGGATTGGGTCAAAGCAGTTGTATTCCGTAGATCAAAATGCAACCCAGCTTTTGGTTCTGTTCTACCCTGAAGTATTACCCACTTTATGTCAGGAGCGTCATAAGAATTGCACCTTCTCTTATGAATTCTTGACGCAGTGATACTTCTTGCCATCATTGTTCATTCCTCGGTTCCTGTGTTATTGTAACCGGAATGCCGGCAAGTGAGTCGTGATGTGTGAAATCAATACTCCTAGCAACTCCGTTGCTTGGTAGTTAATGGACAATATTCTCATTCTTAGTGTGTTGGTTATTGAATCATCATTCTAAGATAGATTGTGCTACCTAGTCCTTATTTCCTGGTGCACTCTTCAATCAATGAGTTAGGATTTTGCCAAACCCTTGCTCTATTGATCATATTGTCTTGCCCTGAAAAGCAAGATTGATCTCGAGCTTAGTATCATATCGGTGGTTCGTGATGTTCCGAATATCTTCTCGGAAGTATTACCAGGTTGTCACCTGACCGCGATGTTGAGTTCGTGATCAAGTTGGTTTTTTTATAAATCACCCGTTCTCCAAGAATTTGTGTTGGATATCCCTGAGCTAGTTGGTTGCGCTAGACAACAACTTGGAGAGTTGGAAGATAGAAGCTTGTCTGACTTAGTTCATCACTAAGGGATATTCTTGTGTGTGTGTGTGTGTGTTGAAGAAAGATGATATCTCCATCAATTGGTCCTCGTGATCAGTTGTTGGATCTATTGCCTTGACAAAACTTTGACTTGAGTATGGGCTATCGTCAAGTCAAACCAGAGCCAACGATGTTCATAATGTTGTCTTACTCATGGTTGACCCCTCGAGCATACATTATTACATCTTTTGGTCTGACCAATACTATCACCGTGTTCACATGATGGTGGAAGTCCAGTGATATGGAAATTCGGATGAGTTGCTATTGAGCCCATTAGCAGCATTCTGTCTCCCCCCATGACTCATATTTAACATCAACTTAGTGTTGGAAACTTGTGTAAGCATTTCTTCGTGTTTTGTTCATGAAGCATATGTTTGGATGAAAGTAGTGACTTCCTCTAATTCATCTGCATATGTTGGAAGTTGCCGCCATGAATTTGGGAAAGCTTGTTTTGCTTCCTCTAGAATCATCCCAAGTCGTTCATGCATATGTGCGAAGTATCTTGTGGTTTGGAGACTTGCAACCTTCATTCCATATGTTCCCTAGCACCCCAAGGCATTGATTGACTTGTTCAAGGAAAAGAAGTCTAGCACGCGTAAGGACTTCGAAATCCTTGATGATGGATCCTAACCCGAACTCGATAGTGTTTTATTATAAGACTACTATGTGGTCATCCTTGTCTGGGACAGTGTGCTCACATGCTTGTAGCAGAACCGGCTCTTTTTTTGGAGCTTACTATCGTAGTTCATTCCCCCGGGAATCTCGCAACGTCATCTCGTCGATTTGTGTTGCAAACTTTCATTTTTCTTTCCTGACCCGATGAGTCTGGATTATCCTGACACCAACTAGATCTGAATCCCAGGCATATATGATGGTTGGAACATTTCTCAAGGACTATAATATTGATCTCTCTGTAACCCGGTAAAGTGGATGTCGTGACCAACACACCCAGCCGGAAGACCTATTATTGTAGTATCTTGATTGAGTAAGTAGGCCACCTCCTCATAAGGATCTCGTAGAATTTATTCCAATAGTAGTTCCTTATGGATTTTTGTGTTTCCAAAGTCCGACCTGCTACTTGATGTTCTAGATACCAAACCATTTCAAAGAATGGTTAGGCTAGCACATCAAGGAGAGCATCAGAAGCGGAGCGCTAAATGTCTCTCGGTCGATCATCCAGATTTTGATTCCTTGGCCTCGCTAAGGTGAAATATGAGAAAGTGTTATCTTTCTTGGCATCTGCATCTTCCACCATTATTCATCATGGTAGCATGTTGTGTTGCCAGGATCCTTGACACGGATATTGGTAAAACCTTGATGAATACGAAAATGCTCAGGTTCTTGAGAGCACGCTGAAGCACTAGGATTAATCGTTGGCATTAATTGGGATCCATTCTCAATTTCTTCGATTATGCCATAACCTTTCAAACAGTGGAATCTCTCTCTACTGTTGGGTTTCTCCCCAGTTACTAGATTCATTCCTAGCATTTTCATTTTGTTCCCAGCTTGCACCGCCATTGTGTCATCCTACTACGGACTACCCTTCTCAGTAATTACTGATCAGGATCATCTTCAAAGTGGTCCTACCACGGGTCCCATCCATCTCCGATGATAAGCCAAAAATCATCCGTTGCGTTGTCTTCAACAAGGTAGTCCACGCCATCCATCCTAGTCCGAGTTTGCCATTTCTTCGAGCTCTTTCAAACGATCAATTGTAAATTGCCTTTAGCTGGTATGAAGAGTTTCAATGATCTATGGATTAAAAGTAATTCTTTTTACCACTTAAGGGAACAATCCATTGAGTCACCTTTCCCAAGGTGCCCCGTTATGGGATCATGGCAATTATTTCCCTGCCACCTTGACACCATCCACCATCTTTCTAAGCGTGGAATTGTTGGCCACCAAATCAAACCCTATCATTGTTCTTCCATCCCTCTCGATATGTTTTGTGTCTCAACTAGAGATGTTTCAACATCTCATTCTGCGAGTGATATTGTATAGCTCGATCTTCGAGAAGATCAATCCTAGTAGAGTTTCTTTCCGTTGTCATCACGTGGATGAAGATCTCAAGCGAGGATGTCAAGATCAACGTATGCAACGAATCAACAACCTTATAGGTGCAACCTGGATCGTGAAGATTATGTTAGCTTGTGTTCCCCCCTTCACCTTACCCTACGCTTGAATCTCGGGACGAGATTCTTGTTTAGTGGGGGTGAGCTGTCACAGCCCTAGTTCAGCAATTGCTTGACTTTGCTTGTTCATCATGCCATCATGTTTAAATTCCAAAGAAACTTGAAATGGGGATTGTTGAAACCCTAGCACCAAATGAATTCAACTAGGTTCAATAAAAATATTTTCAATAATCCCAAATGCCCTTTAGAAAGTTCATGATTCTTGTTAAAGGTGAAAACCTCTGCCAAAAGTCATGCACATATTTCTAGGCCATTCTGGATTTTTGAATTAAATCTTATTGTATTTGCAATTGGGCATTTAAATGCTATATATTATTTTAAGTGCTCAATTAATTCTGAACTTAAGCAACGGCTGTTAGGAATAATCCAAACAGAGCCCACAATTATCTTCAGGATTTTTGAAAATGTTTTGGTATTTTTAATAAAGCTCAGAAGTTGCAGAAAAATATAAAACAAAAACAGAAAGCAAAGAGCAGACACTCACCTGGCTTACCTGTCGCAGCCCAGCTGGCCAGCCCACCTGGCGGCCCAGCCCACCAGGGGCCGCCTCGTCTTCTACCTCTTGCCAGTAGGCAGAGGAGAAGCTAGGCACGGTGCACGCGCGCGCCACCTCCACCCTGCTCGCCTACCTCTTCGACGGCCTGGACGCCTCTGGCGTTGCCACGCAGACCCCCTGGAACCCCCTCGCACTCTCCCTCGCTCATCCCCCTCCTCCGTTTCTCTTACGCACGGCCGCCAAGCGCAGCCATCGCCGCCGATAAGCACCGCTGTGGCCACAGCCACTGCCTCACCTCGCCGATGCGCTCAGAGGCTCCGCCTCGACCCCCTCTTCCTCCTCACCGAGCCACGCCCTACGGGAGCCCGTACAACGCCGCCATCAGCTCCATCTTCTTCCTTTGACTCCGGCGATCGCCGTCGCCACTCTGTCGTCTCCAGAGCCTCCCCCGAGCTGCCGACCCATCCATGCGATGCACTATGAGTCTCTGAACCGTTTCCCCCTACTCCCGTGCGCTAATTCGAGCTCTAGCTCTCATTTCCGTCGAGACTGAGACCTCGCCAGTGCCGGCCATGTCGCCGTCGTCATTTTGGCCGGCCTCCGTCCAAACCAAGCACGTCACCGCACTCGATACACCCCGAGGAGCATGTTTCACCCACCAGCTCCTCCTCCCGTGCACCACAACGCCAAACCCGCAGGTGCCCGAACGCCGGCCGCCGCCACGAGCTCGACTCCGGCGAGCTCGTTTCACCCCGCGCCTCTCACGTGCCTCCCCTGGATGCGCGCGAGCAAGGGCAACCCTCTGGTGCCCTTGGCTTGTCCCAAAACAGCCCGTAGCACCACTCCGACGATCTTCCGCCGCGGTTTTGGTCGCCGCCGGCAGAACGCCGGCGAAGTCGACGTGGCGATGTCATTAGCCACTGATGACGCCCTAACTAAACCACCTAGCTCACTGACACCTGGGCCCACGCCCTAAATAATCTAGGTTTTATTTCCATTTAGATTAGTTTATAATCACGCAGGACCCACCAGTCAGAGTTGACCGTGCTGACATGGCTGTTGACCCGGCCCCACATCTCTGTGACCCAGATAGCTCTGTGTCACTGACCAGTGGACCCCACTAGTCCGGTTTGACCTGGCCAACCCAGTTGACCCGCTGACGTCACACCTATGTCATGCTGACGCATTAATTCAATTACTCGAATTATTCTTATACAAGAAATTCCAGAAAATAGTACAAACTTCTAAAATTCATAGAAAATCAACCGTAGCTCAGAATGAAATAAATTATATATGAAAAATGATCAGAAAAATCCAAAAAATCTGTTTATGCCACGATCATGCATGTTTGAACAAGTTAACCTTACTGAATAGGACAAATGATGATTAGGGCAAATAATGAAATAACATTTGGAGTTGGAATTTGATCTTGTTTGAGTTCCACTTCAATTAAATTGGCTAGATATTGCATTAGGTCAATTCAGTACCTTAGTATGTCATATCATTCATTCGCTTGTGCATTGCATTAATTGAATGTTGGTTCTTTGTGTTTGCCGGTGATTGTCCCCTCTCAGTAGACGTTACTGTGATGATGTGATCGATGACACCGATGAAGAACTATACTATCTTCAGAAGTGCCAGACAACCAAAAACCCCTTGTTCATTCCGATACAAACCCACTCTCTCGCTCCTGCTCTCTTTTACTGCATCAGGACAACAACGATTCAACTGTTACATGCTGCAGTAGTTGAACCCCTTTCCTTTGCATGACCTATCATTGCCACAGTAAATAGATGAAACCCACTAGCATGATTAGGAGTTGTTTGAGCCCGGATGTGCCTACTCATTCAGCTTGTTTGTCATGCCTGCTACTGCTTAGAGTTGAGTCAGGTCTGATTCATCGGGGATGAATTGGAATGGTGATGAACATGTCCTACTGTGTGTGAACACGATTTGGTAAAGGTAGTGGTGAGAGGCCATGTAGGAGTACATGGTGGGTTGTCTCATAGAAACCGTTCTCGGGAACTGAGTCCTGTGTTTGTGATCCATGAAACAGCTACTACCACACATTGGGCCCTGAAATATGACCCCGCTCGACTTACTGACCCTTCTCGTCCTCTATCCAGGAGTTGCAAGTAGTTTCTTGTGTTTGTAGGATATGTGTTGGCGGCCGTGCGTAGAGCTGACCCTAAGGTTGGGCTATGATGCGGTAGATACAATGTGGCCGTGTATGCCGGGCGCCCGTTTGGCATCTCGGGACCTTGTACACATCGTTTAGGGCCGTTGAGGACACCCCGGCCTGATTTCCTTGCGGATGGAACCCGAAGAGGCGATAAACCTGGAATAGAGACTTGTGCGGTTAGTCAGGTCGTGGTCTACAACCACGTCGGCTTTCGCTTGAAGTCTGCCGAGCACATGTCGTGTGCAGACGCTAAGTGGTGGAAACATGTGTGACGAAGTACACCCCTGCAGGGTATAAAACTATTCGAATGGCCGTGTCCGCGGTAAAGGACTTCTGGGTTGCCTATAACAGTTCATAGACAAGTGAAAGTGGATACTCTAAAATGCGCAAGATAAGCGTGAGTGCTATGGATGGCGTTCCCGTAGGGAGACGGGAGCGGATCCATAGTGGTGTATTGATATGGTGAATATGTGGACTCGTGTGCGCCACCTCAAAAGAGTTACTTGCAGTCGTAGTTTAAGATAGCCATCAAGTTAAAGCTGGCTTGCTGCAGTTAAACTCCACCACCCCCTGTTGATATCGATGCATATGTAGCTAGTTCTGATGTAAGTCTCGCTGAGTACTTTTGTACTCACGTTTGCTTAATTTATGTTTTGCAGAGAGACTTCAGTCTCGCTAGTAGTTTCGCGTGGACTTCAACGTTTAGCTTGATACCTCAGCTATGATCTTGTGCCCTCGGCAGGATCTTGTAGATAGTCGGGCTTCTCAGCCTTTTTCATTTGTAGATGTCTGTACTCAGACATGTTAAGCTTCCGCATGTGCTTTGATTTGTATGCTATGATTGTTGGGTCATGAGACCCATGTTTGTAATATCTCGCTCCTCGGAGCCTAATGAATAAATATTTGAGTCGTACAGTTATGTTGTGATGCCATGTTGTATTTACACATATCGAGCATATTGTGTGTATGATTGAAATGCTTGGTATGTGTGGGATCTGACAATATAGTTGTTTATCCTTGGCAGCCTCTCTTATGGGGAAATGTAGTCTAGTGCTTCCATGAGCCATAGTAGTCCGCTACAGCCCGGTTCACCGGAGTCCTGCTAGCCCAGCAATACTGCTCAGGACACTTGACAGGCCGACATGTGTTTCACTTGGTTCCTGTGTCTGTCCCCTCGGGGAAATCTCACGCGATGACATCCGGAGTCCTGCCTAGCCTGCTACAGCCCGGGTTCCCCGAGTCCTGTTAGCCCAGTGCTACAGCCCGGATTCACACGCTGCTGACCGACATGCTCGATGTGATTCATGTATGCATGTCCCCATAGGTTGGTGCCGCTTTGGGTTCACGACTAGCCATGTCGGCCCGGGTTCCCAGTCATATGGATGCTAGCGACACTATCATATACGTGAGCCAAAAGGCGCAAACGGTCCCGGGCCATGGTAAGGCGACACCCGTGGGAATACTATGCGTGAGGCCGCAAAGTGATATGAAGTGTTACCGGCTAGATCGATGTGACTTGGAATCGGGGTCCTGGCAGCAGTTTTGGCAAAATTCTGCATATTCAAAGAATTAGTGAGTCAACCGATTCACGGTGACTTGCAAATAGTAAATTAGTCGGATAAAGAAAAGCACCTTCGAGCATAAGGAAGAGCTTCTTGGCGAGTGCTTTCAGATAAGCTTCCAGGTCGTTTCTCCTACAAGACATGCTTTCCAACCGCTCATTCAGAGTCACTTTATCTTTCTTCAGATGAGTCGCCTCTCGATTAGACTCGGTAAGGGACGTCTTCAACTTGGTGATCTCCTCCTCTAAGACACCGACCGAAGCCACCTTTTTGTCACCAAGTGCAGTCTTCTCCTGAGCCTCCTTTTCACAGCTGCAAGATCGAGGTCCTTCTTCGCCTGAGCCAGCCTCATTTTCTCTGCAAGATATACACTTAGGTCGGATAGAAGAACGAAGAAATAACTTGAGTCAAAATAAACAGTCGACAGGTCGTTACCTTCCATACCAGCAACTTCATATTTAGCCTTCTTCAAGTTATGATGGGCCAGCTCCAAGTTAAGGTTCAGTTGTCTCTGTTTTTCCTCGAATTCATTGAACTTGGAGATAAGCGCACAGGATTTCTACAATGAGCAAAAGACATGTCAATGGACCAGATCGAAGGTCATTTACTTCCGAGAGAATACAACTTTAAGACTACTGCACAATCAAACATTCTTCAGTAGTCTCAGGGACTACACCCAGTGGGTGCACTTATCGTGCCCCCAGTGATTCAGATTCCACTCGACATGGTCCGCCCAGACCGAGTGGAAGAAAAAAAAGAAGAAAGAGAAAGACATACTCAGACCCCAACCGACTGCAAGCAGTCGACTGCGGTCTCTAGGACTACACCCAGTGGGTGCAATTAGCGTGCCCCCACTGGTTTAGATTCCGCTTGACATGGTCCGCCCAGACCGAGTGGAAGAGTGAAAACAACAGAGATGCCAAACACCCAGTGGGTGCGCAGATGCGAAATGCACGATAACAAGAAATTGCATGGAGAAAGGTTTTCAGGTAGCATATCCTAACAGAACAAGTTCAGTCAGAAGCCAACTTACTTGGACATTGGTTCGAAGGGCCGCGTTGCGGTCTTAAGCAGCCTGACTATTTTCATGCACCACCTTCACTCGCTCCATCATTATGCCAGCATGGCGAATGGCTTCTGCAGCGGCGTCCGCCTGGCTGTCTGGAACATGATGAGTGGTGAAGAATGGGACTGATGGTACAGACGCAGCAGCTTGAAGTTCTGAGGCGTGAAGCTGGACGGTTGAAGCAAGCACTGGTACAGTCGACGATGTGGGCGTTCACTAGATACCGGATCAGCAAAAGTAACAGAAGCCAGAGTCACATCTTTAGGCTGTTGAACCACTGGCTCTGCCGCTAGCACCGTGTGAGATGTCTTGCCAGCTGATGCCTTCTTGTTCTTCATGGGCCCCAGCGGCACGTCCTCATCATCATCTGGAAGCTCAATGACATTGGGAGGAGCTGCAAAAAGATCAGTCAACCATAGATCAATCGTCTGAATTTAATCGACTGAGTAACTGAAGACAGGATTATGAGAGTTGTACCTGGGTTGGAGGTGACTGCATCTTCCATTTCTTCATCTTCATACTTGTGGGTGGAAGTCCCAGAGGTAGCACCACTGCAAATTTCAATATTCAGTCGGTCAGGTCTATCACAGCGGGTCAACCAAGAAATTAGATCCAACGATTACTCGGAAATAGTAGGAACGGCCACTTTGATCTTGGGCAAGGCCTTCGGCGGTATTGACGGCATAGCTTTTGGTTACTTTGGTGCGTTCTTAGTCGGCGCTGGGGAAGACGTCCGAGGGCTCTTTGATGACTGTCCAGTCGGCGCGGTCACTTTCTCGTGGGTGCTTGCCGGGTCGTGAGTGTGCTTGGATCGCCTTTCCCTACAGGGAGATGAGTCAACCTATTCTTCATCACTCGGGTCATCACTCTCTGTCAGGACCCCGACTCGATGTCACATCGATCTAGCCGGTAACACCTCATATCACTTTGCGGCCTCACGCACGGTATCCCCACGGGTGTCGCCTTACCTTTGCCCGGGACCGTTTGCGCATTTTGGCTCACGTATATGATAGTGTCGCTAGCATCCATATGATAAAGAGCCCGGGCTGACATGACTAGTCGTAAACCCAAAGTGGCACAGACTTACAGGGACAGGCATCCATGACCCAGCTTCGAACGTGTCGGTCATCAGCAAGTGGGTCCGGGCTGTAGCACTGGGCTAACAGGACTCCGGTAAACCGGGCTGTAGCGGGCTAACAGGACTCCAGTACTCAAAGCGTGACATTTCCCCGAAGGGACAGACACAGGAACGAAGAAGGACACATGCCGGCCAGCCTAAGTGTTCCAGAGCAGTAGCAAGCTACCATGGCTCAGCGGTAACACTAGGAGACATTTCCCGGTAAGAGAGGCTACTAAAGATAAACAACTAGATAGTCAGATCCCACACATACCAAGCATTTCAATCATACACACAATATGCTCGATATGTGCAAATACAACGAAGCATCACAACATGACTCTACGACACAAGTACTTTATTTAAGGCTCAGGGAGCCATACATAGCATACACAAAGATACGGGTCACACGACCCAGCATTCAAGTCATACAGTCATACAAACCAGCAGCGGGGGTAACTTGTCTGAGTACAGACAACTAGTAAAATAAAGGAGGCTTGGAAAGACTAGCTATACTACGTGGTCCTTCACAAGCTCAGGGTCACCACCTGGGTCTTTAGCCTACTCGTTGATGTCAACGTCTACATAGAACCCATCAGAAGGGGTTGCAGCGTCTTCTGTAAAAATGTAGATTATAGCAACATGAGTACAAAGGTACTCAGCAAGACTTACATCAGATCCTACATACATGCTTAGTATCAAGAAGGGTTGGTGGAGTTATTGCAGCAAGCCAGCTTTGACTCTTGGCTAGACTATCCTACGATACTCCAACTTGAAATGGTTTTGCGCACACGAGTCCACTACTCACCACTTCAATACACCACCGAGGATCCACCTCCGTCTTCCTACGGAAGAGCCATCCTCGGCACTCATTCTTATCTTGAGGCTTTTAGTAGTTTCCATTTACTTGTCTATGAACTGTATAGGCAACCAAGTAGTCCTTTACCGCGGACGCGGCTATTCGAATAGATCATGTTAACCCTGCAGGGGTGTACTTCTTCATACATGTTTCCACCACTTAGCGTCTGCACATGATATGTGCTCGGCAGACTTCAAGCGAAAGCCGACGTGGGTGTAGACCACGACCTACCTAAACACTTAAGCCTCTAGTCCAGGTTTATCGCCTATTCAGGTTCCATCCGCAGGGAGTCCGGCCGAGGTTTCCCATACGGCCCCGAACGATGTGAACAGGGTTCCCGAGATACCTAACGGGTATTCGGTACACCGTGCCACGTACCTACCGCATCACAGCCCACCCCTACGGTCAGCGCTGTCCACGGCCTCCAGTAGGCTACAAACACCAGAAACTACTTGCAACTCCTGGACAGAGAGCTAGGGTGAATAAGAAGTCGAGCGGGGTCATATTTCAGGGCCCAATGCATGGTAGTAGCTATATCTTAAATCACGCATACAGATCTCAGTGCTTAAGGTCGGCTTCAATGAAACAACCCACCATGTACTCCTACATGGCCTCTCATCGATACCTTTACCAAATCGTGTTCACCACACCACTCTCATTACCGAGATAAACATTTCACTCTAGCCCATCACCCAGATGAACCAGACCTGACACAACTCTAAGCATAGCAGGCATAGCAAGGTAGGAACAACACATACATATGGCTCAAACAACTCCTACACATGCTAGTGGGTTTCATCTAGTTACTGTGGCAATGACAGGTCATGCAGAGGAAATGGGTTCAACTACCGTAGCACACAGCAGTTTGAAACGCGTTGTCTTAATGCAGTAAAAGAGAGCAGGAGCGAGAACATGGGATTGTATCGATATGATCAAATGGTTGGTTGCTTGCCTGATGGTTCGATGCACTGATACGGTTCTTCGTTAGGGTAATCACGGTACTCCTCGGAGGCAGAACCTGTCGCAAAGGACACCGATACACAACCATCTTCAAACAATGTGCAACAATATGATGCATGCATGAAACATGGCAATATGAGTGTGTTGGGCTAATGCAACTAAAACCAGAAGGGTTTGAGCAAATTTGAATCAAGGATTCAAATTTCAAATTCAAATATGGCCTTTTAAGGTGCTTTTCCTTGTTCTGCTTAAAACATCAATTTAACTTGTTTGATCATGCATGAAAATAGTACAGATGGATAGATTGGATTTTTCTGATCATTTTTCATATATAATTTGTCCAATTTGGAGTTACAGAATAAAAGTTATGAATTTTTGAAGTTTAAATAATATTCTGGAATTTCCTGATTTAAATTAAATCCAGAAAACCAATTACTGCGTCAGCCTGACGTCAGTGTGACGTCAGCAGGTCAACGGAACAGGTCTGGGTCAAACCTGACAGTGGGTCCCGCATGTCAGGGTGATTATACGCTGTCAGGACCCCGACTCGATGTCACATCGATCTAGCCGGTAACACCTCATATCACTTTGCGGCCTCACGCACGGTATCCTCACGGGTGTCGCCTTACCTTTGCCCGGGACCGTTTGCGCCTTTTGGCTCACGTATATGATAGTGTCGCTAGCATCCATATGATAAAGAGCCCGGGCTGACATGACTAGTCGTAAACCCAAAGTGGCACAGACTTACAGGGATAGGCATCCATGACCCAGCTTCGAACGTGTCGGTCATCAGCAAGTGGGTCCGGGCTGTAGCACTGGGCTAGCAGGACTCCGGTAAACCGGGCTGTAGCGGGCTAACAGGACTCCGGTACTCAAAGCGTGACATTTCCCCGAAGGGACAGACACAGGAACGAAGAAGGACACATGCCGGCCAGCCTAGGTGTTCCAGAGCAGTAGCAAGCTACCATGGCTCAGCGGTAACACTAGGAGACATTTCCCGGTAAGAGAGGCTACTAAAGATAAACAACTAGATAGTCAGATCCCACACATACCAAGCATTTCAATCATACACACAATATGCTCGATATGTGCAAATACAACGAAGCATCACAACATGACTCTATGACACAAGTACTTTATTTAAGGCTCAGGGAGCCATACATATCATACACACAGGTACGGGTCTCACGACCCAACATACAAATCATACAGTCATACAAGCCAACAGCGGAAGTACTTTGTCTGGGTACAGACAACTAGTAAAATAAAAGAGGCTTGGAAGCCTAACTATACTACGTGGTCCATCACAAGCTCAGGGTCACCACCTGGGTCTTTAGCCTACTCGTTGATGTCAACGTCTACATAGAACCCATCAGAAGGGGTTGCAGCGTCTTCTGTAAAAATGTAGATTATAGCAACATGAGTACAAAGGTACTCAGCAAGACTTACATCAGATCCTACATACATGCATAGTATCAAGAGGGGTTGGTGGAGTTATTGCAGCAAGCCAGCTTTGACTCTTGGCTAGACTATCCTACGATACTCCAACTTGAAATGGTTTTGCGCACACGAGTCCACTACTCACCACTTCAATACACTACCGAGGATCCACCTCCGTCTTCCTACGGAAGAGCCATCCTCGGCACTCACACTTATCTTGAGGCTTTTAACAGTTTCCATTTACTTGTCTATGAACTGTATAGGCAACCAAGTAGTCCTTTACCGCGGACGCGGCTATTCGAATAGATCATGTTAACCCTGCAGGGGTGTACTTCTTCATACACGCTCTCACCACTTATCGTCGCTTACACGACATGTACTCGGCAACCTTCAAGCGGAAGCCCAACGTGGGTGTCGGCCACGACCTACCTAATCACCTAAGCCTCCAGTAGGCTACAAACACCAGAAACTACTTGCAACTCCTGGACGGAGAACTAGGGTGAATAAGAAGCCGAGAGGGTCCATTGGTTTCGGGCCCAATGCATGGTAGTAGCTGATTCTTAAATCACACATACAGATCTCAGTGCTTAAGGTCGGCTTCAATGAAACAACCCACCATGTACTCCTACATGGCCTCTCATCGATACCTTTACCAAATCGTGTTCACCACACCACTCTCATTACCGACATAGTCATTTCACTCTAGCCATCACCCAGATGAACCAGACCTGACACGACTCTAAGCATAGCAGGCATAGCAAGGTAGGAACAACACATACATATGGCTCAATCAACTCCTACACATGCTAGTGGGTTTCATCTAGTTACTGTGGCAATGACAGGTCATGCAGAGGAAATGGGTTCAACTACCGTAGCACACAGCAGTTTGAAACGCGTTGTCTTAATGCAGTAAAAGAGAGCAGGAGCGAGAACATGGGATTGTATCGATATGATCAAATGGTTGGTTGCTTGCCTGATGGTTCGATGCACTGATACGGTTCTTCGTTAGGGTAATCATGGTACTCCTTGGAGGCAGAACCTGTCGCAAAGGACACCGATACACAACCATCACCAAACAATGTGCAACAATATGATGCATGCATGAAACATGGCAATATGAGTGTGTTGGGCTAATGCAACTAAAACCAGAAGGGTTTGAACAAATTTGAATCAAGGATTCAAATTTCAAATTCAAATATGGCCTTTTAAAGTGCTTTTCCTTGTTCTGCTTGAAACATCAATTTAACTTGTTTGATCATGCATGAAAATAGTACAGATGGATAGATTGGATTTTTCTGATCATTTTTCATATATAATTTGTCCAATTTGGAGTTACAGAATAAAAGTTATGAATTTTTGAAGTTTAAATAATATTCTGGAATTTCCTGATTTAAATTAAATCCAGAAATATAATTATTGCGCCAGCATGACGTCAGCATGACGTCAGTGGTCAACTGCGGCTGGCTGGAGTCAAACCTGACGTGTGGGGCCCACACGTCAGTGACAGGGGGTTTAAACAGGGTTAAATTAATCCTAATTACTAATTAGTGGCGCTGGGGCCCACTAGTCAGTGTCAGGGGGTTAACTAACAGTGGTTAGCGCTAATCCTAATTAGCTACAGGGCTGGGCCCACCTGTCAGGGACTCAGGGGGGGTTCCTGCCGTGGTCAAAGTGGGTCAAACGCACCGGCGACGTGACGCCGGCGAGGCCCGAGACGGCGGCCCGATGCGGGATCGCGCTACAGGGCACGGGCGAGGCTGTGCTTGGGCTCGTTGGAGAGCTCTTGCTCCCGCGCGTCGAACGGTGGTGGTGGCCGAGCCTGGGGTGGCCGGAGTCGATGGCGGCGAGCTCGGCTGCGGCCGCCGGAGTTCGGGTGCGGTCGGAGTCGGCGTTGCAGGGGGTTTGGGGAGGCGTTGGTGCGTGCTGCGTGCTCCTAGTGAGGTGTGGAGCACGATAGTGTGCTCGGTTGGGCGCTACGGTGACCGTGGCCACGACGGCGACATCGCCGGCGGCGTGGAGCTCTCGGCCAAGGTGGGGCTAAGGCCTAGAGGTCGAAAGAGACCAGGGGAGAAGGGGGAAACGACTCGAGGGCTCACCGCGGTTGCAGTGGGCGTCGAAGCGGGCTCGGAGACGCGCTGGAGACGGCGAATTCGACGGCGATGATGGTCGGAGCACGAAGAGGGGAACGATGACGTGGCGGCGATGCAGGGCTTCTGGAGGCCCGTGGAGCGGTGGAAAGGAAGAGGGGGTTGTGGCGGAGCTTCTGAGCTAGTCGGGGGAGCAAGGGGTGGCCGGAGACGGCTGCTAAGGCGAACGGCGGCGACGGTGGTGTTCGGCCGTGAGAGAGAGAGCGAGGGAGAGGAGGGAAGAGCCGAGGGCGAGTGAGAGAGAGCAGGGGGGGAGGCGTGGCGTCGTCCAGGGCATCGAGGCGAGAAGGGAGGGCAGGCAGGCAGGGAGAGAGGTGGCGTGGCGCGGTGGCGCGCGCGCGCGCCGGCCACACTCCCCTCCCTCTGTCGGGACGAAGACGACAAAGGAGGGAGACGGGCTGGGCCGCCTGCTGGCTGGGCCGGCCAGCTGGATGGGCTGCACAGTGGAGGAGCCCAGGTAAGCTTCTCCCTTTTATTTTTTTCCTGTTTTTCTAATTTCTGACATTTGTTTTGATTTAAATAATATATTAAATCATTTATTTAACTTATGCCAAATTTTTCAGGGGCTAGATATATTATTCCAGAGCTCCTTTATAATTGGCATAATATTTGGACATATATTAATATATATAGAAATATATTTCCAAAGCAAATATTTATGCATTAATTCCAAATGCCCAAAATAAATGTCCATGAGCCACTAAAAATATTGGTTTGATTTTTATCTCTGTCCAATATTTTCAGAGAGCAACATGAGCATTTTCTTGGACCCTTTTGGAGAAATTTTTATTTGGGTCATTTTCAAAATGATTCTGAGGGTTTCACAGATCCCCATTTCAAGTTTCTGATGAAAGAGTAAACATGATGCAACACTCTAATGCATGACTAGCTAGGGTGTGACAACTCACCCCCACTCAAAAGAATCTCGTCCCGAGATTTGGGTTCCTCCGGGAAGAAGGCGGGGTACTCAAGTCGAAGACGATCCTCCCTTTCCCAGGTTGCTTCATCCTCAGAATGGTGTGACCATTGTACTTTGAGGAACTTGATGTTCTGACGTCGGGTGATACGTTCGGCCTGATCGAGGATACGAACGGGGTACTCTCGATATGTAAGATTATCTTGGAGATCAAGCGTTTCGTGGTCCACTTCACGGATAGGATCCGAGAAGCAACGCCTAAGTTGAGAAACGTGGAAGACATCGTGGACTCTGGAGAGATGCGGAGGTAGTTCCAGCTGGTAGGCAACTTCCCCTCGTTTGGCAAGAATGCGAAAAGGTCCAATGTAACGAGGAGCCAATTTGCCTTTGATACCGAAACGATGGGTTCCCTTCAGAGGGGTGACCCGAAGATATGCCTTCTCGTCAACCTCGAAAGTCATAGCCTTATGTTTTCGGTCATAATGACTCTTTTGACGAGATTGGGCTGTTTTCAACTTTTCACGAACGATGCGAACTTGTTCTTCTGCTTCCTGAATCATGTCCGGGCCAAAGAATTGTCTTTCCCCGGTCTTTGACCAGTTAAGGGGTGTTCGACACCGTCGTCCATAGAGAACTTCAAAAGGGGCTTTACCCAAGCTAGATTGATAGCTGTTGTTGTAAGCGAATTCGGCAAATGGAAGGCACTTCTCCCAGTCCATTCCGAATGAGATAACAGAGGCTCGAAGCATGTCTTCTAGAATTTGGTTGACGCGTTCCACTTGACCACTTGACTGAGGGTGGAAGGCGGTGCTAAAGGAGAGACGAGTTCCCATAGCATTTTGGAAACTTTCCCAAAATCGAGAGGTGAAAAGACTTCCTCGATCCGAGTTAATTTCCAAAGGAACACCATGAAGGGACACTATTCGGGAGATGTATAAGTCTGCCAGCTGACTAGCGGTTATACTCTCTCGAACAGGTAGAAAATGGGCTACTCTGGAAAGACGATCGACCACGACGAAAATAGCATTATTCCCTCTCTTGGTCCTGGGAAAACCGGTAATGAAATCCATACCAATTTTATCCCATTTCCATTCAGGAATAGCTAAGGGTTGAAGGGTGCCAGCAGGCCGTTGGTGCTCTGCTTTTACACGACGACAGACGTCGCAATTTGCAATATACTGAGCAATTTCTCTCTTCATCCTAGTCCACCAGAACCTCTGGCGTAGGTCCTGATACATCTTAGTACTACCGGGATGAATGGTGAGAGGGGATTCATGAGCCTCCTTAAGGATCAACTGTCGTAGATGCTAGTTCTTGGGAACCACTAGACGGTTCTCAAAGTACACAACACCATGATCATTTGTGGAGAAACAACTAGCACCTCCGCTAGCAATGTTCTCCTTGATCTTAGCTATTCCCTTATCTCGCTTCTGGGCAGCAATGATTTGATCCGTAAGAGTAGGTTTCGCCACCAAGGTGGAAAGAAATCCTTGAGGAACAATGTGAAGGTTAAGCTTCCGAAATTCCTCATGGAGAAGCGGTTGACTATGTTGTAACATCAGATTGTTACAATAAGATTTACGACTTAGCGCATCAGCCATGACGTTGGCTTTCCCTGGGGTGTAGGTTATTCCTAAGTTGAAGTCTGTGATCAATTCAACCCAACGTCTTTGCCTGAGGTTCAGATCCGGTTGGGTGAAGATGTACTTCAAACTTTGGTGATCAGTGAATATTTCGCAACAATTACCGAGGAGGTAATGTCGCCAGGTTTTAAGTGCATAGACTACAGCTGCAAGCTCTAGATCATGAGTAGGATAATTCTCCTCATGTGGGTGCAATTGCCGTGAAGCGTAGGCAATTACATGTCGATCTTGCATGAGAATGCAACCTAGTCCTTGTCACGAGGCGTCGCAGTAGATAACAAAATCCTTGGAGAAGTCTGGCGGTACCAGTACGGGAGCAGAAGTCAGGCGTCTTTTCAGTTCCTGAAAGCTGTGCTCACATTGTGGGGTCCACTCGAACTTCTTATCTTTCTTGAGGAGTTCGGTTAGAGGTTTGGCAACCTTGGAGAAGTTCTCGACAAAGCGACGACAATAGCTCGCTAAGCCTAGAAAACTCCGAACTTGCTTGACCGATTCAGGTGGAGTCCAGTTAAGGACGGCTTGAACTCGCTCAGGGTTAATAGCAATACCTTTACCAGATATTACATGACCCAGATAGGTCACTTCTGGCAACCAGAATTCACATTTAGAAAATTTGGCATAAAGGCAATGCTCTCGAAGTTTCTTCAACACTAGCCTTAAATGTTCGGCATGTTCTTCCTCGTTCTTGGAGTAGATGAGTATATCATCGAGATAAACTACGACGAATTTATCCAAATACTCCATGAAGATTGAGTTCATTAACCGAGAAAAGGTGGCTGGAGCGTTGGTTAATCCGAAGGACATGACGGTGTACTCGTATTGGCCATAACGAGTAACAAAGGCCGTTTTAGGAATGTCCCCGTTTCTGATTTTGATTTGATGGTAGCCCAACCTCAAATCCATCTTGGAGAAGACTGAGGATCCAGCGAGCTGATCATAAAGGTTGTTGATCCTGGGGAGCGGATATTTGTTCTTGATTGTGACCAAATTGACAGGTCGGTAATCTACAACCATCCGGTCCGTACCATCCTTCTTCTTGACGAATAGGACGGGGCAAGCCCACGGGGATGAGCTAGGTCGGATGAAACCCTTTTTCAAGGACTCATCGAGTTGTTTCTTAAGCTCGGCTAGCTCTAGTGGTGCCATCTTATAGGGTCTTCTAGCAATCGGAACGGTTCCCGGAATGAGGTCTATTACGAACTCAACATCCCTGTCAGGTGGAACACCTGGCAATTCTTCTGGGAAGACATCCGGGAAGTCACGGACTACCGGAACGTCCTCAAGGTCTGGCAAAGGGCTGGCGTTAAGAGAATATAATTGTCGCTTAGCTATTCGGGTCAAGACATTGACTATCTTCCCCGAAGGATGGGTGAGTTGAACAGTCCTAGAGAAGCAATCAATTTTGGCTTGATGAGCTGACATCCAGTCCATACCCATAATGATATTGATATCTGAAAATTTAAGGGCTATCAAAGAGGCAAGGAAAACAAGTCTGTCGACTTGGATTTCATTTCCATGGCTTACTCTAGAAGTTTGCCATTTGGATCCCGGAGTTTGAATTACCATAGAGGTTGGCATATCACCGAATGCGACGTTATGCAAGCGAGCATAGTTTTCAGATATAAAAGAATGAGAGGCTCCTGTATCGAAAAGAACAGATGCCGGGTGGCAATTAACAAGAAGCGTACCGAGAACGACGTTGGGATCCTCTTGAGCTTCTTCGGCAGAGATACAGTTGACATGGCCACGTGTAGCGGTGACCGGCTTGGCGTGGAATACTTTTCCTGTCGGCTTGCCACGGCCAACAGCTTTAGCAGACTGGTTGGGGTTGGTCTGGGGACACTCACGCATATAGTGGCCAGATTCCCCACACTTGAAACAAGTCACGGAACTGGTACGTGGAGGAGCATTGTTAGTTGGACCCCCATAGGGCTTGGCCGGTGCAGACTGCTGAACGGGGCGAGGCGCCTGGAAGGATGGCCTCGGTGTGAACCTGGGTGGCAGGGCGGTGTTGGGTACCCACACGCGGCGCTTCTGAGGACCAGCACCGGATGAGGAACCCATATCACGGCCATGCTTGCGTGTTGCGTCATAGTCAGTCTGACCAGTTTCAACACTGATGGCTTTGTTGACAAGTTTCTGGAAGGATGTGCACTCATGCAGACGGAGGTCGCGGCGAAGCTCAGGACTAAGGCCCTTACGGAACCTTGCTTGCTTCTTGGCGTCAGTAGAAACTTCCTCGGTTGCATATCGTGCGAGATTACCAAACTCCCTGCTGTAAACATCCACAGAAAGTCGGCCTTGGGTGAAACTGCAAAATTCTTCACGTTTGCGGTCCATGAGACCCTCCGGAATATGATGCTCACGGAAAGCCTCGCTGAACTCAGCCCAAGTAGTGACATGGCCCGCTGGGCGCATAGCTCCATAATTTTCCCACCATAGACTGGCGGGGCCTTCAAGATGATATGCAGCAAAGGTGACCTTGTCAGCCTCCGCTACCAGCGCGGAACGCAGTTTGTGAGAGATACTGCGAAGCCAGTCATCAGCGTCGAGAGGCTCGACGGAGTGGTGGAACGTGGGTGGATGTAATTTGATAAAATCACTGAGTGACACCACGTTAGTCCTCTGATGGTGTGCCGTGTTCTGTTCAATACGCTCCAATAAACGGTTGGTCTCCCGCTTGTTTCTCTCAGCTTCCATCATAACCTCGGCTAGTGAAGGAGGATGAGGTAGATTTTCATTCCTGCCTTCACTGCCTTCGGCCTGCTCTTGAGAAGCAGGGTTAGCGCGCGTGTTGACCATCCTAGGTAACAAGACAATGATTTAGTCAGAATGATAAAATTCCGACATAGGATACAGAATGTAAGGAATAACTCGAAATGCAAGATGATCATCCGTATGACATGGTAAAAACAGAAACTGCTTCTTTTATTCCATCGTCATACACACCATACAGGGTTTAGTACAAGACCAAACAAAGTACTATTACGGTGAGAAAAGGATTACATCTCATCGGAGGCATTCCAAGCTCCTATACATTATTCTTCTACACCTCCGGAAAGAGTACAACTAGGTCATATCCCACGAGTCACGCGGGACGATAGACGACACAGCTAGTGCGAACTAGTGATACTACCACTAACTCAGACCGATCCGTAGTAGTCCTCGTAAAAGTCACCTCCATAGCCTGGAAGCTCAACATGATCATCCGGAAACAGACGATCTCGCGGAGCTTGTGGACCATAGGGGCTAGGATGAGGCCTTGGACCAACAGACGGTGGCCTGCGGGGACCGTGAGGTGGGGTGATGCCTCCTACATCACGCCAAACCATCACGTCTGGCAGAGCAGATCTCACAGGATAGAGATCGCGCATATCCGAACATCCAGCTTGCACCGCCGGTGCGAACCGAGTCAATGTGGCCCAGTGGTCAGCACGGGTATTGAAGAGCTCTAACCTCAAGGCCCGATTTTCACGGTCCTTATCCTCGAGCATCTCAGCAGTGGTGCGAGTCCGTGAATCCTCCTGAGTGGGGTCAGCATAAATAGCCTGGAGATACCCTTGTGCTCCCGGAAGTGATCCTGGCATATACCGGAAATCAGAGTCCCGAAATATACCAGATCTGACTCGCATAATGGTCATCATAGAGTAGGCGGCGTCCTGCACAGCCATCTCAATAGTAACCCCGAGTCCATAGGAGCAGTGAAGAGGCTCGGTGGATCCAGGATAAGATGGAAATATCCTGACAGCGCAGAGATACTGGCTTTGATTAAAGTCTCGGAATTGCTCTTCGACCGTGTACTCAGGATACCAGCGGTATCCAGCCTCAGTCATTACCCTGACCAACTTGGCAGTATGGCCGGGTACATCTAGGCATCGAGTCAGGCGAACCACTTGATTGAGGTCGCGAGTGGCCATCTGAAAGCACAATCATAATGCAAAGGCATTAGAATTTCTAGCAAAATTTCGGCAGCATAACAGCTGTAAATGCTCAAGAAGGATTTTGAGACATTTGACAAAGGATTTCGTACGCACTCAACATCATCATATCAAAGTTCTGAATCCATTCTAACAACATAATGTGGTAGTAGAACTGAACTAGGCTTGTATCCATCAGACTTATAAGGTACTACTGATTAGTAACACGTGATCCTGATAGAGAGAATAGATCCTAATTCCTTAACCTCCGGTGGAAGAATGGACTGACTCAGATCGGAATGTCATAAGATAAAGGAGTAAAAAGAGCCTTACGTTCCAACCCACAAACAATTCCCCTACATATAACTAAAGAATTTCTAGACTCAACATCGACCAGTTTGGCTTGGAGAACCTACAGGCAGTCCGGCTCTGATGCCAACGCTGTCAGGACCCCGACTCGATGTCACATCGATCTAGCCGGTAACACCTCATATCACTTTGCGGCCTCACGCACGGTATCCCCACGGGTGTCGCCTTACCTTTGCCCGGGACCGTTTGCGCATTTTGGCTCACGTATATGATAGTGTCGCTAGCATCCATATGATAAAGAGCCCGGGCTGACATGACTAGTCGTAAACCCAAAGTGGCACAGACTTACAGGGACAGGCATCCATGACCCAGCTTCGAACGTGTCGGTCATCAGCAAGTGGGTCCGGGCTGTAGCACTGGGCTAACAGGACTCCGGTAAACCGGGCTGTAGCGGGCTAACAGGACTCCAGTACTCAAAGCGTGACATTTCCCCGAAGGGACAGACACAGGAACAAACAAGGACACATGCCGGCCAGCCTAAGTGTTCCAGAGCAGTAGCAAGCTACCATGGCTCAGCGGTAACACTAGGAGACATTTCCCGGTAAGAGAGGCTACTAAAGATAAACAACTAGATAGTCAGATCCCACACATACCAAGCATTTCAATCATACACACAATATGCTCGATATGTGCAAATACAACGAAGCATCACAACATGACTCTACGACACAAGTACTTTATTTAAGGCTCAGGGAGCCATACATAGAATACACAAAGATACGGGTCACACGACCCAGCATTCAAGTCATACAGTCATACAAACCAGCAGCGGAGGTAACTTGTCTGAGTACAGACAACTAGTAAAATAAAGGAGGCTTGGAAAGCCTAGCTATACTACGTGGTCCTTCACAAGCTCAGGGTCACCACCTGGGTCTTTAGCCTACTCGTTGATGTCAACGTCTACATAGAACCCATCAGAAGGGGTTGCAGCGTCTTCTGTAAAAATGTAGATTATAGCAACATGAGTACAAAGGTACTCAGCAAGACTTACATCAGATCCTACATACATGCTTAGTATCAAGAAGGGTTGGTGGAGTTATTGCAGCAAGCCAGCTTTGACTCTTGGCTAGACTATCCTACGATACTCCAACTTGAAATGGTTTTGCGCACACGAGTCCACTACTCACCACTTCAATACACCATCGAGGATCCACCTCCGTCTTCCTACGGAAGAGCCATCCTCGGCACTCACTCTTATCTTGAGGCTTTTAGTAGTTTCCATTTACTTGTCTATGAACTGTATAGGCAACCAAGTAGTCCTTTACCGCGGACGCGGCTATTCGAATAGATCATGTTAACCCTGCAGGGGTGTACTTCTTCATACATGTTTCCACCACTTAGCGTCTGCACACGACATGTGCTCGGCAGACTTCAAGCGAAAGCCGACGTGGGTGTAGACCACGACCTACCTAAACACTTAAGCCTCTAGTCCAGGTTTATCGCCTATTCAGGTTCCATCCGCAGGGAGTCCGGCCGAGGTTTCCCATACGGCCCCAAACGATGTGAACAGGGTTCCCGAGATACCTAACGGGTATTCGGTACACCGTGCCACGTACCTACCGCATCACAGCCCACCCCTACGGTCAGCGCTGTTCACGGCCTCCAGTAGGCTACAAACACCAGAAACTACTTGCAACTCCTGGACAGAGAGCTAGGGTGAATAAGAAGTCGAGCGGGGTCATATTTCAGGGCCCAATGCATGGTAGTAGTTGTATCTTAAATCACACATACAGATCTCAGTGCTTAAGGTCGGCTTCAATGAAACAACCCACCATGTACTCCTACATGGCCTCTCATCGACACCTTTACCAAATCGTGTTCACCACACCACTCTCATTACCGACATAGTCATTTCACTCTAGCCATCACCCAGATGAACCAGACCTGACACGACTCTAAGCATAGCAGGCATAGCAAGGTAGGAACAACACATACATATGGCTCAATCAACTCCTACACATGCTAGTGGGTTTCATCTAGTTACTGTGGCAATGACAGGTCATGCAGAGGAAATGGGTTCAACTACCGTAGCACACAGCAGTTTGAAACGCGTTGTCTTAATGCAGTAAAAGAGAGCAGGAGCGAGAACATGGGATTGTATCGATATGATAAAATGGTTGGTTGCTTGCCTGATGGTTCGATGCACTGATACGGTTCTTCGTTAGGGTAATCACGGTACTCCTCGGAGGCAGAACCTGTCGCAAAGGACACCGATACACAACCATCACCAAACAATGTGCAACAATATGATGCATGCATGAAACATGGCAATATGAGTGTGTTGGGCTAATGCAACTAAAACCAGAAGGGTTTGAACAAATTTGAATCAAGGATTCAAATTTCAAATTCAAATATGGCCTTTTAAAGTGCTTTTCCTTGTTCTGCTTGAAACATCAATTTAACTTGTTTGATCATGCATGAAAATAGTACAGATGGATAGATTGGATTTTTCTGATCATTTTTCATATATAATTTGTCCAATTTGGAGTTACAGAATAAAAGTTATGAATTTTTGAAGTTTAAATAATATTCTGGAATTTCCTAATTTAAATTAAATCCAGAAATATAATTATTGCGCCAGCATGACGTCAGCATGACGTCAGTGGTCAACTGCGGCTGGCTGGAGTCAAACCTGACGTGTGGGGCCCACACGTCAGTGACAGGGGGTTTAAACAGGGTTAAATTAATCCTAATTACTAATTAGTGGCGCTGGGGCCCACTAGTCAGTGTCAGGGGGTTAACTAACAGTGGTTAGCGCTAATCCTAATTAGCTACAGGGCTGGGCCCACCTGTCAGGGACTCAGGGGGGTTCCTGCCGTGGTCAAAGTGGGTCAAACCCACCGGCGACGTGACGCCGGCGAGGCCCGAGACGGCGGCGCGATGCGGGATCGCGCTACAGGGCACGGGCGAGGCTGTGCTTGGGCTCGTTGGAGAGCTCTTGCTCCCGCGCGTCGAACGGTGGTGGTGGCCGAGCCTGGGGTGGCCGGAGTCGACGGCAGCGAGCTCGGCTGCGGCCGCCAGAGTTCGGGTGCGGTCGGAGTCGGTGTTGCAGGGGGTTTGGGGAGGCGTTGGTGCGTGCTGCGTGCTCCTAGTGAGGCGTGGAGCACGATAGTGTGCTCGGTTGGGCGCTACGGTGACCGTGGCCACGACGGCGACATCGCCGGCGGCGTGGAGCTCTCGGCCAAGGTGGGGCTAAGGCCTAGAGGTCGAAAGAGACCAGGGGAGAAGGGGGAAATGACTCGGGGGCTCACCGCGGTTGCAGTGGGCGTCGAAGCGGGCTCGGAGACGCGCTGGAGACGGCGAATTCGACGGCGATGATGGTCGGAGCCCGAAGAGGGGAACGGCGACGTGGCAGCGATGCGGGGCTTCCGGAGGCCCGTGGAGCGGTGGAAAGGAAGAGGGGGTTGTGGCGGAGCTTCTGAGCTAGTCGGGGGAGCGAGGGGTGGCCGGAGACGGCTGCTAAGGCGAACGGCGGCGACGGTGGTGTTCGGCCGTGAGAGAGAGAGCGAGGGAGATGAGGGAAGAGCCGAGGGCGAGTGAGAGAGAGCAGGGGGGAGGCGTGGCGTCGTCCAGGGCATCGAGGCGAGGAGGGGAGGGCAGGCAGGCAGGGAGAGAGGTGGCGTGGCGCGGTGGCGCGCGCGCGCGCCGGCCACACTCCCCTCCCTCTGTCGGGACGAAGACGACAGAGGAGGGAGACGGGCTAGGCCGCCTGCTGGCTGGGCCGGCCAGCTGGATGGGCTGCACAGTGGAGGAGCCCAGGTAAGCTTCTCCCTTTTATTTTTTTCCTGTTTTTCTAATTTCTGACATTTGTTTTGATTTAAATAATATATTAAATCATTTATTTAACTTATGCCAAATTTTTCAGGGGCTAGATATATTATTCCAGAGCTCCTTTATAATTGGCATAATATTTGGACATATATTAATATATATAGAAATATATTTCCAAAGCAAATATTTATGCATTAATTCCAAATGCCCAAAATAAATGTCCATGAGCCACTAAAAATATTGGTTTGATTTTTATCTCTGTCCAATATTTTCAGAGAGCAACATGAGCATTTTCTTGGACCCTTTTGGAGAAATTTTTATTTGGGTCATTTTCAAAATGATTCTGAGGGTTTCACAGATCCCCATTTCAAGTTTCTGATGAAAGAGTAAACATGATGCAACACTCTAATGCATGACTAGCTAGGGTGTGACACTCTCCTCGTCCTCCTCTTCATCAGAGTGCCCCTCGCTACTCTTGCCTCCGCTCGCCTCCCCCTCTGGATCCTTCTCCTGCTCCCCGTTGGGCATCGAGTACATCTCAATAAGGGCCTGAAAGATAACAAGTGAAGTGAAAATCAGTCGGTTGACAACAAGCAGTTAGATGATAAATCAAGAGAACACTCGGCAATTTAGAGTTGGACCTTGTCTGGTTGGCATGAGTTGTCGAGTGGAGGGACTCTCCTAGACCCCCCCGGGTTATCTTTGTTGCCGGTGATACCCCTCAGCCACTTCTCCACTGTATCCTCGTCGACCTCTTCTGGGTCGATCCAAGTGGAATCCTCAATGCCCGAATACATCCACATCGGATGGTCACGAGCTTGAAGCTAGGCACGGTGCACGCGCGCGCCACCTCCACCCTGCTCGCCTACCTCTTCGACGGCCTGGACGCCTCTGGCGTTGCCATGCAGACCCCCTGGAACCCCCTCGCACTCTCCCTCGCTCATCCCCCTCCTCCGTTTCTCTTACGCACGGCCGCCAAGCGCAGCCATCGCCGCCGACGAGCACCGCCGTGGCCACAGCCACTGCCTCACCTCGCCGATGCGCTCAGAGGCTCCGCCTCGACCCCCTCTTCCTCCTCACCGAGCCACGCCCTACGGGAGCCCCTACAACGCCGCCATCAGCTCCATCTTCTTCCTTTGACTCCGGCGATCGCCATCGCCACTCTGTCGTCTCCAGAGCCTCCCCCGAGCTGCCGACCCATCCATGCGATGCACTATGAGTCTCTGAACCGTTTCCCCCTACTCCCATGCGCTAATTCGAGCTCTAGCTCTCATTTCCGTCGAGACCGAGACCTCGCCGGTGCTGGCCATGTCGTCGTCGTCATTTTGGCCGGCCTCCGTCCAAACCAAGCACGTCACCGCACTCGATACACCCCGAGGAGCATGTTTCACCCACCAGCTCCTCCTCCCGTGCACCACAACGCCAAACCCGCAGGTGCCCGAACGCCGGCCGCCGCCACGAGCTCGACTCCGGCGAGCTCGTTTCACCCCGGGCCTCTCGCGTGCCTCCCCTGGATGCGCGCGAGCAAGGGCAACCCTCTGGTGCCCTTGGCTTGTCCCAAAACAGCCCGTAGCACCACTCCGACGATCTTCCGCCGCGGTTTTGGTCGCCGCCGGCAGAACGCCGGCGAAGTCGACGTGGCGCTGTCATTAGCCACTGATGACGCCCTAACTAAACCACCTAGCTCACTGACACCTGGGCCCACGCCCTAAATAATCTAGGTTTTATTTCCATTTAGATTAGTTTATAATCACGCAGGACCCACCAGTCAGAGTTGACCGTGCTGACATGGCTGTTGACCCGGCCCCACATCTCTGTGACCCAGATAGCTCTGTGTCACTGACCAGTGGACCCCACTAGTCCGGTTTGACCTGGCCAACCCAGTTGACCCGCTGACGTCACACCTATGTCATGCTGACGCATTAATTCAATTACTCGAATTATTCTTATACAAGAAATTCCAGAAAATAGTACAAACTTCTAAAATTCATAGAAAATCAACCGTAGCTCAGAATGAAATAAATTATATATGAAAAATGATCAGAAAAATCCAAAAAATCAGTTTATGCCACGATCATGCATGTTTGAACAAGTTAACCTTACTGAATAGGACAAATGATGATTAGGGCAAATTATGAAATAACATTTGGAGTTGGAATTTGATCTTGTTTGAGTTCCACTTCAATTAAATTGGCTAGATATTGCATTAGGTCAATTCAGTACCTTAGTATGTCATATCATTCATTCGCTTGTGCATTGCATTAATTGAATGTTGGTTCTTTGTGTTTGCCGGTGATTGTCCCCTCTCAGTAGACGTTACTGTGATGATGTGATCGATGACACCGATGAAGAACTATACTATCTTCAGAAGTGCCAGGCAACCAAAAACCCCTTTTTCATTCCGATACAAACCCACTCTCTCGCTCCTGCTCTCTTTTACTGCATCAGGACAACAACGATTCAACTGCTACATGCTGCAGTAGTTGAACCCCTTTCCTTTGCATGACCTATCATTGCCACAGTAAATAGATGAAACCCACTAGCATGATTAGGAGTTGTTTGAGCCCGGATGTGCCTACTCATTCAGCTTGTTTGTCATGCCTGCTACTGCTTAGAGTTGAGTCAGGTCTGATTCATCGGGGATGAATTGGAATGGTGATGAACATGTCCTACTGTGTGTGAACACGATTTGGTTAAGGTAGTGGTGAGAGGCCATGTAGGAGTACATGGTGGGTTGTCTCATAGAAACCGTTCTCAGGAACTGAGTCCTGTGTTTGTGATCCATGAAACAGCTACTACCACACATTGGGCCCTGAAATATGACCCCGCTCGACTTACTGACCCCTCTCGTCCTCTATCCAGGAGTTGCAAGTAGTTTCTTGTGTTTATAGGATATGTGTTGGCGGCCGTGCGTAGAGCTGACCCTATGGTTGGGCTATGATGCGGTAGATACAATGTGGCCGTGTATGCCGGGCGCCCGTTTGGCATCTCGGGACCCTGTACACATCGTTTAGGGCCGTTGAGGACACCCTGGCCGGATTTCCTTGCGGATGGAACCCGAAGAGGCGATAAACCTGGAATAGAGACTTGTGCGGTTAGTCAGGTCGTGGTCTACAACCACGTCGGCTTTCGCTTGAAGTCTGCCGAGCACATGTCGTGTGCAGACGCTAAGTGGTGGAAACATGTGTGACGAAGTACACCCCTGCAGGGTATAAAACTATTCGAATGGCCGTGTCCGCGGTAAAGGACTTCTGGGTTGCCTATAACAGTTCATAGACAAGTGAAAGTGGATACTCTAAAATGCGCAAGATAAGCGTGAGTGCTATGGATGGCGTTCCCGTAGGGAGACGGGAGCGGAAGTGGTGTATTGATATGGTGAATATGTGGACTCGTGTGCGCCACCTCAAAAGAGTTACTTGCAGTCGTAGTTTAAGATAGCCATCAAGTCAAAGCTGGCTTGCTGCAGTTAAACTCCACCACCCCCTGTTGATACCGATGCATATGTAGCTAGTTCTGATGTAAGTCTTGCTGAGTACTTTTGTACTCACGTTTGCTTAATTTATGTTTTGCAGAGAGACTTCAGTCTCGCTAGTAGTTTCGCGTGGACTTCAACGTTTAGCTTGATACCTCAGCTGTGATCTTGTGCCCTCGGCAGGATCTTGTAGATAGTCGGGCTTCTCAGCCTTTTTCATTTGTAGATGTCTGTACTCAGACATGTTAAGCTTCCGCATGTGCTTTGATTTATATGCTATGATTGTTGGGTCATGAGACCCATGTTTGTAATATCTCGCTCCTCGGAGCCTAATGAATAAATATTTGAGTCGTACAGTTATGTTGTGATGCCATGTTGTATTTACACATATCGAGCATATTGTGTGTATGATTGAAATGCTTGGTATGTGTGGGATCTGACAATCTAGTTGTTTATCCTTGGCAGCCTCTCTTATGGGGAAATGTAGTCTAGTGCTTCCATGAGCCATAGTAGTCCGCTACAGCCCGGTTCACCGGAGTCCTGCTAGCCCAGCAATACTGCTCAGGACACTTGACAGGCCGACATGTGTTTCACTTGGTTCCTGTGTCTGTCCCCTCGGGGAAATTTCACGTGGTGACATCCGGAGTCCTGCCTAGCCTGCTACAGCCCGGGTTCCCCGAGTCCTGTTAGCCCAGTGCTACAGCCCGGATTCACACGCTGCTGACCGACATGCTCGATGTGATTCATGTATGCATGTCCCCATAGGTTGGTGCCGCTTTGGGTTCACGACTAGCCATGTCAGCCCGGGTTCCCAGTCATATGGATGCTAGTGACACTATCATATACGTGAGCCAAAAGGCGCAAACGGTCCCGGGCCATGGTAAGGCGACACCCGTGGGAATACTGTGCGTGAGGCCGCAAAGTGATATGAAGTGTTACCGGCTAGATCGATGTGACTTGGAATCGGGGTCCTGGCAGCAGTTTTGGCAAAATTCTGCATATTCAAAGAATTAGTGAGTCAACCGATTCACGGTGTCTTGCAAATAGTAAATTAGTCGGATAAAGAAAAGCACCTTCGAGCATAAGGAAGAGCTTCTTGGCGAGTGCTTTCAGATAAGCTTCCAGGTCGTTTCTCCTACAAGACATGCTTTCCAACCGCTCATTCAGAGTCACTTTATCTTTCTTCAGATGAGTCGCCTCTCGATTAGACTCGGTAAGGGACGTCTTCAACTTGGTGATCTCCTCCTCTAAGACACCGACCGAAGCCACCTTTTTGTCACCAAGTGCAGTCTTCTCCTGAGCCTCCTTTTCACAGCTGCAAGATCGAGGTCCTTCTTCGCCTGAGCCAGCCTCATTTTCTCTGCAAGATATACACTTAGGTCGGATAGAAGAGCGAAGAAATAACTTGAGTCAAAATAAACAGTCGACAGGTCGTTACCTTCCATACCAGCAACTTCATATTTAGCCTTCTTCAAGTTATGATGGGCCAGCTCCAAGTTAAGGTTCAGTTGTCTCTGTTTTTCCTCGAATTCATTGAACTTGGAGATAAGCGCACAGGATTTCTACAATGAGCAAAAGACATGTCAATGGACCAGATCGAAGGTCATTTACTTCCGAGAGAATACAACTTTAAGACTACTGCACAATCAAACATTCTTCAGTAGTCTCAGGGACTACACCCAGTGGGTGCACTTATCGTGCCCCCAGTGATTCAGATTCCACTCGACATGGTCCGCCCAGACCGAGTGGAAGAAAAAAAAGAAGAAAGAGAAAGACATACTCAGACCCCAACCGACTGCAAGCAGTCGACTGCGGACTCTAGGACTACACCCAGTGGGTGCAATTAGCGTGCCCCCACTGGTTCAGATTCCGCTTGACATGGTCCGCCCAGACCGAGTGGAAGAGTGAAAACAACAGAGATGCCAAACACCCAGTGGGTGCGCAGATGCGAAATGCACGATAACAAGAAATTGCATGGAGAAAGGTTTTCAGGTAGCATATCCTAACAGAACAAGTTCAGTCAGAAGCCGACTTACTTGGACATTGGTTCGAAGGGCCGCGTTGCGGTCTTAAGAAGCCTGACTATTTTCATGCACCACCTTCACTCGCTCCATCATTATGCCAGCATGGCGAATGGCTTCTGCAGCGGCGTCCGCCTGGCTGTCTGGAACATGATGAGTGGTGAAGAATGGGACTGATGGTACAGACGCAGCAGCTTGAAGTTCTGAGGCGTGAAGCTAGACGGTTGAAGCAAGCACTGGTACAGTCGACGATGTGGGCGTTCACTAGATACCGGATCAGCAAAAGTAACAGAAGCCAGAGTCACATCTTTAGGCTGTTGAACCACTGGCTCTGCCGCTAGCACCGTGTGAGATGTCTTGCCAGCTGATGCCTTCTTGTTCTTCATGGGCCCCAGCGGCACGTCCTCATCATCATCTGGAAGCTCAATGACATTGGGAGGAGCTGCAAAAAGATCAGTCAACCATAGATCAATCGTCTGAATTTAATCGACTGAGTAACTGAAGACAGGATTATGAGAGTTGTACCTGGGTTGGAGGTGACTGCATCTTCCATTTCTTCATCTTCATACTTGTGGGTGGAAGTCCCAGAGGTAGCACCACTGCAAATTTCAATATTCAGTCGGTCAGGTCTATCACAGCGGGTCAACCAAGAAATTAGATCCAACTATTACTCGGAAATAGTAGGAATGGACACTTTGATCTTGGGCAAGGCCTTCGGCGGTATTGACGGCATAGCTTTTGGTTACTTTGGTGCGTTCTTAGTCGGCGCTGGGGAAGACGTCCGAGGGCTCTTTGATGACTGTCCAGTCGGCGCGGTCACTTTCTCGTGGGTGCTTGCCGGGTCGTGAGTGTGCTTGGATCGCCTTTCCCTACGGGGAGATGAGTCAACCTATTCTTCGTCACTCGGGTCATCACTCTCCTCGTCCTCCTCTTCATCAGAGTGCCCCTCGCTACTCTTGCCTCCGCTCGCCTCCCCCTCTGGATCCTTCTCCTGCTCCCCGTTGGGCATCGAGTACATCTCAATAAGGGCCTGAAAGATAACAAGTGAAGTGAAAATCAGTCGGTTGACAACAAGCAGTTACATGATAAATCAAGAGAACACTCGGCAATTTAGAGTTGGACCTTGTCTGCTTGGCATGAGTTGTCGAGTGGAGGGACTCTCCTAGACCCCCCCGGGTTATCTTTGTTGCCGGTGATACCCCTCAGCCACTTCTCCACTGTATCCTCGTCGACCTCTTCTGGGTCGATCCAAGTGGAATCCTCAATGCCCGAATACATCCACATCGGATGGTCACGAGCTTGAAGCGGCTGAATGCATCGTTTAAGGAAGACCTCCAACAGATCCATGCCAGTCACGCCATCACAGACGAGTTGGACCACCCGCTCGTCCAACACCTTGACCTGTGCTTTCTCCTCCAGGATCATTTTCAAAGCGTAAGGCTTTTCAACTCGGGCCATGGAGAAGGGAGGAAGTTCGGTCGACTGGCCTGGAGTCGGCTGGTCTTTGCAATAGAACCAGGTCGACTACCACCCTCGGACTGGCTCAGGAAGAATCATGGCTGGGAAAGTGCTTTTACCTCTCATTTGAATCCAAAGACTCCCACACACCTGGATCACGTGCGTCCTCTCATGACTCGGGTTGAACTTCTTCACCGACTAGGAATGCCATGTGAAAATGTGCTTGAAGAGGCCCAATGTGGTCTACAACCCAAGAAATTCTAGCACATGGACACGAAGGCAGCGAGGTACACGATGGTGTTGGGGGAAAAGTGGAGGAGTTGTGCTCCAAAGAAGTTCAAGAAGCCTCTGAAAAAATGATGGGGACGCAAAGAAAATCCACGGTCAACATGGGTGGCGAGGAGAACGCACTCACCCTCCTGCGGATGCGGTTTGGTCTCGCCCTCCGGGAGACGCGCCGATTCGTGGGGATTCAGTCCCCCCTCAACCAGATCGTCGATGTCATCCTGACTAATCGTCGACCGAATCCAGTCTCCCTGGATCTAGCCGCGCGGCAGGCCGGACCTCAACGAAGATCCGCCCCGGTTGCACTTCTTCCCCTTCGCCTTCGCCGTCGCCTTCTCTGCGTGCTCCAAGCCACCGTCTTCTCCTTCCCCATTGCAGTAGGCGGAGCACGAACAGAGCGGCGGCGCCGGGAGCAGAGGTGGATATGTTGGAGAAAGCGGGGGAGAAAGAAGAAGAATGGGAACACACTATGCAAAAAACTCCAATCCGACACCTTATATGAGGATGTTTCCGAATGGCTGACCTCTGGGTCCAGGCGACCCTATCAAATCCCGCAACAGTGGCGCGCGCGATACATGGAGAAAAAGGTGGTGCAACGATCGAGGCGACCCTATCTAATCCAACCCGATTACTGCGGCCCAAAATTCGAATCCCACAATATCCACGAGCAGCAGAGCAACCTATCAGACGGAATATTTTTCCCATATTAGCACTCAAAGCTTAGCACCAAAAGTTCACTCGACAGGACCAAGAATGGATCAAGGCGACTGAAAAGGAAGGTGAAGTCATCATGATTGCTCATTTGGTCCCAATCAGGTGCTTCCGACGCGCGAAAATTGAATCGGAGGTGTTCTCAACTCCTTCTCCACTCAAACCCTAAACCATTTGGGGGCTAATGATGAAGCTATGTACCTAGGGTAGGGTCATAGGCCTGACCTAGACACCCTCCCCTAGGACACCATCCTAAAACTAGAAGCATTCAACGGATAGCATCATCCACTCGACTATGAGGCATCCCACTCGGAAGACTCAAAGTCACTCGACCACGACAATTATCACTCGACGGGCAGAAGATCTAAAGTCACTCTTCACGAAAAGGGTTGGACGTTTACTTCATAGACTTAATAGGCATTTATGTCACTTAATTGCTAGCGTTACCAATAACACCCCCTCTTGATGTACCTTAAAACCCTTGTAACATGGGCTGTCTGGGGTCTAGGAGCACTCTATATAAGCCACCCCTCCACTAGCACAAGGGTTCGCACCCCCTGTAAACACAAACATACATAATCCAGTCGACCGCCTCCGGGCACCGAGACGTAGGGCTGTTACTTCCTTTGAGAAGGGCCTGAACTAGTAAAACTCGTGTGTATAACTTCGCCATAGCTAGGATCTTGCCTCCTCATACCTACCCCCCATTCTACTGTCAGTCTTAGATCCACGACACCTACTAGTACCAAGTTTGTACTATACAACTAGTACTACCACTATACAACTAGTAGGTACGTGCACAGCACAGCATCGTAGGAATAAAAAACGGGAAGATCTTGTTTGGGGTGATTTATCTTTTTTCTGTCAATGTAGTACGAATAATATGATGTGGGGGGCACCCATGAAGCTTATGTGGTTTGGTTGCATGGCTACGAAAGTTTAGAGAAAAATAAATAGATAATGTGTATTGAGTGCACTCCACTAAACAGATATACTTTGGATCCATTGCAACAGGCCGGCACATCTATATCTATGGTCGTTGGATGAAGCCAATCCAAGGGTACAAAGATGGCAAATCCGAGCACTACTGGCCGTTGGATATCATCTATATTCCACCAGATTCTGCCACATGTAGAATCTAGAAGACTCCATGGTTGAACTTCATTCATGACTAACTTTGCCACAACTAAGCATAGGCAAACTGTGTCTGAAAAAAAATGTGGATAACAAAATGGCCACCACAAGTGTGGCAAGATTTGGCAAGAGTTGAGTCTATGACATGTGGACCATGTAGCTAGAAAAGTGTGGCAAGCCACAAGTGTAGCAATGAACCAAACACATGCCTGGTGTGTTTGGTAGGGTGTATGAAGGGTGCATGATCCCAAGAGTTCCCTTCTCGACCCATTTTGGGGTGTTTGGTAGAGTGTATGGAGGGTACATGAGTCCACACTAGATTAGCACAAATACACTAGAAGCATGCATGAAGAGAGCATACATGAAGAGGGCTGTTGAGTTGAGCATGCATGAAGAGGGAACAACTATGCTGAGACGAGAACGCAAACAAACACACTAGTGGCACACCTAAGCTTAGGCATGGAAACCTTAGGTTGCAAACCAAACCATAACTTTGAAAGTTGGTCGTTGGATGAAGCCAATCCGACGGTACAAAGATGGCAAATCCGAGCACTACTTGTCGTTGGATATCATCTACATTCCATCAGATTCTGCCACATGTAGAATCTAGAAGACTCCATGGTTGAACTTCATTCATGACTAACTTTGCCACAACTAAGCTTAGGCAAAGTGTGTCTGCCACAAAAAAGGTGGCTAACAAAATGGCCACCACAAGTGTGGCAAGATTTGGAAAGAAGTTGAGTCTATGACATGTGGACCATGTAGCTAGAAATGTGTGGCAAGCCACAAGTGTAGCAATGAACCAAACACATGCCGGCACGCCTAAGCTTAGGCACGACAAGCTTAGGCTGCAAACAAAACCATAACTTTGAAAGTTGGTCGTTGGATGAAGCCAATCCGACGGTACAAATATGGCAAATCCGAGCACTATTGGCCATTGGATATCATCTACATTCGACCAGATTTCGCCACATGTAGAATCTAGAAGACTCCACATGTAGAAGCATAATGCACAAACCACCAGAATCTCATGCGTGAAATGCACATGTACCTTACTAGTAGTTGGTAGTAGTAAGAAACAAATTTCGGGTTTGGCACGAGCTCGTACTGTGGGACTACCACAAGGCCTGCTGCAGGAGTTACATTTCCCTCTCAGGGCCCATGGGACCGAACTTCAGTAGCTTAGTGCCCGGCCTATGAGTCAATGACATGAAGACCTTAAATGCGGTTGGCCCACATGTCATTCTCATGGTGGTGGTGTGGTTCACGACTCACTCGTTTGAGATGAACCGCCCGGTGGTGGCGTGGTCATGCCGAGGGTGCCACAGCTGGGCGTCGGGGCGTTACGAGGCGTAGATGGCCACACTGGCGGGTACTACCTGTAGTATAGAAGTACTCCAGCTCAGGACTGATGCCCGGGACAAAATGTGTCACAGACGCTGGATGAAAATTCGATGGTGTGGGACATGTGGTGTCATGGGTTCATGCGGCATCGTGGGAATCGCGTGTGGCTGTGGTAGAAACTTGATGCTCGCCGCATTTAAGGTGGCCCACTTGTCATGCACACAAAGGCAGGGGCGGTGCAGCCGAGAGGGGTGAGGTGCACGTCGGGGGACGTGGTGCCGTGGGTTGGAGTGGCGTCGTGGGAATCGCCAGTGGCAGTGGATGAAACGTGATGGTCGTCGTAGTTGAACGTCCATGGACAAGCTGTCATGTCTACGGACACCTGCATTGCATACCGATCACTAGAAGGAGTAGTAGAGAAAGCTAGGCGGATAAATAGTTCCTTATAGTCAAGCGGACCCACGCTACTACTTGTTCCAAAGACATGCACACCATCGAAATAGTCCATCTATATCAATATACATAGAGAGGGAATATTTTTTACAAGAGAGGAAATAGTTCATCCATGCATAATGCCCTGCTGCTGGTGCAGCATCTTCTTCTTGTTGTTGTTCTCAATTTCTATGGGAGACGGCTTCAAAACAAGCTCTCTGGACCTTGCAGCTATCTCAAAACTCACACGGGCATCGAGGGAAGCATATTTTATTCACTCGTATGTCAAGGGATAATTCTCCCATCCAGACGACCTTAATTCTAGCGTCTCGTCACCCTTCTGAAGATTTGTTCCTAGCAAAAAATTTGCTACATCGAATAGGGATGGTGTCGGTTTATCACATTCTTCTTCAGGAATTTTTATTCTCGTTTGTAGGTCAGCGATGCTTTTCAAATCAAGGTTGGACGGTCCAACTTCTGTTGTCCCCTGCGATGGCTGCTCCACAAAAGTATATGTCCCCCCGAGACAAGAAATCGTGAAGCTCGCCTGGTATGGAGGGCGCGTGTATGATGTGGTACACCAAAACATCATCTTCGAGGCACAGCTGAAGGACATTTGCGCGTTGGATCTTCCTAGTGTCACGCTCCGTTTACTCTGCGTCGAGACCGATGAAATTCGTCTCCACCTTTTGGAGGGAGTAGGATACATTGTTGATCCACTTCCGAACAACCCTTGGGTGGTCGATGATTGTGGCAACTATGTTCAATGAGCCTTTGACGAGGACATGTTGGACGCTAAAAACCTGCATCTCGATCTCTTTCGCCATTTGGAACTACTGGACCAGAGGGCTATGGTTTGGAGAATTAGGATTAGATGGCTAATCTAACTGAAGAAGATGATTATTTATAGGGGCTTCGGAATTACTCCAAGAGGATGTGAAGATTGAACAATGTGAATTCTGTGTGGTTTGGATGCAAATGAAGATCTAGGAGTAGTGAAAAAGCCGAGGAAAATCGGTTCCCGATGGAGAAGTAAATGGGAGAAGTTATGCGCATGCATGAGGAGAGGTGCGGTGTTTTGACTGCTGCATGCAATGGATTGGACGGGCTCTTCGGTTGCCTTTTCTCTCTCCCACGCGCATAGAGTGGTCCACTTGCATGCTGCAGTTTATTGGCTAGAGTCGGGCTACAGCTGCTCATGCCTACGCTTATTAATGCTGTGAATGCGGGGCATGGAGGGAAATGGGCACATGCAAAAGGGTATATACGAAGAGTAATTAGACTACCCACAGTGGGAGTAACTTCAGCAGTAACATGCAAAAGGGTATATACGAAGACTAATTTTGCTTATGTGGCAAATAGTTAATGAAGAGAGAGGTAGTTGTAGTAACTTAGCTAGTTACTGTAACATCACATGTTCCAATGCAATATGAGTCTATAACCTAATAAATTAATCTTTGCATGTTATCACACTTAAGTTACTACCCACTATGAACTTAGTAACATAGTCTACAAATATGTGTATTTTACTAGTGTATGTTACTATCCATTGTGGCTAGTCTTAGAGAAATACTGAAAAATGTTATGTGCGGACAAAAGAGGAGTAGAGGGAGTACTACTCATGTTCCTACTACGGTTAAGGAATATGCGGTTAGCCTCAAAAAAGAAAAGTCCTTCTTCGCGCTTCCGCATGCACGAGAATTTGGTTATGCTCGCAATATGGATGATAATTGGAGGATGAAGTGAACCCAGAGGCATGCTAGCACCGGAGTGTACTCATGTTCCTACTACTCCTACTAGTAGTAGTAGTACAATTGTGGTACACTTGATGGTCAAAATAGTATTATTCATCCGGTCCTCATAGTGAAGTGACAAGACCCAGCGGCCGAGGTGACACCAGTCCAGGCAATGTGTCCAGGTTACCAAAGTCAACCTCACCTTGTGCACTGTGTAGTAACTGTTACCGCCGTTGTATAGCATGCCTCGCCTCGCCTCCCTCTCCCCTAGCACCACTCCATCTCCATATCATCGGAGATCCTGAGCTCACTCTTCATTATCTCACTGTGCCCCCGCATACCCTCGCCTTGCTCGCCTCCCCCAGTACCACTATTCACTCGCTAGCCGCACCAGCGCCGATAGCCTTCTCCCCCATAAATCAAGCCCCACAAAACCCCACCTTCCAAACTGCACCATGGTCGAACACGAACTGCCCAAGATCCATATGGGCCTCGATTGGAGAAATCTCCCCAGTGATGTCCTCGGCCTCTGTTGTTCATGTATGGATATGTTGAGCGCCCTGCGGTTGGCTGCATGCTCGAGGGGCATGCACACGGCCATCATCGAAGCGAGGCCAAAACTTTTCAAGAAACCCTGCTTGCTGCTATCTGGTCTTGCGAGAATGGCTCACCATGATACGGAGGCATACATGATGCCCCTCGACTTCAATCTGATCTCCATTAGCCGAAACTTCTTTCCAGGTATGTAGTGGGTTGCCGTACATCATTTCCCTCGACTTTGATCCGATCACCATCGCCCGAAACTTCTTGGCAGGTATGTACTGGGTCGGCATGAACTCCCACTGGATGGCTGCCTTCAGAGAAGACGGTAAAAAGTTGGTGCTCGTGAACTTCCAGACCTCCCATGAGATTATCCTTCCTCCGTTGGATTATATAGAGTTTTACCATCACGGTCCTAGTCATCTAGATTACCACGTCAGTTGAACGGACCTTGTTTTGCAGAAGATTGTAATCTGCCAAGTGCCCACACGACATGCAATTTACGCAGACTTCAAGCTAATTGCTTTGTTCGACCGCGGAATTGCCTATCTTTACGCTGGTGCCTTCTCTAGCTGGAGACAACTCAGCTCGCAGTGGATCATCGTCAAAGCTAATACACACTTCTATGATGCTATTGAACACAATGGCATCATCTACGCGATCGACAATGCAGATGGCACCACGTATTGCTGGGACGGCGCGTGTAAGTTGTTTCCGTCTCATGTTAATGATGATGCCATGAAACTGTTTGAACCTTTTGTAATGATTGGCATATCCCAGTTTCGGCAGAATTTGAGTAGAACTATGGCAATGTATTAGAGACGCCATAAATCAGCTATATTTGGAATGAGTTAATTCATGCGATTGTGATTATGTCATTATAGCCAATTTGTACCCCTGAATAATCAAACTGTTAGGAATATATGGATATTCTCCTTATTATACAACAATCTATATACTACTACTAAATATGAGTGGGTATCAATGGCCATGTTAGTTTCCTCATTTTCGTGATGTAGAAACATGCACCACACTATTTGTTTCCTCTAACCATACATTAGGGAAGTAAATGTGCATATCGAGAACTCTATATTTGGAAGTAGTGAAATCCTGTAATACTTACCATGTGTACATACGTATATTCTCCCTGCAGCAACCAATGGCTAGAATAATATCCTCACAAAAATTTTACCCATAAAATACGAGTATATAACAATGCATGGTTTGTTAGTTACCATGAAGAATTTGTTTGTGAGGACAGAACATGATTCCATAACATGCATGACATGGTAGTTTCCTGTGAAGAATCGATTGCGAGATAACATGATTATAACCATGCATGGCACTTCTATATTTTTGAACCCAGTATACATTTCTCTGTATTTTCCTCCTAGTTCCAACAGGGACATATCAATGCTGATCTTACATTAACAATGCCGAAATACGTGAGTATCCGGACAGTGGTTGTTACGTCTATGAGCCAGATACCAGCTTGTTGGGGCCTTCAGGATTTTTTAGTTGGAGGCGGGTAAACAGCCATGGTTCACACTCTATGTTTCTCGGACTCAATTATCCGATTAACCAGGAGATCACCATTGGCAAGGACCTTGATGGCAGAGAGGCTTTGTTTGCTATGGAAAACTGTGTCTACACGGCGAGCCCTAGGAGTTCGGGAGCAAACTCCCCTGATTGTCAACGATACAACCTGCAGCCAAAAGAAGGTGAGAATGAAAAAGGCATCCGGATTAACTTTGATCCTTGGATGTCTCAATTACGACGGGAAGTGATGTGGTTCAAGCCTTTAGGTTGATAGGTAATTGGGTTGTTGCATCCAAAGGGTGGAGTACTGGTGTCTCCGGATCATTGGTCACTAAAGCGGGGCTGCAAATTATGATGGTGTTGAATCATCTCTTCGAATGACTTTGTTGTCTTTGCTGCTTGTTCTGGATGCGTAGTTCTTTCTTTTGTTATGCATATTCCTTGTCATTTGGTCATCCTCGTCTACATCACTCTTGCTATGTAATAGTTGGCTCTGTTTAGAATGTCATTCTCGTCTGGATCACAAGAGTCTGAGCGCTGCGGATGGGTGCGTTTTGATGGTGTAGCAAGGCTTGCTATGTCTTGTTGTTTATGTCAGTAGTAGTCACTAGTCAGTGTTTGAATGTTGTATATATCATTGTTTTAAATTGTTTATTGTCTCGAACTACTAGTGGGCTAAATGAGGGCATCACCATTCTCTAGTGTTCAAAGTGTATCTCCTTTTTTCAAGTTATATAATTTGAGCTCAGTGTCTTTTTGATGATGTACACTTGTTTGGGCTAGTGAGGTGTCATTGAATATGGGCCGAGTAGCATCGCAATGCCAAAGAAGTTCAATTATGACTCTCAGGCCGGGCTCTCAAAAGATCCTCAAAAAAAGGCCGGTGTCGTTGTCAAAACCGGCGGATCTCGGGTAGGGGGTCCCAAATTGTGCGTATAAGGCGGATGGTAACAGGAGGAAGGGGACACGATGTTTTAGCCAGGTTCGGGCCCTCTTGATTGTGGTAAAACCCCACGTCCTGCTTGATTGTTCTTGATAATATGAGTAGTACAAGAGTAGATCTACAACGAGATCAGAGAGGCTAAACCGTAAAAGCTAGCCTATGGTATGATTGTATGTTGGCCTACGGACTAAAACCCTCCGGTTTATATAGACACCGGAGGAGTCTAGGGTTACACAAGGTCGGTTACAAAGGAGGAGATATGCATATCCGTATTGCCTAGCTTGGCTTCCACGCCAAGTAGAGTCCCATCCGGACACGGGACGAAGTATTCAATCTCGTATCTTCATAGTCCAACAGTCCGGCCAAAGGAGATAGTCTGGCTGTCCGGAGACCCCTAATCCAAGACTCCCTCAGTAGTCCCTGAACCAGGCTTCAATGATGATGAGTCCGGCGCGCAGTGTTGTCTTTGGCATTGCAAGGCGGGTTCCTCCTCCGAATACACCACGGAAGAGTTTGAATACAAGGATAGTGTCTGACCTTGCAAAATAAGTTCCACATACCACCGTAGAGAGAATAATATTTCCAAAAATCTAATCTACTAACACGCTTTGGCAGCATGACATCACGCCACGGCCTGGTAATTATTTCAACCATTTTTCTTTAACCAGCCCCGCACATAACGCGAGGCGGTTTCTTGACACGTCTTGTCAAAGCAGAGATCGTGTTCCCCTTATCACAGGATTCTCATCAATACGGACGTGGGTAACCCAACTGTGCAATCAATTACGGTGCTTGGGGGGATAAGCGAGTTTTACCAGGCTTGTGGGGGCGCATAGTTTTGTCCGCCCTTATAAAGGGATAAGGTCTCACCTTTTTCTACCCACGCCTTCTTCCTCCTTGCTCATCCATTCTCACGCACTCGAGCTCCAGCGCCCAAGTCCACATCCTTCTCCTCAACTCTCCTCAAACATGTCCGGAGCGGGAGGCAAGTGGATGGTCTGCTCCGTCTCGGAGGGACACATCAATAAACTACGTGAGGCCGGATACTTAGCAGCGGATATCGCGCACCAGCTGCCAGCCGCGGGCAGATCGTCCCTACCCCGGAACCTCACGAAAGGGTTGTTTTCCTCGCCCACTTTGTCCGCGGACTGGGGTTCCCCCTCCATCCATTCGTCCGCGGCCTTATGTTCTATTATGGGCTGGACTTTCATGATCTGGCCCCAAATTTCATCCTCAACATCTCGGCGTTCATCGTCGTGTGTGAGGCTTTCCTCCGCATCCGGCCCCACTTCGGCCTGTGGCTGAAGACCTTTAATATCAAGCCGAAGGTGGTTGGCGGCCAACAAGCGGAATGCGGCAGAGCCATGGTGGGCAAAATGCCCAACGTTACATGGCTCGAGGGCTCCTTCGTGGAGACCATAAAGGGGTGGCAATCGGGCTGGTTCTACATCACCGGGCCGCGTGACACTGACCGGGTGGCGGCCCCCGAGTTTCGATCCGGAATCCCCACGCGGCTCACTTCCTGGAAGGAGAAGGGCCTGTCCTGGGGCTCATCGGTAGAGCTAGACGGACTGTTGAAGTGTATCCGGAACATGACAAGCAAGAAACTTAAGCTTGTCAACATAGTCCAGGTCATGCTCTTCTGTCGGATCTTCCCGTGTCAACAACGGGCTTTTAACTTATGGGAGTTTGACCCAGCCCAGCACCAGACTCTACACGAGCTCTTCAACACGACGCATAAGGACGTCTGGAAGGATCTTTTTAAGGGCGCCGAGGTCCCTTGTTCTCTTACCGAGGACAGCGGGCTAAGAGCGAAGCGCCCTGTGAATCCGGTAAGCTCTGTGGATAGGGTATTTATTTCCCCTAGCTTAACCATGTGTGTGGTCTAAGCTCCCGTGCCTTTGACAGGAATGGGTGGAGACATCGGAGCAGATTGACTGTCTGGCCCCTCTGCCCGAAGACCCTGCAGATGCTCTCCTGACGAAGATGCGGACTCCAGCTCCTTATGAGGTGCCGGAGAAGACCAAGAAGAAGGCCAAGGGAACCCGAAAGAATTCCCAGCACCAGGTGGTATCGGACTCATCGTCCGATAACACCAAGATGCACTCCTCCCATGAAAACGAGGAGAAGGAAGATGAAGATTCTCCCCCTCCAGCTGGGGGAGACAATAAAAGGAAGGCCACCCAAACCTGGGAGGCCGAAGGGTCCAAGAAGGGAAGGACTCTCCTTCCCGACTGTTCCACCACCGCGTCGTTGGCGGAGACGAATGGCTGCTCAGGGCCAAGCCCCTGGCGAAGTCGTTAGTATTCGGATACCAGAGTAACTCATAGCATAGTTTTATTGCACTGCTTCTCCTAATCGTCGAACATGATCATGCAGTCCGCCCTGATCCCGTGTCAATGTATCCTCGTCAGACGGTTCCTTGGACTCGTCGGATATGGATAGTGATACACTTCCAACCGCCTCCTCTCCTCGACCTACGGACGATGTCGAGGTACTGTCTGAAGGGGCACCGAGCTGAGGGGAGACAGTTCCGGAGGCACCTCAAGGCGACCTTCCGGACTCTAGGCGCGAAGGGAGCAAGACTCCCAAGGGCTCCAAGTTCGGCCCCCAGCCGAACGCCGCGCCGGACCCTCCAGTGGTTCCGGACTCCGGCAGGTGGCCCCCTTCCAAGAGGGGCAAGCCGCCCATGCCGGTGACCTTTGTCCATCCAGAGGCACCAGACAACCTGCTGGGAGCGCTTCACGGCGCTTCCATCAACGAAGAGCACCGCACTATTATGAGTGCGGTGATCAAGAAGGTTCAGTCCGCCAAGAGCGAACTGACTGAAGCCTGTGCCAGCCTTCTAACAGGCTTTGAGGTAAGTATTTAAAATATAGGAAAATATTACCGCATAGACAGTAGCCCTTGATGCTCTGTTTGGTGTTCACAAAGAAAAGCCGAATAGAGGATCAAATAATATCTGCAGGAGTCTAATATAAGTATGTCTTTATGCGTATGCAGGCTTTGCTTCTGACATCTGCCGCACTGACTGCGGAGGTCGCCGCACTGAAGCAGGACCTCGAGTGGTCCGAGAAAGAGCTCGGCCTTGCCAACAGGCAGCTCGAGGAGAACAAAGGTAAGTAATACCTTGTCTACATAAAAAAGAAAATGTGGTTTTGAAATGATAGGATCATCATGAATGTGCCAGGTGCCACGACCAAAGTGGCGACCCTGAAGCAAGCACTGACCGAGGCCGAAAACAAAGCGGCCAAGGAGCGCACCGAGCGGGAAAAACAAGAGGCACGGGTGGGCGAGGTGCAGCAAGAGCTCCAAGCTCTCGTGAAGAAGCACGAGGCTTTGGAGCTTGACTCGAAGACGCGAGAGTCTGAGCTTGCCGCGGCCCTTGACAGCACAAAGCATGCCAAGGCTAAAGCCAAAAAGGCCCTCCAGGAAATTGAGACAATGAGGAAGATAGTGGCGGGTAAGGCATTCAATATGCAAAGCAAGCATGTGAAAGTAAATTACTTGTTACATACCCGAGTCCGGAGCTCTCCAGGAGCATTCGCAGATTTGCCCTGCAGCGTGTCGGATGCCGCGAAGTATTACCAGGCCAAGGAGGGAAGCTCGACGGAGAAGTTATTCTGGTCTCAGTATACTAGGACTGAACACCCGATCCCTATGAGCGACCAGCTGAAGCACCTGGTCGAGCTGCACAAGGCGGCCGAATAGGCCATGAAGGGCTTTATAGTCCGGATGTCGCCTGGCGACTCCCTTCCCAATAGCTACTTCGGCCTAGTGAGGCATCTTGTGGATGCCTGCCCATGGTTGGAAGTCATCAAACGGTCTGTCTATATCGAAGGTGCCCGCAGGGCTTTCGCCGGTGCAAAGGTGCACTGGGCCAAGATGGACACCGAGAAGCTGGTGAAGGAGGGGCCGCCACAGGGCAAGGAGCCTCGCCACCCCGAGATGTATTATGAGGGTGTCCTGAAGGGTGCCCGTCTTGTGGCGGACGAGTGTGCGAAGGATGTAATTTTTGAATGAACTTGCTCGTGTGATCCTGTATTATGAAAACTTGTTCATATGCGCTATGCAACGCTTGTTTGAATTTAAAATATTACCTTCTGTGCGTCTGTTTATCAAATTTGAGAGATGGCCAGTCGTCGGCTTCTGCCCCCATGCCACGAGTGCTAGGGTGTTCGGGATAAATCTGAGCACTCTTTTTCCCATTGTTGGGTCCTTTGGGGGAGGTGCTTAGCACAACGAACAAGGCAATCGGACTATAATGCTTTATCACTCTCACTTATCCATAGAAGTATACAATTTTAAATTTTGGCGAAGCCCCTAGTATTCGGAAGGCCGAATTCGGGGCGCTATACACGGCTTAAGCCGGACAAAACCGACTCCTCGCTCTAAGCGGCATACATCTTTAGGGACTCGAGACCTCTCGAACAACGACCAGCTCTCGCCTTATCATGACAGTCAGTTTTAGCTTTCTCTACTGAGGTTCTTAGCCCAGATGAACCAGGGCACAATCGCAGTAGTTCTCCCAGTGCTACCTTAGCCGATATAGCGGAACGTAAGGTACCAAAACATGGGAGCCGGGAAAACCCAACTATTGACCCAAGGAATGATTCGGAGCTGATGCATATAATGCTATAAGTTCGGGGTGCCGCACTGTCGAAAGTGTTCGGACTTCTCACGCCGTATTATGGGATACGCTTAAGCCCCTGGCGTATGGGCCGTACCAGAGTGTACGGTTGCTGAATGTCATGAATGAATAAATATATATAAGAAGAATGCGATAATAGTCTAGTGCTATGCATCATTTTATACAAAAAGGTGCATCGAAGCAGAATGATACAAGTAGTGCGATAAGAAAAAAGTAGGACTATTTGACATGTCCCCTCCAAGCACAAGCTGAGGAATTGTATTTAAAGCAGGTATTTCACTCGTTATCAGGGACCACCTGGGATTTCCTTGATGTGACATAGCTTTCTGCCTCCTTGGTTGTTGTATCGTGTGTCCGGCAATCGTACTGCCGGATGGGGCTTCCAGAGATTAAAGTCCTGAAAGAAAGAAAAATAACAAAGCGGGAAGCCCCTACTGCGGTTGAGCCGCATCTTGGGGCATGCCGTAGTCGTGCCCCCTCCCCACCTGTGCCCATGGTATTTTCAATGCGTAAGTATGTACGCGTGGAACGGATTTCACCGTTTGGCTGGGACTGGAGTGGGGGCCGCATTGCTATGCGAGCTCGGAGTGTGCCAAGCGGTCGTGTTGCCGATTACTCCGGGCATGCTTGAAGGTGTCCGGGTACTTAATCGTCGAACTAGTGGATTGCCTTAAGAGGCTGCTTTGCGCTTCTGCTGCGAGGCCCGCAGTGTGCTCCTCCGTGCGGAGAGAGCGCTCTGTGTTTCCATTGACTGTGATGACCCCCCGAGGTCCTACCATCTTGAGCTTGGGATATGCATGGTGCGATACCGCGTTGAATCTCGCAAATGCGATTCGCCCGAGCATTGCATGATAGACATTGCGGAACGGTACTATATCGAAGATTAACTCCTCTCTCCGGAATTTATCCGGGGATCCGAAGACCACTTCCAGTGTGACTGAGCCTGTGCAATGGGCCTCTACACCTGGTATGACGCCTTTGAAGGTCGTTTTTGTGGGTTTGATCCTTGAAGGGCCTATACCCATTTTGCGCACTGTGCCGTGATAAAGCCGGTTCAGGCTGCTACCGCCATCCATAAGGACTCGAATGAGGTGAAATCCATCGATGATTGGGTCTAGGACCAGTGCGGCGAATCCGCCATGACGGATACAAGTGGGATGGTCCCTGCGATCGAAGGTGATCGGACAGGAGGAGCATGGGTTGAACTTTGAGGCGACTGGCTCCAACGCATATACATCCCTTAACGCACGCTTCCGCTCCCTCTTGGGGATGTGGGTTGCGTATATCATGTTCACCGTCCACACTTGTGGGGGGAACCTCTTCTGTCCTCCAGTGTTCGGCTGTCGGGGCTCCTCCTCGTCATCGCTATGTGACCCCTTATCTTTGTTTTTGGCATATAACTTGCCGGCCTGCTTGAACACCCAACATTACTTATTGGTGTGGTTAGTTGGCTTGTCGGGGGTGCCATGTATTTGGCATGAGCGATCAAGTATTCGATCCAAACTGGACGGGCCCGGAGTGCTTCTTTTGAATGGCTTTTTCCGCTGACTGGGTTTAGAGCCTCTGAATCCGGCATTGACCGTCGTATCCTCGGTATTGTCGCTGTTGATGCGACACTTGTGTTTGTTGTGACGTGACCTGCCATTGCCATCCTTGGTATCGGAATTACCATGGTTCTTTGATATATTATTGCTGCGAGCCAGCCAGCTGTCTTCTCCCGCGCAAAAGTGGGTCATGAGTGTCGTGAGGGCTGCCATAGATTTCAGCTTTTCCTGGCCAAGGTGCCGGGCGAGCCACTCATTGCGGATGTTGTGTTTAAAAGCTGCTAGGGCCTCCGCATCCGGACAATCGACAATTTGATTTTTCTTTGTCAGGAACCGTGTCTAGAATTGCCTGGCCGATTGCTCTGTCTGCTGAATTATGTAGCTCAAGTCATCGGCATCTAGTGGTCGCACATAAGTGTCCTGGAAGTTGTCGAGCAATGCGGCTTCCAGATATTCCCAACAGCCAATGGATTCTGCTGGCAAGCTGTTGAGCCAATGCCGAGCTGGTCCTTTGAGTTTGAGTGGGAGGTATTTGATGGCGTGTAGATCATCACCGCGGGCCATGTGGATGTGCAGGAGGAAGTCCTTGATCCATACCGTAGGATCTGTTGTGTTGTCGTATGATTCAATATTTACGGTTTTGAAACCCTTCGGGATTTGGTGATCCATTACTTCGTCTGCGAAGCATAGGGGGTGTGCAGCTCCTCTGTACTGGGCTATATCGCGACGCAGCTCAAATGAGTCTTGTCCGCTGTGTTTGGCCCGGCCGGATTTACTTTTACTGTATCCGTCGTGACGGTTATCGTCTCGCATAGTGTCGCGCCCTCGTTATCCGTAGATCGATCTTGCGTGCTTTGCTTTGTCCTCCAATATGTCTCGCAGGTCTGGTGTATTTCCCCATGCCTTGAAATTTTTATTTGAGTGGCGTCGGGGTGCGGGCTGAGCTTTTGGCTGAAATGCCTCTCTGTCGCAGCCACGGGGTGGCCGATCAGCCGCGTCATATGCTGGAGATGCATGTTTTGGTGCTTCCTCCTCCAGTCGGGGTAGCAACCTGCGCTTTGGGTAACTCTTGGAGGGACATTCGAGTTTATATTCCTCGGCCGCAAGGACTTCAGTCCATCTGTCAGCTAGCAAATCTTGATCAGCTTGAAGCTGCTGTTGCTTTTTCTTGAGGCTATTTTCCGTGGCTATAAGCCGGCGCTTGAAGCGCTCTTGTTCGACGGGATCCTTAGGCACGACAAATTCGTCATCCTCGAGGCTTGCCTTGTCTTCAGAGGGAGGCATGTAATTATCATCCTCTGCCTCTCCATCTGCCGCTCTCTCGGGAGGGCTGGCTTCTCCGTCCTCCTGCTCTAAATCCTGCTGGAGGGGATTGTTGTTATCTTCGGTACTGTCCGTAGTGCTATTATCTCCTGTGCCGGTATCACCGCTTTTGCCTTGGCAAGACTTAGAGCGGCGCCATTGACGTTGGTGCTTGGGTTGCTTCTTGGAGGGGTCATCCTCCGCTGTCTCGTTGCCATTGCGTTCTTTGGGTGTGTCCACCATATATATATATCATATGATGAGGTGGTTGTCTAGTGCCCTGTGAGCTGTGGTTCTTGTTCGCCTCCTGCATTGTCGTCCATGCCGTCGATATCTTCGGAGTCGAAGTCGATCATGTCGGTTAAATCGTCGACAATGGCTACTAAGTGGGTGGTGTGTGGGCGGTGAATTCCTTCGTCATCCGCATCCCAATCCTGCCGGACATAGTTCGGCCAGGACTCTCCTCACAAGGAGAGAGACCTTAATGAGTTCACTATGTCGCCGAAGGGCGAGTACTGAAAGATATCCGCGGAGGTAAACTCCATGATCGGCGCCCAGTCGGATTCGATAGGCACGGGCGTAGGCGGTTCGGAGTCCGTGGCCGGGGAAGGATCCGGTAGTTTGGCATCACGGCTCTCGTGAAGGGTAAGGTCGATACTTGGCTCGATCGTCGCTGAGGATATGGCCTCCGTGGCGGGGTCTATCCACCCGTCCATGGATGGCACAATTGGCTCCGAATTGAGGGTTGGAGTGGTTGCCGGTGTGATCTCCTGAACACTGTCCGATGGTAGAGCTAAATCATGCTCATCGTGACCGTGTGGCGCACTAGGCAGGGGCTCGAATCCATCGAAGATCAAGTCTCCACTGATATCGGCCGTGTAGTTTAAGCTTCCAAACCTGACCTGGTGGCCAGGGGCGTAACTCTCTATCTGCTCCAGATGGCCAAGCGAGTTGGCATGCAGTGTGAAGCCACCGAATACAAAGATCTGTCCAGGGAGAAAAGTCTCACCCTGGACCGCATCGCTATCGATGATTGAAGGAGCCATCAAGCCTAATGATGACGACACAGAGGAACTCTCAATGAAAGCACCAATGTCGGTGTCAAAACCGGCGGATCTCGGGTAGGGGTTCCTGAACTGTGCGTCTAAGGCGGATGGTAATAGGAGGCAGGGGACACGATGTTTAAACCAGGTTCGGGCCCTCTTGATGGAGGTAAAACCCTACGTCCTGCTAGATTGTTCTTGATAATATGAGTAGTACAAGAGTAGATCTACCACGAGATCGGAGAGGCTAAACCCTAAAAGCTAGCCTATGGTATGATTGTATGTTGTCCTACGGACTAAAACCCTCTGGTTTATATAGACACCAGAGGAGGCTAGGGTTATACAAGGCCGATTACAAAGGAGGAGATATGCATATCCGTATTGCCTAGCTTGCCTTCCACGCCAAGTAGAGTCCCATCCGGACACGGGACGAAGTCTTCAATCTCGTATCTTCATAGTCCAACAGTCCGGCCAAAGGAGATAGTCCGGCTGTCCGGAGACCCCCTAATCCAGGACTCCCTTAGCCGGGCTCTCCAAAAAAGAAAGAATAAGGACTCTTAGGCCGACATGTGGGCGCCACCGGTGTTTTCATGCACTTGCGCGCCGAGAGCATATTGGCGCGTGTTCGAAATTCAAGCAACCTTTTCATCCCCAATCTCCCGCCCCTCCCCCACCTCTGGAATCTCGATTCCTACTCTAGTTCCCCCAAATCGCCGTTGTACTCCCTATACTCAAGCGCACTATCATGTCACCATTCAACGCGGATCTTCGAGCCGCAGATCATCAGGTCCGTCCTGCCTTCGGTCGCTATGTGTTGTCGCTCAATAGTGGCATGGCGGCGGTTGACAACTAGTTTGCTGGCAAAGTGCTGATGGTAACCATCAAGGGCGACCGACCTCTCGTCTCGTCAGACGACCTTTTAAAAGCTCTTTGCATTGCGCACGGAATCCAAATAAGTGACTTTCTCGTCGAAGTCTATCCGCCACCGGCTGATTTCTTCGTCAGGTTGCAGACAACTTTCGACTGCAGTCATGTGTTCGAATCTTCCCGGTGTTTGTTCTGCGATGGCGCACTGGTGAGCATTGATCGGTGGCACCCAGGATGGGGCTCGGTGCCCTCTGAGATTGAGTTTTTAACAAAGCTTACGTTCCACGCCATGCCTTGACGTGCTTGGAACAGTGAGTCCATGAATGAGCTTACAAAGGACCTTGGAGGTGAGCTCGTAAGTATGTTTGTTCCTCCAGACAGTTGGGCTCTGACGGTTATTACATGGATGAAGAAGCCGTCCACCTTACCGAAGGTGATTGGTGTTGAGATACCGGTGCAGGAACCGGGGTTGTACTATTCGTCGCCACCAAGGCTGCCGCGGACCACGTTAGGGATGTACCTGTATCGAGTGTTCGTGCATGTCGAAGAAAGTGGTCAATCCATCAATCGAAGTCCTGCCATCGCCACTGGTGCCAGGGTCCATCAATGACGTCCATTACATGAGTCAACGTCAAACTTTCCCTGTGTTGTTCGGAACGACGGATGGCACAGGGCGTACTCTATCACGCGGCGGATGCCACTGCTTCTTTGGGAGAAGAGGAAGGGCTGGCTGCATGGATGTGCTCTAATTTGAGGTAACAACTGAATCTTGTCAGATACTAGTTAAATCTGAGCAATGGGTGTGAAGCACTGATGTGGCAATACATTTGATTGTGACCTGTTCTAATTTTGTACCTGAACTTTTTTTAGAAAGGGTCGGGTCAACTTAATGTCCTTGCGGAACTTATTGTGTTTTTTGTCTGTTTTCTTTGCACAACATTCAAGATATTTCCCTGTCATTGATAAAGACGATGAACCATTATGTACGAGTTTGTTGGTTTCAACATAGCCCTACCCGTAGCGATCCACTGCTTCCATCCTAATTGTGCCGCCTGCGTGAAATTTTTGTATGCAAGTTTAGTGTGCTATGATGTTCTATATGATTGTGTCAACTATATAAGTTTTTACTGAGCATCAACAATGCATATGGATGAAAGATGTATTTACGAGCATCGACCGATGGGTCTCTCTCTCTCTCTCACACACGCACACACACACACACACACACACACACAAGTGGGACCCATTGAATTATTTCTTTGCTCGTGACAACTTTTAATTAGGTTCCACTGTAATCTAACTTTTTTCTTAAGTTATTAATTGAGCTTAGTGACTTCAAAAAGTTATACAGAAGCCTTGTTTGGACCTTTCTGGCGTCGTTGAATGTGGGCTGAGTAGCCATGTTAGGTTTTACTATACTACACAGGCCTTTTTTTCAACATCAGCAATGCAACTGGGCCGACATTTGTACACAATATCAGGGTCAAATTGTTATTCTCCGCCCCGTTGGGCTGCAAACTTTTCTAGGAGGTATGCATTAGGCTTAACAAGAAAATGGACTTTAAGAAATAATAAATGTGATGTAATATTAATAACTGGGCAGTAACTATTAAAAATGCACCAAACGCGTAATTACTTTAAAAATATATTATTTTCGGATTTTTTTTAATTTCATTACTTGTTGTGCGCGCAATATTTCATTGGATTTTAACGTAATACAACTTTATTTTGATATTATATTTAATCTGACTAGAAAATTCGGATAAAAAATTTCGGATCCCATAAAAATGTGGGATTTTTTTTAATTCTGTTTTGAGCGGTTGTCGGCGTTCTGGAAACAGGGGTCCCCAGACTTGCCTGCCTGCGGCCTGCGGCGTGGCTCGAGGAGGGGCCCAGCACGGCCCATATTCATCAACACAGACCCAAGACCCTCGCGAGGGGTCAAGCCTCGCGGGGCGGACGACACAGAGCTTCCTTGGGCACGGCCTCGTCGGGCTTGCTCGCAAGGAGGCGGAGAGATCAAGGCGGGGAACCTCACGATGTGCCCTTGACGCAAGACATGACGACCAAGGGTGCCAGGCGGGCACTAGCCCATGCAGTGTCCTCCTTTCCTCTTTGGTGCAAAGGGAGCAAGCGCAGGCGAGAGCATCAAGCAAAGGCACCCGTTTTGGTGCAACGAGACCAAGACCAGCCCAATGGTAGGGAGGAAGTCATTGTGGAGCCCAAGCCATCGTCACCACTAGAGCCTTTGGCAGGCGAGGACCAACTTTAGTCAGGATAAGTGTACCAGATGTCCCGCTTCGAAATGGCCAATTGTTGGCGCCCTTCCCGCTCAATATTTGGGAAGAGGCCCAGGGCCTTTTCCTATAAAATAGGACTAGCCACCCCCAGGGTAGAGGGAGAGAGAATCGAGAAGAGAGAGAGAGAAAGAAGGGTGACTGAACTCCTCCTAGCAGTTCATCCCCCCATCCAAGAACAGACCCTCGTGAGGCTGTTCTTCCTTGTATTGCTCATCATCATCAGCCCAAGAGGCAATCCACCACACCACACACTGGAGTAGGGTATTACACCACAACGGTGGCCCGAACCAGTATAAACCCTGTGTCTCTTGTGCTGTTCTTTCCATAGCTTAGATCTTAGCGAGGCGAAGGGGTGCAGGTAGGTAGAGGGCGAAATCTCCACGTGCACCCCAGTGTTCGAACCTCAAGGGTCTGCCGGAACCCGAAATCCGACAGCGGTTGGTTGAAATTATTAATCATTGTCCTAGCTAGAAAATGGGTTGTACTTTTAACAAACTATAAATGGGCTGTAGTAAATTCCATTATAATAAAAAAAATTGGTTGTACATTCTTACAAATCACAAATGGGCTATATGTTCTCTGCCACACACTTGTGGGCCTTCTAAGTTGACGTGTCCCCTAAAAAACTAAGTTGACGTGTATGCAAGGCATTGTCAACAACACACGGTTCTAGCAGCTGTCGTGCTTCTTCTTCAATCTCGGATATTCTTGCTTCAGCCACCCAAGAAATGATTCCTCCCCCTGACATCTGGGCGCACCGTTTCGGAGGCTGACCTGTGGGCCTACTAAGTTGACGCGTACCAAGGGCTTTGTCAACTTAGTCAATATAAACAATTCTAGCTACAGTGACTGTATGATGTCTATCCAACGGTCGTAGTGCTTGTTCAACCTCTGGTCTTCTTGCTCCAGCCACCCAAAGCAGCGTCGGTCGTGCCGCGTGCTCCTACCTCCCGTGGCCGGCTGTGATGCCGCGGAGGCCTCACCACCCCGTACTACTCCCACCGCTGGCCACGCCATCCCTCTACTCACCCACACCCCCTGTTATTCCACGGCGACGGCAGCCTCACACCACAGCCGAACCAGGGAACCCTCATACTCCTCTCTGCGCGGGCTTCCACTGCCGCATCTTCCACAGCTACGCGTCTCCCCCTTCCTAGGCCTCGCCGTCGTCCACCGCCCTGGTGCTCTCGGCGCGGCATGGTCGACGTGGTCAAGGAACGGCTTCCATTGGATGTGGACTATACGTGGAGAGGGTGATAGCCGAGTCCACGGCCGCAGCAAGGAAGTGCCTCCTTCTTACGCGGAAAGTAATGATTCCTCCACCTGACAGCATAGACCCACAGGACGGGCCACCGTATTTCGCGAAAAAACGTTTCCCCCCTGACTGCTGGGACCCACCGTCAGCTCGGACCCAGCGGAAGTGCCTCCTTTTTCGCACAAAAAAATGAATACTCCCCCTGCTAGTTGGGACCCACCTTGGTGGGAGGCTGACTTGTGGGCCTACTAAGTTGGCGGGGACAGAGTGCTTTGTCAACTTTGTCAATATGAACGATTATAGCTCAAGAGACCGTACGATAACCATCCAACGGTCGTAGTGCTTCTTCAACCTCTAGTCTTGTTGATCCAGCCTCCCAAAGGAGCGTCGGTCGTGCCACATGCTCCTGCCTCCCGTGGCCGGCTGTGCTGCCATGGAGGACTCACCGCCGCCTACTATTCCCACCGCTGGACAGGCCATCCCTCTACCCGCCCACAACCCCTGTTATTCTGCGGCGACGGCAGCCTCACACCGCAGCGAACTAGTGAACCCTCGTACTCCTCTACGCATGGGCATCCACTACCGCGTCTTCCCCGGCTCCGCGTCGTCCCCTTCCTAGGCCTCGCCGTTGTCCACCGCCCTGGTGCTCTCGGCGCGTCGTGGTCAACGTGATCAAGTAACGGCTTCCATCGGACGTGGACTATACTTGGAGAGGCTGACAGCTGGGTCCACGGCCGCAACAAGGAAGTGCCTCCTTATTACACGCAAAATGATTATTTATCCACCTAACAACGGGGACCCACCGGACGGGCCACCGTATTTCACGAAAAAAAATGTTTCCCCCTGACTGTTGGGACCCACTAGCTACATCTTCGCATGCAAGGAAGTGCGTTTGGGGAAAAAACGATTCGCCTCCCTGACTGCTGGGACCCACCAGCTACATCTTCGCAGGCTAGGAAGTGCCTGACAGTCGGGACCCACCTGGTCAAAGCGTACGTAGCATTGTCATTCTGGTCGCGAACGTGTACGTACATGCTGGTCGATGTAGAGACACGCACGTGTCGTACTAGAGGCGCGTACATAGAATGTACACGTACGTACAATGGCCAGTGTGCAAGAAAGAATATACAGCCACGTACGTACATACGGGCAGGGTCTTGAATGCCTACTCGCACGTACGTACGGCCAGGGCTCGTGTACATGGCTGGGTCGGAACAAAGAAACAACGTCGTCGTCGTGTTCATGGGGAGCCAACCGACTGGGTCAGAACGGAATGCGTCGTCGTGTTCATTGGGAGGGCTTGGACGGAACAGCCGATGGAAACGAGGCCTGGCGTACCGCAAAACGGAGGAAACGGCCTTGTGTTTGACCGTCCACGTTTGAAACGGGATCCTTTTCATCGGGAGGGGTCTGGCATACCGCAAAATGGAGGAAACAGACCTCCTACGGTCGAAACGGGGTCCTGTTGATCGGGAGGGGTCTGGCGTACCGCAAAACGGAGGAAACGGACTTGTGTTGTTGCGCTACGGTCGAAACTGGGGTCATGTTCATCGGGAGGGGTGTGGCATACCGCAAAACAGGATGCCATGGGATACTGTTCATCTCCAGCGTCGACCCCCTCCAGCCTCCACGGGCTACTGTTCATCCACTGTCGACCTCCTCCAGCCTCCACATGCGACTGTTCATCCATGGGCTCCTGTTCATCCAGCCTCCACCGCGCCCTACTCAACCGGCTACTGTTCTACCGTCCCTCTCCACGGGCTCCTGTTCAACCACCCCTCCACGGGCTACTGTTCATCCTGCCCTCCATCGTCTACTATTCATCATGCCCTCCACGCGGTGGTCCTGTTCACCCTGCCCTCCACGGGGTCCTATTCATCCAGCCCCAACCGGCTCGATCGATCGGGGTACTGTTCATCCAGAGGTAACACCATGGGGTCCTGTTCATCCACCCCCACTGGGAACT
>NC_041386.1:398736117-398765910 GCF_002162155.2 Triticum dicoccoides
CGCAATGCTCACTGTTCATCCAGAGGCAGCATCGATTGGCTTCAGTTAGCAGCAGTAGCGAAGGAATCGCTCGATCGGGTTTAGTTAACAGCCTTCGATCGATCGCTCGGGTTCTGTAACGCGTAGCCTGTAGTGCAATCGCTCGGGTTCAGTTAGAGCCCAATACCTCGCACCATGCGCGTGCGTGTAAGAGAGACTCGTGCATCGCTCGGCTCTGACCACCCACCATAACCGGGAACACCCAGATATTTTCCTCGCCCTCGCTTCTACAACAGTTTTTTCCGTCATGGACGGCCCAAAGAATGTCATGGAGCTGCGTCTCCGGCCCGCCCAGGATGAAAAGCCCATTTTTTGTCATGACTTTTTTGTCATAGAAGTAGGACCCCACCACATCTATGATGATACCGGGTTTTGTCACAATTATCGTCATAGAACTGTCATAGGTATGACAGAAAAAAAATTCGGCCCAAAATGTCACGGATGTGTCTTTTTTTGTAGTGAAGGTAAGCTAAAGACATAAACAAGGAAAGATACATGCCACAGGGACGGACCCACGTGTCCTGGGAATAATGCAGCCCCCTGGGCGCTCCCAGCTAAATGAACTTGGAAAATGTCACCTGGTTCCGTTGATGAAGGGATGTTGAGGTAGATGAAGGTACGCGGTGAAGGGGTTGCCCCTCACGAGCCACCGGGGCCCTGAGCGTCGGGAGGCTCTGGGGGTCCCGGCGATTCCTTGAGGACCGTCTTCATCTCCGCTAGGACTGTGTGGTGCCTGGCCTCCTGACCCACCATGATGCTCCCCAGGTTGCCGTGGAAGGCAGCGGCCACGCTCGGCAGGCCGAACGGCATGCGAACATAGTTGTGAGGTGGACCTTCGCAGTGCCCGACACGCGAAGGCCAGAAGCGCTCCTGAGATGCGGCTCAGTTGAGCCCTGGTATGTCGATGCAGACGCGCAGCTCACCACCCTCGCCTAGGTGGGGAACTACGCCAGGTTGGCGGCGGTCGCCGCGTATTGCTCTTGCTTCCGGAAGCTCCTGAGATACCTTCGTGATGAACTCCTGAGCACCGGGCGCTCCTTGCACAGTGTCCTCCTGAAGGAGACGTGCCGTGAAACATGCCTCCAAGTGGTTACCAAGCGTCTCCCTCGTGACGTTGGCAAGGTCTGAGGCCCTCTAGAAGAGAGCCCCTGAGCCCTGCCCGAGGAGGGCGCCGGGTGCGCCTTCCTATGCGATAGAGGAAGGCGCCCCAGGTGCTGGCGCTGATCCTGACGAGGTGGCACTTGCAGTGCTTCCCTCCTGAGGTCCAGGACAGAGTTACTGCTTCTTCTTCTTGGGGACGACCTCCGGAGGGTACCGAGCTGCATTGTGGTCGGGGTCTTCGATTGACACTACTTGGAAGGCGCGCTCGAGGGAACACATTGCATCGCTTTCTTCGCAGGGGACTGTGATGATCCCACCACTTCCTGGCATCTTGAGGACGTTGTAACCGTGGTGCGTCACGGCCATGAACTTGGCTAGGGCCGGATACCCGAGGATGGCATTGTATGACAGACGAATGTGGGCGACGTCGAAGCCGATGAGCTCGGTGCGGTAGTTGTTACCCTGTCCGAAGGTTACTAGGAGGTGAACATGACCGATCGGCGTGGTGGAGCCGTCGGTCACTCCTGAGAAAGGCTTGGTGGGCTGAAGCTGATCATACGACACTTGGAGGCTGTCGAACGTCTCGACGGACAGGATGTTGAGCCCTGCGCCGCCGTCTATGATGGTCTTGGTGACTTGCACGTTGCTGATGATGGGTGAACAAAGCATCGGGAGGACGCCGGCGGTAGCTGTGCAATTGAGCTGGTCTGTAGAGCTGAATGTGATGGCGCACTGGGACCACCTGAGCGGGCGCGTGGCATCGAGCTTCTGGAGGACTGCGTTTACCTCGCGAGCAAACTTCTTGAAGATACACTGTGAGGCTGGGGCTTGAGCTCCGCGCAAGATGTAGGCGATGGCACGCGGCTCCTGGAAGCCCCCAGCCCCCTTGTCTTGGTGGTGGCGGCAGTGGAGGGAGACCGGCGTTGCCCTGAGGACGATCCTCACAAGGATGATCCCTCCAGGCGCCCTCGCGAGGCTGATACTGCCAGTGGCCCTCACGAGGCCGGTCGCGCCACTCCTGGTGCGAGCCACAGTCATCCCATCGTCCGCCACCACGTCCTCCTCCTCGGCCGTAGCCCCGGTCATTGCACTCGGGGCGTCGACCGAAGCGTCCTTCGCGTATGGCTCTGAGCTCTTGACATTCGCTGGTGTTGTGGCTATGTAGGTTATGGATGGCGTAGAATAGTCGGCTGCTCTTGGATGACTCAGGCTGGTCCCTGCCGCGCTTTGTGTCCGGTTCCGCCGCGAGCACGGCTCCTCCCCTTGCGCTTCAAGTCTTCGGCCTTGGCTTTCTTCTCCTACGGGTCCACAGCTGGGAGCTCGAGGATGGAGAGGTGTCCCTCCTCAGCTCTTGCGCACTTGGTCGCCAGGTTGAACAGCTCCAGAGATGTGCACAGCTTCTTGTGGATGGCGAGCTCCTCCTTCATCTTGACGTCACAGACGCCATCGGAAAACGTGGAGATGATGGCCTCGTCCGTCACCTTGGGGATCTTGAGGCGAACGTTATTGAAGCGCTGGATGTACTTCTGGAGGGTCTCTCCTGGTTGTTGCTTGATGCGGCGCAGGTCACCTATAGCTGGTGGGCGGTGGCGAGTGCCCTGGAAGTTGGCGACGAAACGGTCGCGCATATCGTCCCCGGAGGAGATCGAGCCTGAAGGCAGATTCAGGAGCCAGGAGCGGGCACCATCCTTAAGAGCCATGGGAAAACAGTTTGCCATGACTTTCTCGTCGCCGTTGGCTGCCTCGATGCTCAGCTCGTAGAACTGTAGGAACTCCGTGGGGTTGGGGGTGCCGTCGTAACGAGGTGGAAGATCCGGCTTGAACTTGCCCGGCAAAGCGATGCTACGCAGCTCAGGGGTGAAGGCGCGGCAGCCTTCCATGGTCACCGGGACTCTGCGTTGGTGGAGAACTTGTCCTTGATGGGGTCCGTGCGCCGCCGCCGCAGGCGGCACGCGGTTTTGCCATGGCGGCGCAGGGAGGGCAGGGGCGTTTTCTCATGGCCGAGGGACTTCTAGCTTCTTTCTTCTTTCATGGGCACTGGACGTGGCTGGTTGTGCCGTGAGGTCGTGCGCCTGGGCGCCAAGACTTCGTCTTGCGCCAGAGGTGGTGGAGGCGCTTCTTGGGCCACGCCGCCCGCAGCTGGCGGAGGGCGAGGCAGCGAGAGGGACGGCACAGGGGAACCCCCTGCGGTGCTGAAAAGCTCGGCGATGTGGTTGAGCCAGTCCTCGTAGAGGTCGTCGATTGGGCGATAGTGCAGGAGCTCGCGCGCCATGCCTAGAGCGGCCTGCGCGTCCATGGGAGCGCGACGAGCGTGGGACGACGAACCGGCCGGGGTCAGCGATGGAGTGGCGGTGCGGCCGTCCCGCCGCACCGAGGGGTGCAGTGAGGATGTATGCTACTCATTCCCCGCCAGGCTGGTGGCGGCGTTGGTGGCAGGCGACGGAGAACGTTGAGGCAGCCGCCGACGGGCGCCATCTGAGCAACGCGGGCGGCAAGGGCAGCCCGGCGCCTTGCACGAGTGCAGCGAGCGTCCAACATGGAGACGATGAGACGACAGGATGCAGAGCAACAAAAGGGAAGCTTCGGCGAACCCCTACCTGGCGCACCAAATGTCGGATCACGGGTTCCAGCAAAACCCTCAAGGTTCGAACACTGGGGTGCGCGCGAAGATCTCCCGCCTACCGATCCACGTCCTAACTCAGCTAAGATCTCAAGGGATAACTTAACGAACTCGCAGCACAAGGGACATAAGATTTATACTAGTTCGGGCCACCATTGTTGTGTAATACCCTACTCCAGCGCGGTGGTGGTGGATTGCCTCTCGGGGTGAGGATGAACAGTACAAGGGGAAGAACAGCCTCCTGAGGAGAGGTGTTCTTGTGCTTAGTGGATGTGGTTGTGCGGATGAACTAGTTCTAGTATAAGATGAGGTCGCCCCCTAGCTACGATGGTGGCTAGTCCTATTTATAGTGGCCTCGGTCCTCTTCCCAAATATTGAGCGGGAAGGGATACCACAACGGCCAATTTGAAGGGGAACAGCTATTACAAGCTATCCTGACAAAAGCGGTCTTCACCTGCCAAAGGCTCTGGTGGTGACGCCGTCTTGGGCTCTATGGTGACCTCCGTCCTGCCGTCCTGCTGGTCTTCGTCTCGTTGCACCAATATGGAAACCTTTGCTTGATGCCTCGGTACTCCGCGCCTGCGCTTGCTCCCTTAGCACCAAAGGGGAAACAAGGATACTGTGCGTTCTGGCGCCCGCCTGGCGCCCGCCTGGTCTTGGTCGTCACGGCTCACGTCTCTGGAACCTTGCGAGGTTTGGCTTGCCTTGAACTATCCGCCCCTCGTGAGCCAGCCTGGTGAGGCCGCTCCTGAGGAGGTCTGGTGTCACCCGCCTCGTGAGGCTTGGCCCCTCGCGAGGGTCTTGAGTCTTTGCTGGCGAAGATGGGCCGTACGGGCCCGCTCGCAGAGCCACGCCGTGGGCCGCAGGTAGGCAAGTCTGGTGACCCCCATTCCCAAAACGCCGATAGGGCTTCCACTTGGGCATGGGTGGGAGACCCTATGAGGCCCAGGCGTGTACAGCCCCACTCATTATTGTGTGAGAGTGTCACGGGTAGAACCTCTAGAGGTGTTGGATGTTCCAAGAATTCTGGATGGGGACCCCATCCTACATCTGCAAGCATACGGCGCTATGCCAGGAGACGTTGGCGACCCTGAACGGGCCCACCCACATGGATGAGAGTTGGTGAAGTCCCTCCCTGGAGAGGACCCACCTTAGGATGAGGTCTCCCATGTCGAGGGTCCGGGAGCGGACGCTGCGGCAATGGTAACGCCGCAACGCCTGCTGGTACCTTCATGCTTCCTCCCCGAGCACGAGGTCTGTCGCCCGCAAGGCGTCCTGACGCGCCTTGTCGAATGTTAGGACCTGAGGGTAGCGATGCCTGACCTCGTGAGGGAGGACCACCTCGGCCCGTAAACGAGGATGAACGGGGTCTCACTGGTGGGCTTAGTCGCAGTGGTGCGGATAGACCAAAGCACGGACTGAAGCTCACCGAGCCAATCCCTGCCGCAGGCCTCGAGCTTCTTATTCAAGCTCCATGCCTTGAGGCCCATCAGGACCTCCACGTTGGCGCACTCGGCCTGGCAGTTGCTTTGTGGGTGCGCCACCGAAGCGTCACATATGTGCGTTCCAAGGTTAGCGCAATACATCCCGAAGAGGTTGCTTGTGAACTGGGAACCATTGTAAGTAGTGATACGATTGGGAACAACAAAACGGTTCACCAAGCCCTTGATGAACTTGACGGTCGATCCAGCGGAGATGGCTCATACGGACTCCACCTCTGCCCACTTAGTGAACTTGTCGATGGCCACAAGTAGCGGTATCCGTCGGCTGCTCGGGGGAAGGTGTCGGGGAGGTTGATTCCACCAACACCTATGGGGATAGGGCCCCTTTCGGTTCGGTGGGGGGCGGAGGTCGCACAAAGAGCGGATCGAGGCAGTACACGCGAGCGGTTTTTACCCAGCTTCGGGCCGCACGGATGCGTAAAACCCTACTTCTGCTTGTTTGTGTGTATTGAATTCTTGCTCGGGAGCGATGGACGCTGCCAGACTGAGCGTGAGAGTGTTCCTGGTGTTTCAAATGAGCCGAACTGGCCGACTCCCCCTCTATGTTGCGCCTGGGCCTCCTTTTATACTTTCAAGGGGTCACCGACAGGTGGCAACATAGACTAGAAGGGTAAAAATGGAAAAGGATGCGGTAGGTGCAGCTACCGCTACTGTGGATACAGTGCACCCTACCTAACTCTGACGGCAGGGGACAAGGGCATTAAATGCCTGTCTGAGTTGCCTAAACAGTGCAAAAAGTGACCGTTAGGAGCGCCACCGTTTGCCACGATGACCTTCTCTTCATCTCCGCTTGCCACCGTGCACCCCTAGCTGCACGGCCCCCTGCCACGTGTGCTTGGGAGAGTCCTAGAGCGACACGTTAGTAGGTGTGCTGGAGCGCGGGCACGAAGTGGGGGTTTCTCGCGGCAAGCTCCTTGCCGCGGTCGTCGTCTTGTCGTGTTTGGGAGCTTGTCGCTCACCGGGCCTTGCCGGGACGCAGGGCGCGTCGCGGCAAGCTTTCTCGGTATGCCTTGAGTGGCCTTCCCGGCAAGCTCCTCTTGCCGGGGTCTTGTCTCTTCCCGGCAAGCTCCTCTTGCCGGGGCCTGGGTTGGCCTTCCCGGCAAGCTCCTCTTGCCGGGCCCTTGGTTTGAGTACTTTGTTCTTGAATGGTCTTTAAGGGAACCACGGAGGGTCTTGGCAGTCACCCGGCAAGCCTTGCCACGGGGCGCTGCAACTGCCCGTGCACGAGTTCGGGATACTAGGGTACCCCTACTCTAGTACACTGACAGGAGCCCCTGGGCCTGGGCCATACACGGTGCCGAGCGCTGTTGGGCCAGGCCCAAAACAGTGCACGGGCATGCGCGGCCTAGGTCACGCCGCATATCTCTCCGCTCCCACCGCGCACGCCCAGAACGACACGCGTCAAACGCGGCTTCGTGGGTGACGTGGGCGGCGTGCGCGGGGCTAAGCCCCTCGAGCATGCGTCAGGCCACGATGATGGGGACGGTTCACGCCCTCCTCCCTGAACGGAGGTAGGCGTGGGGGCGTGGTGCATTTACTGGACGGGGCCGGTGTGCGGTTTTCGGGACTCCCACTCCCCGCGATCACGGGGCGGAGCGAGGCCGCCTCACCCGTCGCCTTGGTTCTGCATCTCCGCCACGCGGCTCCCATGCGCTTGGGGTCGCGGACGGTGGAAGTGGGAAACTGGGCCGTCGCGAGCAGAGGCAGCGGGTTGGCCTCGACTCCCTGCTCTTCCCGTGCCTTGATTCGCTGACCGCAGCGGCCGAGCCCCCACCTCGCTCCTTTATAAAGAGCGGGAGGGGAGCGCAGAAACCCGCACTCTCTCATCTCCTCCTTTCTTCAGCTTCTGCTCCCCTTTCTCTCATCCGCCATGGAGAAAGGGAACCCAGGCCCTTCATCGGTGGCGGCGAGGGTCGCCGCCAGACAGTGCATCTCTCCCTCTCCCGCGCCCGTGGTGGGGGAGCCAGCCACAAGGGGAAGAGGGAGGGGGCGAGGTCGCGGACGAGGTCGAGGACGAGGTCGAGGCGGGCGGGGAAGAGGTGGGCGGGGCGGCGTGCCAGCTTCACCTCCGCCGGCGGCTCCTCCCCCCACGGCGGTCCATATAGGGGACGACCCTTGCGAGTTCTTCGGTTTCGCATTCCCCAGTCCGTAAGAGGATGCATGATGAGGGATGAAAGACTTATCTGATATTGCAGCCCCCGGCAACTCTGGTTTGCCGTGGACGGTTCTTGGCACTCGCAGCCCCCAGCGATTCTGGCTTGCCGGGGCCCAGGTTTCGTCCGTTTTCTTCTTCTCTTGTCGTTGCCAGTCATGTCATAAGAACACTTTATTAGAGGCGCGACAAGTTGTTTTTGTAATATAACTCTATCTTAGGCAAAGAATTGCTGTGTTACTTCCTTTACTCGACTCTTGGCTTTGTATGGTTCTGCCCTACGCTTTCTAGGGAAACTTGCCGGCGCAGGTACCCTTGCCGCGAGCGCCGAGTGCGGAACTTCAGCAGCCTGCTGGCGGGGTCGCTACCAACAAGCAACCTTGTCGCAACTAGTTGCAGCTCACTTAAGTTGTTGAGCGGACTCGAAACAAAGTAAGGGCGCTAGCGGCTCACTTAAGTTGCTGAGCGGACTCGAAGCAAAGTAAGGGCGCTAGCAGCTCACTTAAGTTGTTGAGCCGACTCAAAACAAAGTAAAGGCTCAACTAGCTACGAGTTGGTTCCTCCGCGCACAGGTTTTCCATACAAAGCATGGTCGTTCAAGGAAAATAACTCAAAAACTTAAAAAATTGATTGCTCAAGTTTTAGCAACTTAGCTTTTCTGTCGTCTGCTTCCCGGCAAGGAGAAACTTTCTTGAACGGCCTGGTCCACACCATTATCTTCTCCTTCCCCCCGGTAAACTTTGTGGGCGAGGGAACCTTCCTTCTTTTGAGAAAGAAACAGAGAAATAAAGTAATGATATGGAGCCTTGGGCTCGTTATTGCTTACCGGGATTTGGTGCTGCACAAACTGTCAGATAACATATGCAAAAAAGGATTATAGCATAAAAAACTGACAAGATGTGCGGGGCACATGAACTTTACTGGTGCACGGGGTCTGCGCCCGGCTTTGTACAAAGGATTACATGCAACAGCGGCAAGACTTGTACAAAAGGTGGTTGCCGGAAAAGCTTCTGGCAACCGCGCCTTACGGGTAAAACTTACGAAGATGTTCAATGTTCCAGGAGTTGCTCACCGGAATGCCATCTTCGGTCTCAAGGCGGACAGCGCCGGGCCTAGTGACTCGTTTCACCCGATAAGGGCCTTCCCACTTCGGCGTCAACTTGTTGGAATTCTTGGCGGACTGAACGCGCCGAAGAACAAGGTCGCCTTCCTCGAAGCTTCTGGCTTTAACTTTGCGGCTATGGTAGCGACGCAAAGCTTGCTGGTAGCGAGCGGCTCGCACAGCAGCCTGAAGACGGTCTTCCTCAAGGAGCAGCGCGTTATCTTGTCGCAGCTGCTCTTGCTCGAGCTCATCATAAGCGAGCACTCGAGGCGACCCGTAAACGAGTTCCGTGGGGAGAACTGCCTCCGCTCCGTAGACTAGAGCGAAGGGTGTCTGGCCAGTGGCTCGATTTGGCGTCGTCCTGATCGACCAAAGAACCACCGGCAGCTCCTCGATCCAGTTTCTTCCGCACTTGTGCAGCTTGTCGAAAGTTCTGGTCTTGAGGCCTCGCAGCACTTCAGCGTTTGCCCTCTCCGCTTGACCGTTGCTTCTCGGGTGAGCAACAGAAGCGAAGCAGACCTTGGCGCCAAGATCTTCGACATACTGCATGAAGGTGCGGCTCGTAAATTGCGTGCCGTTGTCGGTGATGATCCTGTTAGGAACCCCGAAACGGCAAATAATCGACCTGAAGAACTTGACTGCTGACTGTGCTGTCACCTTCCTCACTGGTTCCACTTCCGGCCACTTTGTGAACTTGTCGATCGCAACGTACAAGAACTCAAAGCCCCCGACAGCTCGGGGGAAGGGGCCGAGGATGTCGAGCCCCCAGACCGAAAATGGCCAGGATAAAGGGATCGTCTGGAGAGCTTGAGCTGGCTGGTGTATCTGCTTGGAATGGAACTGGCACGCTTCACACTTGGTTACTTGTGCAGTTCCATCCTGGAGGGCTGTCGGCCAGAAGAAGCCTTGTCGGAATGCTTTGCCGACAAGTGCTCTTGCGCCAATGTGGTGACCACATATGCCTCCATGTATCTCTGCCAATAGCTGTTGTCCATCTTCCCGGCGAATTCACTTCAATTTCACACCGTTGAGTCTTATTCTGTACAGTGTGTTGTCGACAAACTTGTACATACTTGACTGCCGGGCTACTCTTTCAGCTTCTTCTTGCTCTTCAGGAAGCTCTCCTGTTTGAAGGAAACGGACAATCTGCTGCGCCCATGCTAGAGCTTGCGGCTCGACAACAAGGACTAAAGGCGTATCTGTTGCTGCGGGAACATCCGCTTCTACGGCAAGAACCTGTGGTTCGGCCGGAGCGTGATATTCCCCGGCAAGCTTGCCGGAGCAAAACTTGTCGGGAGCGTTTGCTTCAACGGAACAAACCAAGAGGTTCGCCGGAGCAGACTGCTCCTCAGCACTCTTGGCGTCGATCTTGGAGACCTTCTTGGCGGCGGCTTCGGGAAGCTCTGCCAGAAAGTAGTCACCAGAAACCAACTTCCTCTTCTTATTCTATCCAGTTGATGGTGTCACGGATGGTTGAGTCAGCTTGAGCACAAAGATCCCTGGTTCCACAGGTAACTTTAGTGCAGCGCACTTTGACAGGCCATCAGCAATGTCGTTCTGAGCTCGTGGAACATGTTCCATTTGCAGGCCGTCAAAGTGTTCTTCTAGCTTTCTCACTTCATCAACATAAGCTTCTATCAATGGACTCTGGTAGTTCTTGTTCACTTGGCGGACGACAAGCTGCGAGTCACCCCTTACAATGAGTTTCTTGATCCCAAGGTCGGCTGGGATTCTGAGGCCGGCAAGCAAACCCTCATACTCTGCAGTATTGTTCGTTGCTTGCTCCTTGGGAAAGTGCATCTGGACTACGTACTTGAGGTGCTCTCCAGTGGGTGCGATAAGCAGCACGCCAGCACCGGCGCCTTGCAGCGAGAAGGCACCATCAAAGTACATCAGCCACTCTTTGCTTGTCTCCTTGACGGGGATGCTCGTCTCTGGAATTTCTTCGTCTGGGGTTGGCGTCCACTCTGCTATGAACTCTGCCAATGCCCTGCTTTGGATTGTTGCAGTGCTCTCAAACTTGAGGCCAAAGCTTGACAGTTCCAATGCCCACTCAACAATCCTGCCTGTTGCTTCTGGATTCTGCAGTATCCTCTTCAGCGGAAAGCGAGTGACAACTGTGATCTCGTGTGCCTGGAAGTAATGGCGCAGCTTTCTCGAGGCCATGAGGAGGCCGAAAAGCAATTTTTGCACACCAGAGTACCTCGACCTAGCCCCCTGGAGAAGGGAGCTGACAAAGTAAACTGGGCGCTGCACCATCTTCTTCTGCACCTCCTTGCACGTCTGCGCAGATTCAACTTTGTCGGGGCCAGAGCTTGTCGGAGAAGCCCCCTGCTTGTCGCTGGATTCACTTGTCGCGGTCGCTGGCTCATCATCCGCCTCCCTCTCCGCTACTAACGCAGCACTAACCACTTGATTGGTTGCTGCCAGATATAGCAGCAACTTCTCTTGTGGCTTAGGTGCGACAAGTATTGGAGTGGAGGACAGGTACCTCTTCAAGTCCTGCAGCGCGGCCTCCGCTTCTGGAGTCCATTTCATTGGACCTGCCTTTTTCAATATTTTGAAGAATGGCAGGGCGCGCTCAGCAGACTTAGAGATAAACCTGCTGAGAGCAGCCACGCAACCGGCAAGCCTTCGCACATCCTTGACGCGCTTTGGTGCTTCAATCTGCTCGATGGCCTTGATCTTGTTGGGGTTGGCTTCAATTCCCCGCTGAGACACAAAGAACCCGAGAAGCTTGCCGGAAGGGACTCCAAACACGCACTTCTCGGGGTTGAGCTTGAGGTTGATCTTGCGCAGATTTGCAAAAGTTTCTTCTAAATCTTGGATCAGGGTAGCCTTGTCCTTGCTCTTGACCACTATATCATCCATGTAGGCTTCCACATTTCTGTGTATCTGTGGCTCAAAAGCGACATGGACTACTCTTGCAAATGTTGAACCAGCATTCTTCAACCCAAAGGGCATCCGTACAAAACAGTATGCGCCACAAGGGGTGATAAATGCGATTTTTTCCTCATCCTCTTCTGCCATGAAGATCTGATGGTATCCTGAGTATGCATCAAGAAATGAAAGCAAATCACATCCAGCTGTGGAGTCAACAATCTGGTCAATGCGCGGCAAGGGAAATGGATCTTTGGGACAAGCTTTATTGACATCAGTGAAGTCTATACAAAGCCTCCATTTCCCGTTCGCCTTGCGCACGACTACAGGATTGGCCAACCACGTGGGATGGAGCACTCCTCTGACAAGGCCTGGTGCTTCCAATTTCCTGATCTCTTCTGCAATGAACTCTTGGCGTTCCACCGCTTGCTTCCTGACTCTCTGCTTGACGGGCCGCGCATGAGGACAGACGACAAGGTGGTGCTCGATTACTTTACTGGGAACACCGGGGATATCAGACGGTTGCCATGCAAACACGTCGACATTCGCCCGCAGGAAAGCAACGAGCATGCTTTCCTATTTGGGGTCAAGCGTGGCACTGATGGTGAAGGTACCACCAGTGCCGTCCGTCTTGGCGGGCACCTTCTTGGTCTCGGGTGGAGCTGCCATCGTCTTCTTGCACTTGCCGGTGGAGCTCGATGGTGCATCCTCGACGGTAGCGCAGCACTCCGAAGAGGTGCGCTTGCCGGAGTGGGCATCAGAGCTCTTGCCGGACTTTGTCTTCTTCTTCCCCCCGGGAGCTTCAGCGGCAAGTATGTTGTGATCGGCTGCGGCTGCTGCTTCCCGGTAGATCTTGTCGGCGCAGATAAGGGCATCTTTCTTGTCGCCGGGGACAGAGATGACACTTATCGGCCCTGGCATCTTGAGCATGTTGTATGCATAGTGAGAGGCTGCCATAAACTTGGCGAGCGCTGGACGGCCAAGGATCCCATTGTAGGGCAATGGAAAATCAACAACGTCAAATGTGACCCTCTCAGTTCTGAAATTCATCTCGCTGCCAAATGTGACCGGCAGCGTGATCTTTCCCTTCGGCTTGCTTCTTCCCGGGCTAATTCCTTGGAATGTGCCGGTCTCTTCGAGCTCGCTGTCAGGGATCTGAAGTCTCTGGAGGACCACGGAGGATATCAGGTTCAAGCCGGCCCCGCCGTCAACTAGCATCTTCGTGACCTTGAGGTTGCGGATAGTTGGTGAAACCAACATCGGCAAGCACCCGACCACTGTTACGCGATCAGGGTGATCCTCAATGTCGAAGATGATAGGCGTGCTGGACCATTTCAGAGGCTTGCGTGACTCTATGGATGGCTCTGCTGCATTCACTTCCCGCATCCATTGCTTGAGTTGGCGGTGCGAAGTATGCAGAGAAGCACCACCGTCAATGCACAGGACCTCTGTGGCTTTCTGAAATTCCTGCTCGTCGGCCTCGTCATCATCCATGTCTTCATCGTCGTCGTCATCTTCATCCTTGTCGCGGCCGCGGGGAGGCCTATCTCCTTGCCGCTGCTTGATTTTGCCGCGGCGTCCCCCTCGGCCGAGACGTTTCTTGCCGGATCCACCAGTTCCTTCCTGGGCCTTCTCCTTGTCGCGCCGCTCGTACTCAGCTTTCTGTTGCTCAACAAGCTGTTCGACTTTCTTGCAATTCTGGAGATCGTGGCCCTTGGTGCGGTGAATCTTACAATACTGCTTGCCGGAGCTGACCTGCTTGTTGGCGGCCACCACAGGCTGGGCCTCCTTGTCGGAGCCACCAGCTTTAGCTTCCTTGGTGCCACCTCCGTTGCCGGACTGCTCGACAGCTAGCACTTCCTTGCCCTTCCTCCTTCTGTTGTTCCGCCGCCGGCCTTTCTTTGCCGGGGCGGCATCCTCACTGTCAGATCCTCCTGCTCCTACATCCTCTCCGCGGAGCCTTCTCCCCTCTTCAGCGCGTGCACACTTGTCGGCCAGGGCGTAAAGCTCGCTGACGTCTCTGATCTTACACATCGCCATCTCCTCCCTCATCCTTCGGTTTCGCACGTTCTGATGGAACGCGCTGATGATCGCGGCGGGGTGGACGTCTGGGATGTTGTGCTGTACACGGCTGAATCTCTGAATGTACTTGCGCAGTGGCTCTCCTTCCTTCTGGGCGAGCAGTTGAAGATCGCTTTCTTGGCCATGTGGCTTGTGGCCGCCTGTAAAGGCGCCAACAAACTGATGGCACAGATCAGCCCAGGAGGATATGGAGTTGTCCGGCAAGTGCATGAGCCAGGATCTGACATTGGGCTTGAGTACCAGCGGGAAGTAGTTGGCAAGGATCTTGTCGTCCCATCCCCCGGCAGCCTGCACCGCGATGGTGTAGATGCTGAGAAACTCCGACGGATGCGTCTTGCTGTCGTACTTCTCTAGTACGTCTGGTTTGAAATTCTTTGTGTTGGGCCACTAGACTTGCCGCAGCTCACGGGTGAACGCAGGACAACCTACCGCGTACGGCAGATCGCCTGGTTCCCCTGGCGCATGCATGTCAACAGAGGGCCCAGCGCGCTTGTCGGATTGACGTCGCACTTCTCTTCGGCGCTCGATGCGGGTTCGAGCGTCTTCTTGTTGTCGTTCATGGAGAACTTGGCGCTGGTCGCGATGAGCTCGTGGGTCCGACGACGCGGTGGAGCCGCTGTCGGGGTGGACCCGGCGAGTCGGCGACTTTGGCCTTCGTAGTGGAGAGTGCATGGAAGTCGCACCTTCCCCGGTCTTGTTGTCATCGGCTCGCGTCCGGCTGTCCTGCCGCGGCAGCGAGGTGCTTGGTTGCCGAGTGTCGCCATTGGCGAAACCGATGAGGCTCTGGATAGTGGCCCTCCATTCGTCGGTCTTGTCCGCCGTCGGAGGGTAATCCAGGAGTAGCTGGGCCCGCGCCAAGGCTTCCGCCGGCGTGGTTGGCGGCAGAGGTGAACGGTGCGAGGAGCGGGACATGCTCGGTCTCCTAACCAAGTTAGAAGGAGCAGTGTCCCATCCAGGCGACCGCACCTCACTGGGGCCAGCATGCTCGCGTGCATGCTGGTCTTGAACGCCACGCGAACCACCAGCTTGATCTTGGGCCAGCGAACGTATGGTGCTGCGAACGCTATGACGTTGTTGGTCCCGCCGTTCCTGAGATGGGCGCGGTGGGCGTATGGACGCCGAGGTCTGCGTGGCCTTGTCCTTGGACTTGGCAGCGCTGTGGGCACCCTCGTCGATGTCCATTCTTCCGCCGGCGTCCACTCCACCGTCCGCCTGCTCCGGAGGTGGTGGAAGCGACGCAGACGGGGCTGTTGCCCCCGAAGCCTTCTTCTTCGGTGGCATGTCGGTGAAGACGATGAAGATTTAGCTCGCGTGCACGCCGGATCGGGTTCGCACGATCTCGACGCCCCCTACCTGGCGCGCGAGAGATGTCGGGGAGGATGATTCCACCAACACCTATGGGGACAGGGCCCCTTTCGGTTCGGTGGGGGGCGGAGGTCGCACAAAGAGCGGATCGAGGCAGTACACGCGAGCGGTTTTTACCCAGCTTCGGGCCGCATGGATGCGTAAAACCCTACTTCTGCTTGTTTGTGTGTATTGAATTCTTGCTCAGGAGCGATGGACGCTGGCAGACTGAGCGTGAGAGTGTTCCTGGTGTTTCGAATGAGCCGAACTGGCCGACCCCCCCTCTATGTTGCGCCTGGGCCTCCTTTTATACTTTCAAGGGGTCACCGACAGGTGGCAACGTAGACTAGAAGGGTAAAAATGGAAAAGGATGCGGTAGGTGCAGCTACCGCTACTGTGGATACAGTGCACCCTACCTAACTCTGACGGCAGGGGACAAGGGCATTAAATGCCTGTCTGAGTTGCCTCAACAGTGCAAAAAGTGACCGTTAGGAGCGCCACCATTTGCCACGATGGCCTTCTCTTCATCTCCGCTTGCCACCGTGCACCCTTAGCTGCACGGCCCCCTGCCACATGTGCTTGGGAGAGTCCTAGAGCGACACATTAGCAGGTGAGCTGGAGCGCGGGCACGAAGTGGGGGTTTCTCGCGGCAAGCTCCTTGCCGCGGTCGTCGTCTTGTCGTGTTTGGGAGCTTGTCGCTCACCGGGCCTTGCCGGGACGCAGGGCGCGTCGCGGCAAGCTTTCTCGGTATGCCTTGAGTGGCCTTCCCGGCAAGCTCCTCTTGCCAGGGTCTTGTCTCTTCCCGGCAAGCTCCTCTTGCCGGGGCCTGGGTTGGCCTTCCCGGCAAGCTCCTCTTGCCGGGGCCTTGGTTTGAGTACTTTGTTCTTGAATGGTCTTTAAGGGAACCACGGAGGGTCTTGGCGGTCACCCGGCAAGCCTTGCCGCGGGGCGCTGCAACTGCCCGTGCACGAGTTCGGGATACTAGGGTACCCCTACTCTAGTACACCGACAGAAGGGGCCCAGGATATCCAACCCCCACACCATGAACGGCCATGAGAGCGAGATGGTCTGGAGACCTTGCGCGGGCTGGTGAATCCCAGGGAATTGGCAGGCCTCGCAGGATTGCACCAGCTCGGTGGCATCATTGAGCACCGTATAGTTGAGCGCCGTCGGCTAGTAGAAACCACTACGGAAAACCTTTCCCACAAGGGTGCGCGATGAGGAGTGGTGCCCGTAGTCCCCGCCGTGGATGTCAGCCAGCAACTCGTACCCATGTTCTTTGGATATGCACCACAGTGAGACATCATTGGGGCGTCGGCGGTACATCTCACCATCTTGCAAGCAATAAGTAGTGGCCTGGCGGAGCACGTGCTCCGCGACCTCATCCTTCTCTGGCAAGGTGCCACAGAGCAGGTACGCCTTGAACTCCTTGGTCCAGCAGCCCGCCTAAGGTTCCAGCACCTGGAGTAAGCTTGTTCCTGAGGTTGGGCCACAAGCCGGGGCTCCTGAGGTCAAAGCCAGTGTCAGCTCCTCCCTGAGCAACGCCGAGCCCGGGACTAGGGGCGGTGTTGACGGCTTGTGGAGCCTCTCCTAGAATACGCCAGGCCTCTGGGGCTCGCGGGCGGATGCCCTCTTGCCAAAGTCGTCTGCTTCTTTGTTCGCGCATCGCGGGACGTGCTACAATCCCAAGCCCAGGAAGCGTTTTTCAATTTTACGTACCTCTTCCACGTAAGCCTCCATGTGCTCATCATTCGGCTTGTACAATTTATTGGATAAGTTGACGAGAAGTTGGGAGTCGCCCTTGATGGTGAGGCGCTTGATTTCCAGGGTAGCCGCGGCCCTCAGGCCAGCAATCAAGCCCTCGTACTATGTGATGTTGTTGGAGACCTTCTCGCCGCACTGGAAGCAAAGTTGCACAACATAGTAGAGGTTGTCCTCACTTGGTGAGACGAGCACGACTCCAGCCCCCGCGCCCTGCCGCGTGAAGGCACTATCGAAGTGCATGACCCATCTGTCAGGTGCCTCATCGTCGGGCGTGAGGGATTGGCCCTCATTCAGCCTCCAATCAGGGGCATTGGTCCACTCAGCCATGAAATCAGCTACGGCCGCTCCCTTGATGAGCCTGGTCGTGCTGAACTCCAGCTGGAAGGCCTGTAGCTTGATGTTCCATTCTGCAACCCTCCTCACAGCGTTGGGACTGTGCAATAGCTTCTCCAGGGGATATGTCGATACGACCTTGATGGGTGGACTTGGAAATAGTGGCACAACTTCCTAGAGGCGACGAGGAGCGCAAGCAGGAGCTTCTACTACATGCGTAGCGCACGCATGCATCGCGCAACACCATGGTGACAAAGTACACTGGATTCTCGATGAGGGGTGGCGAGTTGGAGGCGTCTTGCTCCGCGGGGGGCGCGAGGGACTCATGAGGCTCGGAGGTCGATGAGGCAACGGGATCCTCATGAGCGCCACCCTGGGATAGCGAAGGTTGCGCGGCTTCTCGCGTGTCAGCTTGCTTCAGCCTACATCGGCTGGTCCCCCCTGACTGCCACGTGTGCCGCACTGGCGGAGTGGGGAGTGGCCGCCATGTAAAGCACCAGGGCCTCATGAGGACGGAGCACCACCATGACGGGCGGGCTCATGAGGTATCGTTTGAGGTCTTCAAAGGCCGCCTCTGCTTCCGGGGTCCACTCGAATGGGCCCTTCTTCTTAATTATCTTGAAGAAAGGGAGGGTGCGCTAGCCAAGCTTAGAGTGAAGCGCTCCATGAGCTTCTGCATCTCCTTGAGGGTCTGAGGCAGGCTCATCCGTTCTATTGCCTTAACCTTCTCGGGGTTGGCCTCGATCCCTCTATGCGACACCAGGAAGCCCAACAGCTTGCCAGACGGAACCCCGAACACACACTTCTCCGGATTGAGCTTCAGGTTTATGCTGAGCAAGTTAACGAATGTTTCTTCTAGGTCAGTAATTAGGGTCCTTGCCTCCAGCGACTTGACCATGATGTCATCGACATATGCCTTTGAATTCCTCCCCAGCTGCGGCCGTAGCGCAATGTGCATCAGCCGCTAGAAAGTTGCACCGGCGTTACGCAATCCGATGGGCATGCAAGTGTAGAAGTACACGCCGCACAGGGAGATCAAGGCTATCTTCTCAACATCCTCTATTGCCATCTTGATTTGGTGATATCCCGAGAAAGCATCCAGAAAACACAACAGATTGCACTCAGCAGTGGAATCCACAATCTGGTCGATACGCATGAGCGAGAAAGGGTCCTGAGGGAAAGATTTGTTGAGGCTCGTGAAGTCGACGCACATGCGCTGCTTCCCACCTTTCTTGGGGACAATGACATGATTTTCCAACTAGTTCAGGTGTCGTACTTCCCAAATGATGCCGGCCTCTCGGAGCTTGGCAACCTCCTGTACGATGAATGATTTCTTCTCTTGTGCTTGACACGCGCTTTTCACTTCACCGGGCATGCACCAGGACACACCATCAGGTGGTGCTCAATTACCTCCCTCGGGACACCAATCAAGTCTCATGCTTCCCACGCAAATACTTCTTTGTTGGCCCTCGGAAAGTGAACCAGCGCCTCCTCCTGGTTGGGATGTAGGCCCGCACCAATGGTGAAGGTGGGGACCGAGCCTCCGATGTCGACAGGCACCTGCTTCGTCTCATCCCGGTCCTGAGAGAACATCTGCTTTTTCTTTGTGGGCGCGGCCTCTGGAGCCTCCGCAGAGCCCGTGGTGGTAGGGCACGAAGTGGTCATGACCCTGTAAGCGAGCCTAAGAACCCAGACTAAATCCTTTGTATCCCCGACCACCGAGATGATGCCGCTGCTGCCTGGCATCTTGACGACATTGTAGCCCGGATGGGTCGCCAGCATGAACTTGGCGATGGCCGGATCCCCCAAGATGGCGTTGTATGGGAGGCCGATGTGGGCGACATCGAAGTCCATGAGCTTAGTGTGGTAATTGTCTCACATGCTGAACGTGACGGGGAGGCGTATCTACCCTAGGGGAGTGGCCGAGCCCTTGACCACCCCCAAGAAAGGCTGAGTGGGATGGAACTGGTCGTACTGCACTTGATGCAGGTCGAAAATTTCCACCGAGAGGATGTTGAGGCCAGTGCCTCCATCGATGAAGGTCTTGGTCACCGTGAAGTTGCTGATTGTGGGCGTGCACAGCAAGGGGAGGGCACCCGCCGTGGTCATGGCCTTGGGGTGGTCTCTATAATTGAAGGGGATAGCGGTTTCTGGCCCGACACGGCCCTGCACAGCCCCGCGCTGTGGCAGGGTAGCACCTTGTGGCGGAGAAACTGCTTGATGTGGCTACCAGAGGCAGGTGCCTGCGACCTGCCGATGATGCACGCGACTGCATGGGGCGCTGGAGCCGCGAAGCGTGCGACAGACTGGTCGCAGAGTTCCACCCAAAAGGAGATCGAGGCACGCGGGAGGCTGCGGAGCCAGGACCGAGGGGCCTCCTTGAGAGCCAGGGGACCCAGTTCGCCATGGCTTTATCATCGCTGCCTGCCGCCTCAACGGCCTGCATGTATGACCGGAGGAAATCTTCAGGGTCCGCAGCATCGTCGTACCACGGGGGTAGCACCGGCTTGAACTTTGCAGGGCATTGCACCCGACGCTGATCGGGAGTGAAAGCCATATAGCCTGCGGCGCTCCCGTACGCCTGGGCAGCCACACTAGCAAGGTGGTTCCCACCATGGGAGTAGTGAGGCAAGGATGAAGTGGGGTCAGCGAAGGAGCAAACTTTGACACGCCCCTACCTGGCGCGCCAAATGTCATATTCAGGGCTCCGCGGATCGAAGAAGGTTCAAACTCCATGGCATGTGCGAAGATCTCAACCTCTCAAGCTTTGAGCATGTCGCCCCATAGCCTAGCCTAGCTTGATTCGCAAGAGTGGGGAATAAGATGGACACGACAGTTTACCCAGGTTCGGGCCACCTTGCAGTGTAAAACCCTACTGTTGCTTTATGGTGGATTGGCCTCACGAGGAGGTTTGAGGATGAACTAGTATAGTGGATGAGCTGCCTCGTGAGGGCTCGGGGGTGAGAATGAGTCACCCCTACTATGGTGTTGGCTAACCTATATTCATAGTGTCCTGGTCCTATTCCCCCAAAACATAGGCGCGAAGGGATCCCACAACGGCCAATTTGAAAGGGGACAAGTACTACATCTAATCCTGACGAAAGGTGGCCTTCTCCTACAATGCTGCTGGTCAAGACGCAGTTGTGGGCTCGCTGATTACATCCATGTTTCCGTGCCCGTGGTCTTGGTCTTGTTGCACCGGAATGGAAACCTTTGGGGATACCTTGGGAATCCATGCCTGTCCATGCCTCCTTAGCACCAAAGAGGAAACTACCTCCTTTGTGCCCGCTGGCGCTCGCCTGGCCTTGGTTGTCATGGATTGCACCATCACAACCTCGCAAGGCTAGACACTTTCATAGGAATCTCCTCTCCTCGGGAGGTAACCTGGGGAGGCCGCTCCCTCTAGAGATCTTGGTGTCATCCGCCTCACGAGGCCAGGGGCCCTCGACAGGGTCTTGTCTCGAAGGTCTTGCAAATGGGCCATACCAGGCCGTCGAGGGAGCCATGCCGTGGGCCGCAGGTAGGCAAGTCTGGGTAACCTAGTTCCCGGAACACCGACAAAATATATTAACTTTATTGATTACCATGCACTACTGCAGGTTGCTGCTAACGCGACACTATGATCAGAGAACCTTTGACAAAACTGTGTGCGGTACATTAATCGCAAACGGTGGTGTAAGAACCATCAAAAAAGGTGCAAAATGTTTGCGATGACGGATGCATCAAACACGGTTCAGATATAAGTTGTGTGTGCAATGCAGGGCATATAGTTCAGTTCAATTAACTGTTTGCGATGTGCCAAAACAAAAGATACAGGAAGCCAGATGAAGGCGTATGCGATATATAGCTTACGGTTGTCGTCGGAAACCACGGCCAGCTATGGGACCGGAGGGCCCCTTGCTGCTTCGGCAGGGGGAACGTCGCATTGCACAAAGAGCACACGAGTGTGGGGCAGCATGGCAGAGATCACACGGGCACTTTTACCCAGGTTCGGGCCATCGTGAGGCGTAAAACCCTACTCCTGGTTTGGTGGATTGATGGTGGAAGAGTGGTCGTGGAGCGTAGTACACTTTCCCGGCAGGGGTCGCAGTGGCTATGCGCGTATGGGTGTGTGAGTTATCCAACCTTCTATAGATTAAGGGGTTACCACAATGGCAAAGTAGTCATTATGCACTGATAACATAGCAAACAATGCTATCATACCTAACTCTGTAGGCTAATAGGGTGCATTAAATGCACCGATTAACGTCACATCACTGGTAGCTAGAGAAGCCTTGCCAGGCTATCTCTCCAGCTCCATGTCCACTTGCTTGACACGTCGGAGGACGGGTGTCATCTATAGGCATAGAAAGAGGCTGCCATGCGGCAAATGGCTGCCACTTAGTCACTTTGCGGCTTGACACCGCCTTGATTGAAGATGTGGGTCGTGGCAGAGTTGTTGAGTGAGGTGGTTCAGCCTTCACGAGTCCCGGCAGACCCTGCCGGGAAGTCTTGGACGTCTTCTTCCGAGGGTGACCCCATCCTTGTCGATCTCATCTGCCCAGCAAGGGAGGCTTTTCTCCTGGTTGCGTCTTGCTTCTCTGGCTGGATTTTGGTCCTCTTGATCTGCATGTTGGTTCTTCGAAGTTCTTGGTCTCTTGTACTCTGACCTGGGTTGGTGTCTCAATCCAATTCCCATGCCTGTGCATAGTCTAGGCAACAGACCCAGGGTTTGTTGCACCGATAGAAGCCCCAGGGCCTGCCCCGAACACGCTGTCGGGTGTCAACAGGCTAGGGCCTAATAAGTGAAAAGCGAGGGTGCAGAAGAGGCTAGCTTCTTGAGGTCTTCTTCACTTCTTCATTAACCTTGGGTCCAGGACAGTTTCTGGTTTCCCCGCGCGTCGTGCGCTATGCGGTGGAAGAACCTCGATCGTGGCCCCCGGATTCTCCATGTCCCACGATCATAGGGCGGAAACTGCCATCACACTTGCCTCCCATTTCGCACGCACCTGCCACGTGTTCTACATGTATTGGGCGTGGTAGGTGGTGGATGTGGAGAGGGCGGGGACGTGCGCCCTGGTCGAAATCCGGGCATCGATGGTTGGAGTAGAGGGTCGGCCTTGATTCTTATTGTCGCAGAAGTCATAGGGAGGCCGCATCGGAGGAGCGGGGCAGCCATTTCCTATGAGAGGCCAGCCCCCTACCTCGTCCTCCTACAAGAAGGGGGGCAGGGGCAGAGGTTCTTCACACACGCTCCTTCTTCTTCTCGTTCTCCCCTGTAACCTTTCCCTTCTAACCATGGTCAGCGGATGAGGGCACAGTGGTTCCCCAATGGCGGCGACGAGGGCTTCTACTCAACAACGCATCCCTCCCCCTCTGGATCATGCGGCGGTGGAGCCCGCCGAGAGGCGAGGAGGGAGAGGGAGGGTCCAAGGTCGTCGTGGTGCTCGAGGAAGAGGGCGGGGTGGCGCCTTGGCCGTGCCCCCGCCAGCGGCTCTTCCTCCAATGGAAGGCCATGTCAGGGATCAACCTCGTGAGTTTATCATCAGGGGGTACAAACCTCCGTGCGGCCACCTTCGCCTTCCAACTCCATTCACGCGGGAGATGGAGCTCGAACAGCCATGCGCTCTGAGGTTGCATATGAGGGGCAGTGGGAATGGTGTCATGCAGGTTGACGTTGAATTCCCTACCTGTAACACCCACAATGCGGCTATATCTCCCACATTGGTGCATGACTTAGAGGCATAGCCGCATGGTAGGCATGTCACAAGAGGGGTAATATTTACACATCCCATGTACTGAAGAAGAAAGGGATAAAGAGTCGGCTTACAATCGCCACTTCACACAATACATAAATAATCCATACATCATCCAAGGTACAATCAAAGGTCCGACTACGGAACCAAAATAAAGAAAGACCACCCCAAGTGCTAGATACCCGATCGTCCCAACTAGGCTCCTCTACTGATCATCCGGAAAAGAAACATAGTAACGACCCGAATCCTCGTCGAACTCCCACTTGAGTTCGGTAGTGCCCCCTGCACTGCTATCATCGGCACCTGCATCTGTTTGGAAGTATATGTGAGTCACGGGGACTCAGCAATCTCACACTCATGAAATCAAGACTATTTAAGCTTAAGGGCAGGAAAAGGTAGTGAGGTGGAGCTGCAACAAGAACTAGCATATATGGTGGCTAACATACGCAAATGAGAGCGAGAAGAGAAGCAAAGCACGGTCGAGAAGCTACAAGTGATCAAGAAGTGATCCTGAAGCTACTTACGTTCAAGCATAACACAAGACCGGGTTCTCTTCCCGAACTCCGTCGAAAAGAGACCATCACGGCTACACACGCTGTTGATTCATTTTAATTACGTGTCAAGTTCTCTACAACCGGATACTAACAAATTCCCATCTGCACATAACCGTGGGCACAACTTTCAAAAATTCAAAACCATGCAGGGTTGTCCCAACTTATCCCATCACATGCTCTCACGGTCAACGAAGGATATTCCTTCTCCTAGGAAGACCGGATCAAACCTGGAATCCTGGTTACAAGACATTTCGACAATGGTAAAACAAGACCAGCAAGACCACCTGACTGTGCCAACAAATCCCGATAGGAGTTGTACACATCTCGTTCTCAGGGCACACTGGATAAGCTAAGCGTACAGGTACCAACATAACCCAAGTTGCCAAGGGACGGTCCCGCACGGTGCTCTAGTTTGTACCAACACCCATAGGAGCACTGGCCCGGGCTTTTAAAATAAAGATGACACTTGAGACCATGGAACCCAAGGGAAAAAGGCTTAGGTGGCAAATGGTTAAACCAAGGTTGGGCCTTGCTTGAGGAGTTTTATTCAAGGCGAACTATCAAGGGGTTCCCATTGTCACCCAACCGCATAAGGAACGCAAAATCAAGGAACATAACACCGGTATGACGAAAAAGCAAGAGTGGAACAAAACACCAGGCAAAAGGCCGAGCATTCCACCCTTTACCAAGTATATAGATGCATTAAAGTAAATAAGATAAAATAATGATATCACAACAATATCTATGTTCCAACATGGAACAAACTTCATCTTCACCTGCAACTAGCAACGCTATAAGAGGGGCTGAGCAAAGAGGTACCATAGCCAAACAATGGTTTGCTAGGAAAGGTGGGTTAGAGGCTTGACATGGAAATATGGGAGGGATGATATAACAAGTGGTAGGTAGCGCGACATAGCAATAGAGCGAACAACTAGCAAGCAAAGATAGAAGTGATTTCGAGGGTATGGTCATCTTGCCTGCAAATTTCTCATAGTTGACGAAAGCTTGATCCTCGTTAGTGTACTCAACAGGTTCCTCGATCACGTACTCGTCTCCCGGCTCTACCCAAAGCAAGAACACAAGCAAAGGACGAACAATCAATCACGGTGCAATGCACAAGCAACATGATGCAAAAGATGGCATCATATGCAATGCATATGCGTGTTTCGGAAGGGAAAGAATGAACAAGGCATCAACTTGGAAAACCAAGTGTGCCGCTGGAAAGATGATATGATTTCGGTCGAAATCGATATAATGATCACCAGAAACGGAGGCACGGTTTGCAAATGGCAAGAAAAATAAGTATGACACAATTCTGCGATTAACAGCACGATGCCATATAGAATGCAACAAGAAACTAAGCTACTGCACTCCAACATATCAACAAGGCATAAGGTAGTGATGTACACAAGATGCTTGACAAAACATGAACACTGAGCTACAGCTAAATCACACAAGAGCAGGTTCAAACAAGCATGGCAAAAGTGCAAAAGATATCAGCATCACAGACTTAGAGAAAAATACTAACATGCCAGAAATAATATCAGGAAGCGATGTTTAGAGCAAGCGAGCAACATGCTAAATGAACATAACATAGCAAACAAAGGTATGGAATTAATCTACTAAATGCATATAACAAAAAGTCCCTTACTGATCATGAGCCAAAAAGGCACAAAAGATATGATGTCACCCATGTGAATATTGCAAGTTTCATAACAGTTCCAGACTTAGCAGAAAAACTGAGCATGGCATAAACAACATTATGAAGGCATCTTTGCGAGCTCCAATCACTCATCACAAAGCGTTACATGACAAAACAAGCATAGCAACAGCAAGATGACATGTTCCTGAACATAACCATGATAAGAGCAAGTTCATAGCATGCATGGATCACTAACAACAACCATGGAAAAATTGATTAACATCTAAACAATCTGCCAGGAACATTTTATAGCAAAAGTAGAGAAAGAATTAGACATGCCAGAGCACTCCATGATTGCAAACAAGGGCACAGATGAATAGAGCCTAAACATATGTCAAAAACACCCTTACTGAAGATACTCAAAGCACACATGGATCTCACTGTAGTATCATGTTTACATGGCATAAAAATAACAGCATACAAAAGACTTGGCAAAATCCTAAGACCCTGAAATCAGCAATATCACGAAGGCTACTTTACATGCTTGTGCTAGTCACCACATTGATCACAAAAATACATGGAAAGCACCCCTGTAAATATATCATGGCATAGATCAAAACACATGTAGAGCTTATGCCCATATGAAGCACACATGAAATTTAACAAAAATGACAAAACATCATATTCTGCTAAGTAACAGCAGTAAACATTTTATAGTACTATTTCATCAATGATTTGGGCATCAAGATGAACTCAAACAAGCATGACACAATGTAATTAAATGAAGAGCATCTCACAATGAACATTTCGATATCTCATATGCATGAAACAGAGCTACGGTCATGGAGTAATGATGCAATGAACAGGGGCACAAAAGGTTACAAAGATAAGGACTTAGTGGAATTTTCACCTCCCAGAAAAACAGATCTAGGGTTGCACGTATTTCGAGGTTCGCCAGGGTTCGTCGCCGGGCTTGCCGGAGAAGAAGAGGACGGCTGGAGTTGGGGTATCACCGGATCCGGTGGTCTGTTGGGTGGCCTCTGGCGAGGTGCTGCATAGGCGCGACCGGTGAGGGCATGAGGTCGCCGGCGAGGTGCGAGGTGGTGGGGCGGAGCGGACCAGGCGGCGGCGGAGGAGTGCCGGCGGCGAGCGCAAGCGGCGGCGCAGGGAAGGCTCGGGCAGTATGGGGCGCTGACCTGGCCAGGCGGCGGCGGCTGGTGCACGGGTCGGGGAGGGACGGCCGTGGGATCGCGGGCCGCGCGGCAGCGGGGCAGGCACGGGACACGTGGCGACGTACGATTGGCCGCGGGCACGGGCGGCGATTCGTCCGGTGCGGACTGGACGTGTCCGGCGACGGAGAGGTCTAGGTTAGGGTTTCAGGACCCGAATTTGGAGGAGGGGTGCACATATTTATAGCTAGGAGGAGATAGGAGTGTCCAAATTGAGTGTAGATTTGGCCCACATGATCGTGATCCGACGACGGAGGACATGGAAGTGGTTTAGATGGGTTATTGGGCCGTCTAGGAGGGGTGTTGGGCTGCAACACACACGAGGACTTTGCGGTTCCCCGGTTAACCGTTGGAGTATCAAACGGACTCCAAATGGAACAAAATTTGACAAGCTGTCTACCGGTGATGTACCAAGGCCACTTGGCAAATCTTGGGCCATTCCGAGAATGTTTAACACCCGCTCACGAAAAGAGGCAAAAGGGGGGCGCCGGTGCACGTGGGAGTGTCGGATTGCGAAACGGACAACAGGGAAAATGCTTGGATGCATGAGACAAACACGTATGCATATGAGATGCACATGATGACATGGTATGTAATGCATGACATGAACAAAATGCAAAACAAAGACAAAACACAACCATGAAGGGAACCTTAAAACTTAAAGCCGAAAAAGGCATGAGTTGGAGTTACAAATGTGGCAAGTTACATCCGGGGTGTTACAACGCTCCACCACTACGAAAGGATCTCGTCCCGATATCTAGGACTGAAAGAACTCAGGATATTCAGAATGAAGGTGGTCCTCGCATTCCCAGGTGGCTTCTTGGTCGGAATGGTGTGACCACTTCACTTTCAGGTATTTGATTGACTTGTTGCGGGTTTCTTCAATAATATCAACGGGATGCTCATGATAAGATAGATCTTCTTGGAGATCAATATCTTCGAAGTTGATGGTGCCCTCAGGAGTCTTGAAGCACTTGCGAAGCTGTGACACATGAAACATGCCATGCACATTTGTGAAGTTGGACGGAAGCTCATGTTGATAGGCGAGATCGCCTCTTTTGCCAATGATCTTGAAAGGACCCACGTATCTAGGGGCAAGCTTCCCTTTTATACTAAAGCGAGGAGTGCCTTCATTGGAGAGACGCGGAGGTAGACATGGTCTGTCGGGTGGTAGGTGCGACATATGCCAATGGGTGGCTTATCATTGTGGGAGCCAGTAAGACGTCGATGGTGCCTGGAAGTGGGATGAGGCGAAGACATGCACGCTGGCGAATCTTACCCAGCTTCAGGGCTCTCCGTGGAGATAACACCCCTACTGCTGCTCTGCGGGGTCTCCGCATGATCACTAGATGAACGAGTGGCTACAAGATGCTCCTTGAGCTGTTTGGCGAGAAGAAGAAGAAGGGCACGGCTAGCTCTCCTCTCCTCTCTATGTGGTGTCTAAAACTAGCTCTGATCAACCCTTTGCATGGGTGCCCCGGGGGGTTTATATAGGCCCACCCCCCGGGGGTACAATGGTAATCCGACTGGGCGTGGGCCCTAGCCGTCTGTGTCTACGCTCGCCGGCTTCTGCACCGGCTGCTGGGGCCCGCCGGCTGGTGGCTCCTGCCGGCTGCCGGCTCCTTGGCCGACAAGCAGGCCCCACTGTCAAGGGCCTTGTCGGTGGCTGGTTACTGTTGCCTCAAACCTGGTGACGAGGGCTTCGCCGGGGTAAGCGTGGCTACAGTGCCGCCGTCCGGCGGGCGATCGCTGTAGCCTCACCACGTTCATCTTCCCTGATTCGGCACCCACTAGGTGTAGTCCCCGAGATTCGGGCTGACTGCTGAGCAGTCGGGTCGGATCTTCCCTGACGACTTCTTCCTTATTGATTTTTCCTTTGTATTCATGCTTGCAGGAGCCAATGCCGACTTGAGGGAGCAGCTCAGCGGGGCCCAGACCGCCCTTCGCGCCAAGGAAGCCGAGTGCAAGGCCTTAGTCCTGGAGCATGACCACCTGGCCAAGAAGTTGGCCGACCAGGAGGAGAGCCACAAGGCGGCCCTGAAGAAGGCGCAGGACAGCGAGGACGCCCTCAAAGCTGAGTTCCAGACCGAAGCGGCGGGCTGGGCTGAGGCAAAGCAAGCGCTGAGCGAGGGCTATGGCCGGGTTGAGGATCTGATCGATGGTAAGCCGCCTTCCTCACTCCTTGCTTGCCCCTTGCCCCCTGATTTGTGTTCTGACTTGTGCTGATTTTTGTTCTTTGTGCAGACTACTTCCCCGGCTACTCCGTCATTGCCACCCAGACCATCGAGGCCCACCGTGAGGCGCGCCAGCAGGCGGGGGCTGAAATGGCGCTGGACATGAGCCGGATGCATGAGGAGTAACTCTTGGCGGTCCAAGCCCGGCTATAGCTGGCTCACCGCATGCTCCGCCGCCTCCAGCGCACCGGGGCGCAGGTGTTGGCCGCCCTTTGGCCAGGCGAAGCGATTCCCCGAACCCCGAGTCGGACTGCCGACTGGCTGGAGGTTGCGGTTGGCCGCTTCGAGGCCCGGAAGGCATCGGTAGCCCAGCTTGGAGTTGGGCGGGCGCTGGAGTTCGTCCGAGCCTGGTATCCCGGGCTGAACCTGGACCAGCTGCGCTCCTGGCGGCTGGAAGCGGATGAGGAGATGGAGGAGGTGCGGCCGGCTATCCCTCAGCGTACCTCGACGATCGCCGAGTGCACTGACATCAGCGTCTTTGCTCCTGAGATAAATGACGACGGCGTTGCTCAGCCGGAGGAATAGTTCGGGCTAGACCCGGTAGAGGGTGAGGACTCGGTGGAGGAGATCGCTTCCAGCGATGAAGGTGAAGACGAAGAAGGAGAGGAAGGCGAAGACGTTGAGCCGGCCGGTGAAGCGGCCAGCCAGCCTCAGCTTGACCGTGCCTCCAGCAATGAGGCGCGTGCCAGCACGCCCTTTGCGGGAGGTGGAGATCATGCCGAGGTTTGCCAGCCGGCCACTCCTCCAGCCAGCACTGCCGTCTCTACCGACCTGCCCGACTCGCCAGTCGTTCCCTTGGCTTAATTTGCCGTCCTTGCTTTTCCTGCTTGTTACTCTTTGAACATTTTTTATTAAACTTGCGCAGTTCCACCCACTGGGGGTGTATTCAAACTATGTTGAATGATGGCCTTTTGAAGGTATTTTGTGTAAATATGATCGTGTGTGTGTTTGGCTTCCATTCGCGTATGCTTTTTATCCTTAGGTTGTTTCCTTTGCCGCCTTCCCCTGGCTGCTGCCTTCCCAACCGGCAGCTGCTCTGCGGCCTGTGGCTAGGGAAGAACTTGGCTATATTTATTTATTTTGGGGGGAGGCGAGTACTCAAGCTTTCTTTGATTGAAGCGGGGCGAATGGAAGCCTCCGGCCGGCTACTCTGGTAGTCGGTCGGTGGTGGGAGAAAAACCGGCTTTTGTTATATTAGTCCGTTAGTCCCTAGCCATTTTTCGTGTGGGCGTCCTTTCCTTCCTTTAACTCTTGCCAGCCGGATAGCCGGTTCTTGGAACTGCGACTTTTGGCAAGAGAAGGCTTGGGTGCCGGCACACTACTTGTCTGACCGCGGGTAGGACTTCTAATATAACTCAAGGCGGCCAGTCCCCGGGCCGACTAGTCGACCCGGTGCCAGACGAAAAAAGTGAATGTAATGACATGATCATAAGCATGATACTCTTCATTCATAGATAAAAGATGGCAGTCCCCGAGCTCT